>NW_026054649.1:252578-658044 GCF_022830035.1 Ophidiomyces ophidiicola
CCCCCTCCTTCCCGTTGAGTTCTTGTTGCTGATGCGCGGCCTGGGGCCCTCCTCTAGTCCTCTCTCGTCCTCCGGTTTGTGAACAATGACTTCCAAGAGAACAAGGAGCCGACGATAGGCGGTAAGTCCCCGGTTTCCGTCGACAATCCTTCCATAGCTCGGACCCTCACCCTCTCTAACGCGCTTTCATTTGCCCCTGCTGTATAGCTGCATTCCTGACGCAGAAATGCTCTCTGCCCTCGCGCACCATCAAGTTTGAAATCTGGGACACTGCCGGCCAGGAGCGCTTTGCCTCCCTTGCCCCGATGTACTACCGCAACGCACAGGCCGCCCTCGTCGTCTACGACCTCACCAAGCCCTCCTCTCTCATAAAAGCCAAACACTGGGTCGCCGAGCTCCAGCGCCAAGCGAGCCCCGGCATCGTCATTGCCTTGGTAGGCAACAAGCTCGATCTCACAAATGACGGCGAGGCCACCGGTCTAGATCCGCCTTTGGCCAGGGAACCTGCCGCCTCGGACGGCTCTCCGGCGCCCAAAGCTGATACAGATGGAGAGGAAGGTGCAAACGCCGGCGGAGAAGTAGAAGAAGAGGGTCCCTTGAGCGATGCCAGGAAGGTATCTACGCACGAAGCCAGCTCGTACGCCGACGACGAGGGGCTGCTATTCTTCGAGACCAGCGCGAAAACAGGCGTCAACGTCGCAGAGGTGTTCACGGCCATTGCAAACGCCATCCCAGAGACCAGCCTCAAGACTTCGCGAGCGGCCGGTGCAGGGCAGACAGCGCTAGGCGCCGGACGGTCGGCAGAAGACTCGCGGGTCAACCTGCGAGACCGCGGGGCTGCTACTGCGAAGGAAGGCTGTGCTTGCTGAACACCTGGGGCTGCACAGTGTTGTTTCTTTGCTGGTTTGGTTTTCCCCTGCGTGGTGTGTCGTGGTGTGTCATGACCGACTGAATGACCTGGGCTGCCTTGCTTTCGTCGCATGTTATCAATAGGCTTTTTTTTTGTTTTCCTTGTGATTTTTGATAAGTGATTCCCTCGTTTTGCTGCCAGCCTGAGCAGATATTTGTTTCTCACTTGAATCCTCTACTACCTGCGCCTCTGTTTTCCTGTTTAACTAGGACAAAAGAGGGTTAATATCATACATCTGTGAATAGGACTCCTGATTCCTTTGCCTGTGACGTCTTCTGCTATTTAGCTATAGAGTTACGTCATGACTACTTTTTTCTTTTTATAGGTTGAAAAAAAAAAAAACAAAAGAAATAACATTCATTAGTGAATGCATCCGCACAAGGTACTGCATGGATATCAGGGCTACAGAGTACCAATGTAATAATAAGACACATCGAGAAAGAAAGAAATTTCGAGATTGCAAACATCACGACCAGAGCTCTGCAACCAAAAACCACCCTCAAAACCCGCAAACTATCCTATGTACCTGAAAGATTGCAGGAACGTGCTAAAAAACAAAAAAGGAAGAGGTGGTGGCATCTTCAGCCACCTTGAGAATTTTTTTGGCTCTGTCCAAAAAGAAGCAGTGGAAGAAAATCACATCTCCAACCTCCCCCAAATGTCTCAATTTCCACCCTCCCCCCTCCCCAAGGCAGATGGATTATAAAGCAGCCCGTATGCACGCCGCGCTCACCCGAGATCCCGTATACATAGCACGCGCGTTTTTGTATTTTCTCCCATATATACTCCCCGTTAAGCGAAGTATCCCTCTCCGACAGTCTCACGACCGGGTTCTCGTCGATTGCCTGCGCGTCGTGGTCTTAGCCTCAAACTCCACGCCATCCGCGGCATCGATCCATCCGTATATCAGCCCAGTGGTCACCGTAGCAACCTTCCAGATCGCAGCCCAGCCCATGGCGCCGTTGAGCTCCACGCCGTTTATCGTCCCGACGCTGTGCACCACGGTGTTCGCAAAGCTCATGGACGATAGCACAATTGTGCGGGCGATGAGCGTTCTCCGCTTCGCGGGCAGTGTCATCCAGTACTTGCGGTAGAGCAGCACGGCGAACAGTTCGTGGCTGCGTTCCTGGTAGGCCGGGCCGGGTTCTTCTGCGTAGGGCTGGCCGGCGGAGCTGACGAAGAGGAAGTCGCGGGTGGCGTAGCCGGCAGGGAGAAGGCCGATGAACATCGGCACGAGGCTTTTGGCGCCGTCGAAGGCGATTTCGAGGCTGGGGAGGCCGTCGAAGTAGGTCACGAGGTGGGTGGGCAGCCACGTCGCGAAGCTGAGGAAGAGCACCACGGCGTATAGGGCGGCGGCGACGACGGTGGTGTAGATTGCGGTCTGGCGGTCGGTGACTATGGCGCGCTCGGAGGAGGGGGGTACGGAGTGGATGGTGTTGGTGGGGCGGAAGTAGAGGAATGGTATGGTGGCGGAAATGATATTTATCGCGGCGACGGTGAGAATGGTGGTTGGACGGAGGCCGTAAAAGCTATATAGGAGAACGTGAGTCGGTAGGTTGACCAATCCAATGAAGCTGGCGATATCCCGGGCTAGAATGATAGTACGTCCGCTTAGCACTCCCCTCATACATTCATCGGTAGACGCGAAGGTCCTCCATAGACTCAAAACTCACCATCATAATCCAGCACCCACACGACGCCCATCTCTAGCACTCTCCATGACAGTAGCGCCACAACCTGCACCCATGAGTCCAGGTGCTTACTCGTCCACGCAATGTCGCCCTGTATAATCGACACGCTCAGCGAGAACAGCACCGTGTTGAGAACAAGGCTACTCAGAGTAGCAGCGAGGAATCTTGAGAAATAGCAGGCACACTGCGCCCACGTGCAGCCATCGCGCACAGGTGGGCCAGTTTTGGCGGCGGCTTTGCGTCTTCGAGGGCTCGGCCCCGCGATGGATGTTGCTGAGGAGGATCGCCGGCCCATTTTGTTTAGGGCATAAGTTGGGTAAAGGAAATGGACAAAGAAGGCGGAGTAATTGGGCGGTATCTTCGGTGGTAGGCGAGTTCTGTGAGCGTGACTCGTGGAGCAGCGCGGGTGGTAGTGGCCTGCGAGTTGGGTTGAGCTTTGAGAGCTTACCGCGTCTGGGCTTGTTTTGTCAACAGGAGTGGAGGTGATGTCATCACCCACTTCTGCAGCTGTGATTGGCTGCGTTTATTTGAGCTCACCACAAGCAGTTTCGTACAGAGTACTCCAAGGGTTGAGGATCATTACTCTGCTTGAAAGGTGAGAATTCTTCCATCTGCCAGTAATATTGCAGCGTAACGCTCTATAACTCTTTTCATCAAGTAAACGTAAATATATTACACATATCATAGCAGGCCAAAGAGAACACTCCACCGAAATCGTTTCAAATCCAAGGAAAGCAAAAGGAGTGTCAAGCTTAGAAAAAAAAGTGAGATACTAGAGCGTCGCTCAATCATTATTTCCATCCTCTTCCTCTGGGGGCGGAACTACGCCGACTTCCAACGTGCCAGTCTCCCTGCCTTTTGTGTCTCGCATAATGGCTTTGAATTTACCACCATGCCAAAAGTCTTTAACCGTCACCTCACGAGTTCTGCCCAAGCTCTCAATATCAGAGATTCGGTCAAGAGTAGCTTCAAGGTACTCGTCGAACCCAGGTTCTGAACATATCTCTCGAAAGGCGCGTTGCATGGGCACAGAGTCGGCGCGAACCATTGCCCTGGAGTCGATTGTAAAGATGTTGTCGTGGTCGTAGCTCTGGATGAAGTCTGCTCTGGTCATTATTTGTCTGGCTTTGTGAAGCGGTACTTCCGGTAAAATGTGCCCGTTCTCTGGATGATAGATGTGCTCCATGTCCTTCTCCATTTCAACGAGAGCCTTTGCTAGGACCATCGCAGCAGACTAGTTATTCTGATGAGCATAACTTTTATACGCCGTTTGGAAAAACAATGAGACTTCTTACGGAGTATTTTTGTTCGTCCATAACATCGTCATCCATTTCCTTCCCCAAAATCCAACATTTATTCAAAAACCATGTCTTCTCCGCTCTGCATATTGCATCGCAAGCTTCGATCATATCTGGAGCTTTGGCAACCTTGCCTAAGAACGTTAACCTTCCACCCACTTTGTCATATACCTCTTCTAATACGTGCATGGGGGTATTTTCTGCGCGATATTTCGCGCGAAATTGATAAAGTGCCTTCATTGCTTTCGCCTTCGGGAGATCAGGTACGGGGATTACCTCCATTCGGGAGCCATAAGGTTTGAAACGCTCATAAACCCAATAGTCATCGCTATTGAAGACTAAAAAATGGTTAGACTACGGTACCGAGAACAAGAAACTTCCTATAACGGAGTACTCACGAATCGTGACAAGACTGCTAGCAGCCCATTGTTCAGCACGCTGTTGAAGCATTTCTAGAAGATCCCGCCCATCTTCATCATCCCGGACAAGATGAGTGCTATTGATTACCACAACTAAGGGCTTGTCGCTTGTCTTTCTTCTCCGTAGCGCAACCTTTTCGAGCTTATTGAGGGCACGCTCGATATCAAGTAATGCCGTGGTATCGCGTGGCCCTCGAATGCTAAAAAGGCTACCTACGTAGCTAAAATGCGTGTATCAACCTTTAGTATACGAACTGACCACTACATCCAGAAATGTTACGTACTCTTCATGAAACTCGAAGTCCAGAGATTTACCTAGCCGTATTCGAAAGATCTCGAGGTCTGCATGGGCTTCAAACATAGCAACTCCAGCACCATCGATTTTTCGCATCGCGTCTAGAATCATGGAGGACTTTCCAGTGCCCTTTTCACCGATCAACAAGAAATAGCGGCCTTTAAGGGTTCCATTGATGATGCGATCAATCTTGGCTTGCTCGTCACGCTCGACCCAATGTCCTGCATCATTGCCTTCGGTTCCCATGGACGGAGCTTCACCGGCCACTTCCAATACCGGATCTCCAGGATTGAACGCATTGTCCATTTTCTCAAGGACAAGGTACTTATAATACTTGTGATAAGAGTAGCCAGCAAGACTACATATCGCGGCAGTTAGATAGAGCGCACGGGGCTATTTTGGGGCCATGTTGGCCTTACCCTAAAACAGCAATTGAGGCGAAGGTTGTCGCTGCGGACTCAAACATTCTGAGCAGCGTCGATTTCCATGAATGACTCTCCTGTTTGGAATTCTGGTCTGGCGTGTCTGGCGTCTCCTGCCCGGGCTGAGGAGGGCCGCCTGGATTGACGTCTTGGGAGCCATATTGGCGCGTTCGGGGTACTGTCCATGGCGGAAAAGCAGGCCGAAATGGATATTTTCTCAGACCAAGAGCAGCCCGCGTGCGCAGCAGGCCCAGTGGCATCATGCACAGTGGAGCATCGGCTGGCGATAGCTCGTATCTCCTGACTGTCTAATGCGACAAGGGGGCAAAAGCAAGAGGCCCCATACACGCAGCTAGTAAACTAAATAACGCAACGAAAGCAGAACGAAACTCCAGACAAAGAAGACAAAGGAGTGACTTAGGCAATCGACGTGCCTCGAAGCGCAAAGAATGAATGTTGTGGTTGAAACAGAGATTGGTGCCAACACAGAAACGAAACATCGCTTAACTAGTTAGTTACGCGCCGCCACCGCGGCTGCCACAGCGCGGCTTGGGGTCACGTGGACGGCGTGGCTGGGCTTATCGCTTCGCGTCTTCCATCAAAACGCCGTGCGATACGGATACTTTGCTGAGAGTTGTCTGCTCCGCTGCATGTATTCCTGTTCTTCACTTTTCCATCAGTGAGCGTTGAAGGTATCTCCGCAGCTGGACTTCTTCTTTATTATTGGCGACTCGTGGCTCGCACGGCATGGCCTATCGTCGTTGCATGTTGATCCCTGCTGCTGCATGGAGCTTGACATGCTGTGCTACATCATTTCCACGGTGATATTGCGACCTTCTGCCCTGGCGGTGCCTGCACACTGATACTACTGGTTTCTTGTGAAGTTGATTCGCCCACGATCGACAGGACAGGCCTCTGCAATTTTAGGGACAGGGATCCTGAACGTCGCAGCCAGCGGGTGCAAGGTCGAGGTCTGTGATCGATCAAGCCTACGGTGCACCCGGCGGCTGCCTTCCCCAGGAAAGTGGATGCAATCTCGTATCTCGAAATCCCCACGTACATGGGGTCTGGATATTTCCCTGGCCCGCCGGTCTGTCCCGTTGAGATGATACGCTAGGCATCCTCCCACAATGCAACGGGCCGTCAGCAGACCCCCCGAGACGCTGGATGATTGCTCGGCTACCCCTGTCACCCTCGCGACCCTCCCGAAATAGCCTTGATGATCTCTTAAACCCGTCCTAGTCCATGGTTGAAACAAGTTCT
The DNA here is from genome assembly GCF_022830035.1 of Ophidiomyces ophidiicola. Taxonomy (NCBI): domain Eukaryota; kingdom Fungi; phylum Ascomycota; class Eurotiomycetes; order Onygenales; family Onygenaceae; genus Ophidiomyces; species Ophidiomyces ophidiicola. The sequence goes on from NW_026054649.1 coordinate 258,877, forward strand.
TTGACGCCCGTCGCGGCCAGCGAGGCGCAAGTGGCTGATCGCCGCCCATTTATACACAGTGTAGCATGTACGGAGTACGCACCCATCCACTCGTTGCCGTGCACCCACGGCATGCCTCGAAGGTGAGAGCGCCGCCAGCCCAAGCCTGCACGCTCCCGCACGGCCAGTGCCGACAAGCTTTGGCAGACAAGGTTTGCTTCGGCTTGCTCGGCCGATGTTGTGGTTGCCGAGCGTGACTAAGCCATGTAACTTTGCTTCCGGCCAGGAAATTCCGGCTCCGTAAAATTTTCTCCCCCAGACACCCAATCTCTGCAAAACTTTGTCTGTCAATATTTTATGCTGATTTTACTCTCATAGACTGAGCTTTCTTCCTGGCTCCTCTTTTTGCCATTCTTCTTTTGTACTATATGCCTCGACGTTTTTGTCGTTGAGCATCGCTGCGTCATTCCTTTGTGCCGAAACTCGAGCCGGAAGTTTTAAGTTCCGCATCAATTTCCATTCGGGTGGTTTTTGATAGATTCCTTTCTCTTAATTTCACTCAATTCGTACAATGGAACAGAGTAACGGAAATCTTGAGCACCAGAAAGGTACCGAATTCCTACGTCTGTGCAATTGAATCGCTCGTATGAGACTAATTGATCTTGTCAAGAGGTGCCGGACGAAACTCGTCCAAATGAGCCGACGGAGCTTACGAACGGAGACCACGCCGATGAAACACAAGAAAGTGAGCAGAATGGAGGAGGTATGCACCTGCAGCAATTTCTCCCTCTTGCAGCAGAAGTCTGATCTACTTTCGAAGATGCTCCAGGGCTCTTTCAGATTACTGTGAATTTGCCGCATGATCCCTATAAGATCCAGGTTATGGTTAGTGAGAATGCCCATTGTACTTTGCCCACAACTCTCTTACCTTACTTCGTGCAGGTTTCAAGCCAAGAGCAAGTCCAGGATGTCCGACAATCCATTGTTGAGCTGCCCGGGACTTTCCAGTACACTAGCTTCCACCTGGAGCACAACGGAGTTAGAATAAACGACTATGTTGAGCTTTCTGAGGTTAAGGATCTTAAACCTGATGCTGAAATAGTCTTGGTGGAGGACCCATACACCGAGAAGGAGGCCCGAATGCATGTAATCAGAATCAGAGAACTCATTGGCGCTGCTGGAGATCGGGTGGACAACTTGCATGGAATTTATGCCGGTTTATCCCTCCACGATTCTGTTGCTGCTGGTGAAGAGTTAACAGATGAATTGGCCTCCTCGAAGGAGGATGCGTCTGAAACTGGCGAGCATGCCCTTGTTGGCTACGAGCTTGCCGGCCCAGCTAATCTCCGAACTGTGCTTCCCCGCAAGCACGCGCCATTGCCTAAAACCGTGAAGTCTATCTCACTCTCCCCCTGGAACCCTCCTCCATATCATCTTCGGCAGAAAGGGCATTTGCTTTATTTACAAGTCACCACCAACGAGGGTGAACAGTACCAGATCACGTCCCATGTCTCTGGATTTTTCGTCAACAAATGTTCTAATAGCAAGTTTGATCCGCTTCCTCGTCCAGCGCCTAAAAATTTCAGCTCCCATTCTTTACTTACCTTAATTTCTGAAATTTCCCCATCGTTCGATAGCGCCTTCAAGGCCCTTCAAGAGTTCAACAACAAAAAAGACCTTCTCACTACATTCCCTTTCCAAAACTCGATACCGCATAACCCGTGGTTTGTCCCCTCCGCGGCCAACCCGGTGTCTGCTCACCAATCAGACATCACCAGACCTCAGGAGAATTACCTGATTGCTGGCGTAGACAACTCCGAAACCCTTAGAGATTGGAATGAAGAATTTCAAACGACACGAGAATTACCTCGAGACACCGTACAGGATAAAGTTTTCAGAGAACGATTAACGTCGAAATTGTTTGCAGATTACAACGATGCCGCGGCTCGTGGCGCGGTCCTCGTCGCACGTGGCGAAGTTGCACCTTTGAACCCCACAGAGGGTAGAGACGCCCAGATTTTTGTGTATAATAATATATTTTTTTCGTTCGGAGCTGATGGTGTTGGAACATTTGCCTCCGAAGGTGGTGATGAGGCCGCCCGTATTGCTGTGGGTAAGGACGTTATGGGTGTGAAAGCAATAAATCAGCTTGACATTCAGGGCCTTTTCACCCCAGGAACCGTTGTGGTTGACTACCTTGGAAAGCGCGTGGTTGGCCAGAGCATTGTACCTGGTATTTTCAAACAACGGGAACCCGGAGAACATCAGATTGACTATGGTGGCGTTGAGGGCAAGGACATTGTTGCAAAGAACGAGGCTTTTACCCCCGTGTTTGAGAAACTCTCCAAGTCCTTGCGAGTCAAGCAGCATCCTGTCTGGGATAAAGAAGGTATCAGGCATGAGTTGGAAGGAAGTGTTGAGACCAAAGGTCTTCTCGGAACTGACGGTCGTAAATATGTTTTGGACTTATATCGTATTACGCCCTTGGATGTTCTATGGTCTGAAGATTCTGATAAGTACGAGCCTTATCCGCATCGCATGTCTGTCCTCCGATTAGAGCTAGTGGAGTCTTACTGGCGATTCAAGATGGGCCAGTTTGTTAAAGGGGAAGTTGAGAAACGCAAAAGAGCTCAGAGGGATGCGGAACAGAAGGCTGAACAAGACAATGAGAAGGATGATAAAGTTCCTTCTGAAGAAAAGGCGGATTCTGAGAAGAAAGATACCCCACAAGACCAGGAACGAGTTGATATCTCGAATTTTAAACTGGCACTAAATCCTGATGCGTTCAGTGGCCAAGTCCCACAGACAGAAGAGGAGAAAGAGGAGTGGGCACGAGATGAGAAAGAGGTTCGCGATGCCTGTGAGTACTTGCGGACGAAGGTGATTTCTGAACTTGTTCAAGATCTCCACGATGGCGATGTTGGCTTCCCGATGGATAGCCAATCCTTGAGCCAGCTTCTTCATAAACGTGGTATTAATATTAGATACCTCGGAAAGCTTGTTGAATTGGCTAAGGAAAAGGGCCAGAGACTTCGAGCTTTGACTGTTCTGTTAACCCAGGACATGATTGCTCGTGCCTTCAAGCACATTATCAATCGTTATCTCCGCCACCTTCCAACACCGTTTGCCACCTCCTGCATCGCTCACTTGCTCAACTGCCTTCTTGGAACCGAGATTAATTCGAAGCCACGTCCCGAAATGGATGAAGATCTTCGGAAAATCTACACCAGTGGTGACTTTTCTTTTGAACAGGTCACCCCCACTTCTCTTCGAGAGGATATTGAAAAACAGATTCAAATTCGTTATCGCTGCACTCTTGATGCTGACTGGGCTTCATCTCTCAGACATCTTCAACTTTTGCGTGATATCTGTCTCAAGCTTGGCTTCCAGGTCGGCGCTAAAGCATTCGCTTTCGATCGATCGCAAGTCAAGAGCCAGGAGCATTCTCCCGTTTCCAATGGGAGCCGGAGCGCCGAGGAGGGTGGTAAGAAAAAGAAAAAGAAAGGCGGAGACCAAGCTTCTCCACGATCGGCCCAAAGTCCTGCGCCAGCAGTTACCTTTGTCCCAGATGATATCTTGAATATTGTCCCAGTAGTCAAAGATGCGTCGCCGAGAAGCGCGCTTGCAGAGGAAGCTCTTGAGGCCGGGCGCATCTCTTTGATGCAAAACCAGAAAGAACTTGGCCAAGAACTTATTCTGGAATCGCTATCACTCCATGAGCAGATTTACGGCATTCTTCACCCAGAAGTCGCGAAGCTATATCACCAACTGTCAATGCTCTATTATCAATCAGATGATAAGGATGCAGCGATTGAACTCGCTCGCAAAGCAGTGATCGTTACAGAGCGTACCATGGGCGTGGACTCTGCCGATGCCATCTTGAGCTACCTCAATCTCAGCTTGTTTGAACATGCCACTGGCAACACCAAGGTTGCATTGGTATATATCCGACATGCTTTAGAGTTGTGGAAGGTCATTTACGGCCCTCACCATCCCGATTCAATTACGACCATGAACAACGCCGCCGTTATGCTTCAGAACCTTAAGTTATACCCCGACTCCCGAAAATGGTTCGAGGCGTCTCTCGCAGTTTGCGAAGAGCTTTTCGGAAGACAGTCTGTCAATACAGCCACCATTCTGTTCCAACTTGCTCAAGCTCTTGCACTTGACCAAGATTCAAAGGCTGCTGTGAATCGCATGCGGGATGCTTACAACATCTTCTTGAGCGAGCTCGGGCCTGAAGATCGAAACACTAAAGAGGCTGAAAACTGGCTCGAGCAGCTCACCCAGAATGCAGTGTTTATTGCCAAGCATGCAAAAGATGTTCAAGCCCGCAGACGTCGTTTGGCAAACCTGCCTACTCGTCTGGGAACCAAGCCCCAGCCCCAAGTTGGGCAAACCACCTCAGAAATGTCTAATGCCGCAGAAGCTAGAGGCAACACCTCTCTGGATTCTCGGAGCATTGACGAACTGCTAAAGTTCATCGAAGGTGGCGAGTCTAGCACTCCACGCACTAAACAGAAGAAGCGCGCTGCTGCTCGCAACCCTAAACTCCGCGGTTCAAAACAGTCCACTATCAAAGCATCGTCCTGAGCGCATTGTAAACAATGCTGAACGCCGGGTTTTGTATTTGTTACAGTCAACTGGTGGGTCGCAATAAGTATTTGGTTACTTTCATTGAGGTCTGAAAATATTTTCTTTTGGGGAAGCCGACTACCTTGTGGAGGTCGAGCAGGTGTGTATATGATGGGGCGATTTGCTCGTCCTTGTGAAATGGGACTGGAGCTATTCTGAATTTTTTTGGATTTGTATATATCTCTACTCAACTCGATTATGATCCATCTAGCCTTGTTGTATGAAAAAGTCTGCATGGCAAGGATTTGGGGGCTGGACTGTTACTTTTGGCTCCGCTTTTCTTATTTCATACTGTATCGTCATTCTTGATTTTTTCTTTCTTTGGATACTTATTCATTGCAAATGCTTCATCGTTGAGCTGCCATACTACCACTGGTTGGTTAGATAGTTACATAAGCGAAGTTTCTGTTCACGTGGTGTTTGCTCCGTTTGGTGTTTATGTTTATCAGAGAGCTTTGGCAGTCGATGGCAATAGCAACAAGCATCTTCTCCAAGCTGCATATTAGCATATTTACATTTTACGCTACGCTTGAAATAATATAAACTCAACTTTTTATCAAATTATTTTAAATGCTCTTATTCCGTTTATGACGACACCTGTACCCGCTGTGTTACGGCGAGTTGCGTGTGTAGGGTAAAGGATGAAACGGGCCGCCTGACTCGATTTTTTTTGGATATTGGAATGAAATTAGTTTAAATATGTCTTCGAGAACCTCGGCCTCTCGCTCAAAGCCAAACATCGCGCAACCACCTGCTACCTCGAGATGGTGCAACCGAGCTTTGCGCCCCCTGACCGCGGCGATACTGCGACTGGAGAAATACCTGAAGTCCAACCCAATTCAGCCACATGAGCTATCCCTAATTTCCAACGATACGACGAATATAAATAAATCGCGGAGCAATGGTCGTCTACCAAGCAGGTCTACTGAGGGATCGGACTCTGAGTCCGTAGGGGAAGACCCGACTTGGGTCCCGGGAAATACCATGTGCCAAAGGGTTAAGCATAAGTACTCAGGACGCAAAGGCAAAATAGGTGGGCTCGCGAAGAACCGGTCAAGACTCGTAATAAGTGCCCCGGAACCCCAGGAGTTACAACCGGGCGAATTTACGGTTGCGACACCCTTGATTCTGGGAAAGAACTGGAGACATTCTGGACACCAGAACTACGATATAGCTGAAGCAGAGCCTCACAATGAGTTGCAAAAGCCTACAGTGCATTTGGAACCCTTAAGGGGCAGTCGAAAAGGTCCCTCCGTTAATATATTCGCTGATGATAAATCCATTTACCGCGACTCCGCTTATGTCTCGATTATTGTTGGAATATCCAATGCATTTGATGCCTTTCTTAAAATGACGTCCATAGAAGAGACCGCCCTATGCCGTCGTCGTGTTCCTTCGCTACTTTCCATGGCTTTAAACAAAACTTCAGAATATATTCTCCAAGAACAACGTCGTTTAAATGTGGAAGGAGAGAATGATGATGATATAGATGTTGCGGATTATTTTTTCACAGAATTAGAAAGGACCTATACTTCTTCCAATGAAGGTTGGAAGCCTCTAAGGAGGCTTGTGCGTAAGCATGGTATTCGTTTGGTCACAGAGACCATTCGAAATAGAATGATACCCCAAAGGCTGGCTCGATTTTTGGTTTTGAGAACCCTTGAAAGTAATTCAAATGATGCAGCCACCGCATTGCGCGAAGCTTTTCTTACTATTACCCCAGCAGCCGCACATCCTCTATCATTGGACTGTATTTTTTTCTCCAACACCTTTTTGGGGACATTCTTTTTGGAATGTTATATCAAAGAGATGCACGATTCGACGCTCTTCTTTCGGGGACTCTCCCAATTGATAACCCGGGGCATTGTGCCTGTCGAGTGGATGGCAACAGCCTCAATGAAATCTCACATCGTTGATGCTATTCAGTCTGTCGTATCCGAAGATGAACACTCCACAGCATCGGCCATGCTGATATTTGCAATCGTTCGAGCTTCATTGGGGCTGAATAAACCCACCCAGAAACAAAGGTACAGGCGTAATGGAAAAGTTCAGGCTCGACGCCGACCTGGTTTACACCCCTCAGAGGAAAGTGTAAGCTTTCAGGCTTCGATTGATGGGCCTATGTCTGAGGCTTTGAACAATACCATTTGCAGCATGCTTACAGTACTCTGTAGCGCGCATATTGCTCGGTTTGAAGGCCAGCCGCATACTATCTCCCCAATGTGGTACATCCAGACATCCTTGGCCGCTACAGTAAAGAGATTTTTAATTACCGCGAAGTTACCGACCAAAAACTACTCTGGTAGCCAACGAATGCGAATAGGTTATGTTTTAATGACACAATATATTTTTGAATATTTTGAAGCACAAAATTTCGACGAAATATGGTATTCCCCTTCTCTTTTAAGCAGCATCGAGAATTTCATATGCTTCACCCCTGATCGAAAACAACTGGTGGCTGGATTTTCTGCCTTATTTCTCCAATTCTCGCGGTGCCTTTGTCGAGGCCGCGACGGCAATGAATTTGACATACTTAAACCTATGACAACTCTTTTTGAATCAATACACCTCAGGCGCTATCCTTCTTTCCGCGCCATGCTGACGAAAGTTACAGTAGAGGTAGCGCTCAATTTTGCCGAGTATACATGTCTACGTGAACATCACACTTGGGCTACGGATATTCAAGAAAAGGCGGCTGGTTTTGATCATGGACTTGAGCTGATGACCCCATCACTAAGTCTTACTACCGCTAGCTTCAGATGGGAAGATGGGATTGGCGAGTGGGTTGCCAGAACGCCGTGTGTAAAGCGCAGTGTTATGAGCCGAAGTGCTACTGTTAAATGTCCCCATGAAAAAAAACAACCAGTTATTGATTACGTTGGCTCTTTTACTCCTAGTGTGGATAGCGATCCAACATCAGGCTGTCCCAGTGATGTGAGCTCTTCCTCTGGTCAATTTGGGTCCAGCACCACTTCTGGTTCCCCATCCACCGCACCTACGGATACAGAAGAAGAAAAAGAAGTAGAAGAAGATAGTGATGCACAGGCCGGTTCCGCGTGCGGATTGGTTGGGCACAATCAAACTCGCCAGAATAGGAAACGCCGTTTGTCTGATGATTCAAGTGGCCGCAAATTCAAAGATACGGTTAAGAGCCGGTATTGTCTTCGCGCTAGAAATAACAGGGTGGATATGCCAGTGGCTATTGCTATCGCTGTGGAAATACGACCTGTTATTCCAAGAAAATGCCCTGATATCGACATTGTCATTCGTACCAATGAACATGATACCTGCTTCCAAGAAAATCAATTAAAAGTCAGCGGTGCCAGGAGAACTTCCGCTGAGTATGAAGATGATATTTTTATCACAGCCCCAGCGCTCTCTGAGAATTTTCAGCATAAGAGACAACGCCACTCGTATCCATTTGGTCGAGAATTGATACAACCTGCCAGGCGTCGTGTTTCTGCGAGGTTGGCTGCCGTACGCCGCGCAACTATACCGCATCTCAATCCTAATTACTCAAGCGATGATGAATTGAGTTTTCTGTAGTTGTGAGTCCGGTTTTTTACTGAGATGTTTCTATTTTTTTTCCCCTGGTGTTATTCTGGAGGCTGTGATGTTTTGTGATACCCGCTTTACTTTTGACCGGGTTTGAAATGGCCATTGGAGGCGTTGAAGTGTCTTCACAAATCGACTTGTATCTTTCCTTCGGTAATTTGGGATAGTTTAGGGTTTTTATTGGCAGCTTCTATATTGTTACTGCATTGATACCCATCATTGCAACATAGAAAGCAAACCGAGGTTACTCGGTTTTAATTTTTTCCTTTCAACCGATCATGGCAGATCATACCCTTTCAGCCATCAACCCAATACATACATACGAGTTTCCTTGAGAATTGGCCGTCCAGGTTGCATGGACTTACAGCAACTGGAGGTAACGGATACCACGTTGGTCGAATTCTGCCCATGGCAGCGAATGCTCAGGGAATCCAAAGCTTCCGGACAAGAATTCGAAAAGTGGCACCACATGTACATACGTTTTTATATATACGAGGTGCCCATGGCCTTGTTGAATGCCCCAACATAAGTCAAGTTTGTGACCGATTCGTAATTTTCACTGTTTCGCAACATTATGGTAGGATTAGAGAAGGCAGGGAGAAGCCATACTCCGGATCAAATGGTATAGAATCACTCGATTGGAAATCCAATTGCGGACATAGGTCACTGTAAGGTGCATAGGGGACTGAATGGGGTTTGTTTATTACTCGGTATTGAGTAGACGACCTTTTGATCCATTAAAGCTCCCAATTGGCCATTGGAACCTGGGGCTGGGGACAAATAACCCTTCATCACGCCATAGCTTTTGCGTCTAATTGGTACGATCTTTCTCGGCAGCAATTCCATTACATATTTCTGATATTTGAGGAAACGCTTGCGTAACTTATGCAGGGTCTAAATTTGGACTCGTATAGCGCCTATCAGTACGGAGTACAGTGACGATGAATTGGTTCATAACTGTAGTTAGTCTGTCAGTTATAAGTAACCCTTATACGCCAAACCAGCCATCTCTGGGAAAAGTCGCCCGCCTACAATTCGACGTCAGGTCATTGAATGTGGAAAAGTTCTTGTTGCCGAAGCGGGAGTATATCTGGGGTATGGCAAAAGATCAGCGAGCGGGCCCACAGATAGGGTATCAGGTAATTTTATTTTTGCTGTAAATTTAGATCCTCGTTAGAAAAGCGAGCTGTCGAATCAATCAAGCGATAATACTACCATTAACAAGACCGAGATGCCGGCCGGGACAGCGGTGTTGATGCAACGGCCCGAAGCCATACAAGGTGGTTAAGCGTCTCTGGTGACGTACCAGCAGTAAAGGCTCCCGGTACTCCGTATCTCGGGCCGTGCTGAAATCGCATGGAAGTGTCACAATTCAAACAGCCTTGAGTCGGGATGCTGACTGTGGACTGATGGCGGTTAACTAGTTAGCCGACGATAAAGTTCGTTGTACTCCGTAGGATTCAAGCATTCAGCGTGGGCATGTCTCAACAACATACGTGCCCAGAGCCACGCTGAACAAGAAATGGAGACTCCATTACCTCCATGTGATGGATCAGTGATGCAACGTCTGTGCTGGTGGCTGGGCAAAGATCGCCTGTCTGTGCTGGCTGTTTATTATGATAACTAACTTAACTACTAACTCATTAGTTAACTATGTAGTTAGTAAGTTAACTAACCACTTAACTGCATAGTTAACGAAACAACATCCCACAGTCCAGCCATCTCGGAACAGTCAGCACTATCTCCCTGCCAACTCCAGTGCCCTGCAGTGGCGGAATCGAGAGCGCGCTCTCTTCTGCAGGTCGGAGCCGAGAAACAATTGCAAAGTTTGCAGGCTACCGTTTCGTTTGTTTCGTGTTGATGGCGAAACCGGTGCTAACGGCACCGGTTGTCTAGGTTTCGGCGTTGAGAATGAGACAACCTGCAACTAGCGTCAACCAGGACCAGGAACACTCGTCTTGCTCAGAGGCGCCGGAGCCGACTGCCTCTGCCGTTTCTCGAATTCACTTGCGGATGCCCGGGTGTGCACGGTGTCTACCCATCGGCACCGGGCCATGCGCAGCCTACGATCTTCCCAAAGGGTCGATAGCATGCCCCCTGTCTCTTCCTTGCCGTTTTCCCCCCTTTACTAGCAAAGGGCCAGCTCGTCCAGGGCGTGTCGAATAAACAATAATATAATATGGCAAGCGTTTTTAACCAGAACTAGGGGGATGCCGCTCAGGGGCGAAGACCAGTCGGGAATCAGGACGCCTGGCCCTGTTGAGCCAGCGCGAAAGACAAGCACATGAAAGTGTGCTTCTCGACCTCTCCGAAACAAATAGCCTGCAAGCTCTGTTTCTTTTCTACTTTTATCTTGCTCTTCTTACCCTGCTGCTGTTATTGCCTGAACACCCCGGGCAGGGTGTTTTTGTCATTCGTTTTGAAACGTCTTCTACTCGTTTTTGTCGTTTGCGGCCCGTCCTCAATCCATATAATTATTTAATCACGTCAGTTGGATATTACCGGCCCATAATTCGCCACGGGTACATGGTGTTGTCCATTTTAATCAGGTCGTTAAGCATCTTCCGAATCCCTTTTGTCCTTTTCGTTGCTTCGCAGGCGGAAATATCCTTGCAACATCTTGCCTAATATACGACGTTCTGGAAGCACGGCAATTGCGAGCCCACTTCTACGGATGCTACAGCATATCTTCTCACGTAACATTCGAGTCGCTGCCGGCCAAAAATCGAATATACTGCCTGCCTCAGGCGGAGTCAGGCCTCTTTGGGATTCAGTAGATCCTTGACATTTCTCATTCGTGGATCTTCTTTATCCAGCCCTAATAAATGGCCCTGGCATTTTAAACAAAGTGTCAACGCAGAATCGTTTGTTCATCTTTCTAAATAGGCTACTTGGCTCTACATTCTGCTTTGTTGTATTTGTCCATCACCATGACGCCTCGACAGCTGTTACTGCTACTTGTTAGCACTGCCTTCGCCTCTGGAAGACCTCGCATGGTAGCCGGAGAGGACGAGAATTTCTTGCTTCCAAATAACGCACCTGACCGCAGCGGTGCTAAACAGGCGCCGGGGGAACGAACACCCGCACAGCTTCTGACGGACAAATTCTCAAGGTTGACTTTGCTATCGGGCGGCTGTGTTCTCTTCTTTTTTCTTATCTGGGCCACAGCCCTCCGTTTCTCCGCCCACCTGAGACGGCTGGTGAACTTGAGCAATGATACGCAAAAATATTTTATCTCTTCAGATAAGAAGTGGTCATGGCTCAAAAAGAATATTTTATACGCACCCTTATTTCGCACCAGACATAATCGTGAATTTCGACTGTCATCAGCGATCAATTTTGGGACTCTCCCTACCAGGTTCCAAGCGGCGATGCTTACCGGTACCATTATGGTAAATGTCATCTTGTGCTTTGTGACCATCCCACACCGCGCCTCCGAAGAAATTCTGCTTGGTACTATACGACACCGCACTGGTACGATGGCCGTTGTAAATCTGATTCCGCTCGTTGTCATGGCTGGAAGAAACAACCCTCTGATTAAATTCTTGGATATTTCGTTTGATACTTGGAATCTACTACATCGCTGGCTTGGGCGAATCGTGGTTGTTGAGTCCGCGGCCCATGTTACTGCATGGGCCATTAATAAAGTGCATACTAGTAAGTGGACTATCTAAATATGATATTGGTTTCTTTCTTACTTTATATGCAGTGGGATGGGACAGCGTTATGGCATCCTTTAGGGAGAGTGAATTCATTAAAACCGGACTAATTGTAAGAAAATTGCAATTTACCATATAAGCTTGATGGAACTGATGAAAGATATAGTCTACCGTTGCCTTTACTATACTCCTCCTTCATTCTCCCTCGCCGATTAGACACGCTTTCTACGAAGTCTTTTTACATTTCCATATCACACTGGTCATTATCGCACTGGCTTTTCTCTGGGTCCATCTAAAAAATTCTCAACTTCAACGGCACTATTTGATCGCGGCTATCAGCCTATGGGTTGTTGAGGTACATTATTTCCTTCACAGTATCGATAAACCTTGACTAATTGAAGAACAGAGAGCTGTGCGTTTGACACGTCTAATATATATTAATCTTGGTAAAGGGGGAACCAACGCTACTGTCGAAATTCTGCCCGGCGATGCTATGCGTATCTCGTTGAATATGGCACGACCGTGGGCTTTCAAACCAGGCCAACATCTGTATCTTTATATTCCTGCAGTGGGCTTTTGGATGTCACATCCGTTCACCGCTGCGTGGGGCGATGTGGTAGAAGCCATTCCAGATGAAAAGGACTCCGTTTCTTCCCAACGAGATGCTTTCACATCTCGAAAACCTGTCATCTCCCTTGTTGTTCGACGGAGAACAGGACTGACAAATGACCTCTATGAGCTGGTCGACAAGAACTCGGAGAAGCAGCTCACGCTCAGAGCCCTAGTGGAGGGGCCCTACGGCACTGAGCACACCCTTGACTCGTATGGAACAGTGGTGCTTTTTGCGGCTGGTGTTGGAATTACTCATCAGATATCCTATGTGCAACGGCTCGTCGAGGGGTTCTCTGATGGTACTGTTGCTGCTCGGCGAGTGACATTGGTCTGGATTATACAATCCCTCGATCACCTGGAATGGGTCAGGCCCTGGATGAACCATATCTTAAAGATGGATCGCCGTCGAGAAGTTTTGCGAATTATGCTGTTTATCACAAGGCCACGCTGCACCAAAGAACTCCAGTGTTCCAGTTCCACAGTGCAGATGTTCCCCGGAAAACCTGACATCGGGGTCCTGCTTGACCGCGAGGTAAAAAATCAAATTGGCGCCATGGGGGTACTCGTATGCGGCACGGGAAGCCTAAGCGACGATGTTCGTCGTGCATGTCGGGAGAGACAGTCCCCAACACATATTGATTTTGTGGAGGAATGTTTTACGTGGTAATTCAAATGTTTCGTTTCAACGTAGCTCGTCCTAACAGCGATAATGAATTCAGCATTGACCCTTTACTTTACTATGACCCCTATTCTCTTCCTTTTCAAAATTTCATTTCGAATCATCATGCCCTCTGGTCGGTGGAAATATTGCCTTTTTCGGGGGGCGTTGCTTATTAATCAGTTGGTTGGTTGAAACCACTCCGTCCTGTCATTTGCTCTGTTTGTTCTCTCTTGCTGGTGCGGGGTGTGCAGGGTGATTTCTCAGCAAAAGGCATCGCCAAAGGAACCTTCAAGGCTTTAGCTTGGAAATACAACATTGACCCACGTCATTCCTATGCGGTGAATTGTCAACCGAGGAGCAGCGTTGCCGTATATAGCGGAGGCTGTCCGCCCCAAAACAATGATCTCCCCGCTTTTCAATAGCAGGATATATAATTCCATGAGAGTTTCTTTTTGGTAATTTATCCTTTGCCGCCGTGACATTGGCTTTCATAATTGTATGCTTCACCGACTCTCACGGATCGTCAAACACTTCCAACCTCAAACTCTTTACACAATGGCCGGCAAGCAACCAAATATCACCCTGTACACGACCGGGACTCCTAATGGTATCAAAATTTCTATTGCTTTGGAGGAACTTGGGTACGTTTTCTCATGTGCCCGTGGCAAATATATTGATTTACTGATTTGGCACGTTTTAGCCTTCCGTACAAGGTAGTGGCGATAGATTTTGCTAAAAACACCCAGAAAGAGCCCTGGTTTCTGGAAATCAACCCGAATGGCCGTATCCCTGCGATGACGGATACCTTTACTGATGGCAAGACCATCAATATCTGGGAGTCGGGAAGCATGCTGCAATACCTAGTGGAGCAGTATGACAAAGATCATAAAATCTCTTACCCCCAGGGTAGCAGGGAGGCGTATGAGATGAACAATTGGCTGCATTTTCAAATGGCTGGTGTCGGTCCCATGCAAGGTTAGCCAATTTTTTCTAGGCCTTTGAGGTAACTCTCGAGTCTAACAAGAATACCAGGCCAGGCAAACCACTTCAATCGTTACGCCCCCGAACGCATTGAATACGGCGTGAATCGTTACATCAACGAAACTCGCCGCTTATACGGTGTCCTAGATAAACATCTCGCCAACTGCAAGTCCGGATATCTAGTTGGGGACCATATTTGCATCGCCGACATCGCACTCTGGGGCTGGGTTACATTCGCAGGTTGGTCAGGAATTGATATTGATGAATTCCCGCACCTCAAAGCATGGGAAGAGATGATGTTGCAACGTGAGGGCGTCGAGAAAGGCCGACATGTCCCTACCAAGCATGTAGTCAAGGAGTTGATGAAAGATAAGGAAGCAATGGAGAAGACCGCTGCTCAGGCTCGAGAGTGGATTCAGAAAGGAATGAAAGGTGATGCGAAGCAATAAGATAGCCTTTAGGCATGGTAATATAGTGGCCAGAGCCTTTTGATTTGTTTCTTATGACCATGGAAAATGATATGACAATTCTTGAGCTTTGAATGTTACACAGTCAGCTCCTGCTCTGGATAGCTTCTTGGAAACGAAATCGTGTGATAAAGAATTTGCACGTGACTCGATTAGTAATTTTACATTTAGAGTTTGCGTCAACAACTTGAGGAAACCATCGAGATCGCCACCTCTGACTTTCCTCCTCTAAACGCGTTACAGCAAGCTACTTTGTACCATGGCCTGGCGCAACCAAGGAATCACTGGATCCAACAACATTCCTTTGGGTCGTCGTCGATTTGGAGGTGATGAAGGGCCAAATGATAGGAGCGAAACCCCAGGATCGCCGGATGCTGGCTTGAAGCGTGGGAGAAGCCCTGTCCGAGGTGAGCGTCATGCCGCTGTTGCCCTTGCCTGAGATTATGTGGTGCTAACGCCTTCCTTTAACAGCTAATCCCCCTGCTGATGGAGCTAAGAAACGGAAGAAGAGAAATCGATGGGGCGATGCTCAGGAGAACAAAGCCGCAGGGCTCATGGGTCTTCCAACTCTTATTATGGCGAATATGACAAACGAACAGCTAGAGGCTTATACCTTGCATCTTCGGATCGAGGAAATCAGTCAGAAACTTCGAATCAACGATGTTGTCCCTGCGGACGGTGATAGGTAAGGCGGGCTACCCTAGTATGATATTATTGCTTGGAATCATATTGACACCTTTTGCAGGTCGCCTTCGCCAGCTCCCCAGTACGACAATTTTGGTAGACGTGTCAATACTAGGGAAAATCGTTATCGGAAACGCCTGGAAGACGAGCGACACAAGCTGATTGAAAAGGCCATGAAAGTCATTCCTAACTATCATCCGCCTTCTGATTATAGGCGCCCGACCAAGACACAGGAGAAAGTCTATGTCCCAGTGAACGACTATCCAGAGATTAACTTCAGTATGATTACTAACCCTCTAACTCCTAACTATTCCTTTGCATTTGGTTTTGATGTCTGTCTTTTCAAATACTCGAGGTCACGCTCGAGCTATTTCTTTTTGCTACCATTTCTTCTTATCCTTTTCCAATATTCCAAGTCATCTACTAACCCCGCGTAATGATATTAACTTGATGATACTGAGTACTAACACTAAGCTTCACCTCACTTTAAGTTGGCTTACTTATCGGACCTCGAGGCAATACATTGAAGACAATGGAATCAGAATCAGGCGCCAAAATTGCCATTCGCGGAAAAGGGTCCGTGAAGGAAGGCAAGGGCCGTTCCGATGCCGCTCACACTAGCAACCAAGAAGAGGATCTCCACTGTCTAATTATGGCAGATACGGAAGAGAAAGTCAACAAAGCGAAGAAGTTGATTCATAACGTTATCGAAACCGTACGTCCTAGGTATTTCTTTTCCAGCGCATTAGTGACTAACAGCACAATACAGGCCGCCTCTATTCCTGAAGGCCAGAACGAGCTGAAGCGCAACCAACTACGTGAACTTGCGGCGCTCAACGGAACTCTTCGTGACGACGAGAACCAGGCCTGTCAAAATTGTAAGTATCTCGACTCCTTACCTCAACCTTTATGCTCATTGTTTTTAGGCGGACAAATCGGTCATCGTAAATATGACTGTCCGGAGAAACGCAACTTCACCGCCAACATCATATGTCGGGTTTGTGGAAATGCAGGTCATATGGGCAAAGATTGTCCAGATCGACCACGAGGCTCTGATTGGCGCAACCATGGCCCTAGCATGCGTAAAGGCACTGGGGACGCTGTTGATCGAGAGATGGAGGTGAGTGCTGATCTATTATCGTTTATTTTTGAATTCATCCAAGCTTATTATCTTTTCTTTCTTAGCAACTCATGCAAGAATTGGGCGGAGGTCCTTCCAGCACTGGGGAGGCACCACGACGCATTGAAGCCGGGCCTGGAGGGTATGATCAAGGCAATAACTACGGTGAACAACGTGACCTCAAACCATGGCAAAGAGGTCCCACTGGCGGCCCCGCTCCTTGGCAACGACGCGATGATCGCCGGGACGATCAAGGCCAGCGTGAACAGGGTACAGCGCCTTGGGCGACTGGAGGCCGTGACCGTGACCGGGCAGATCGCGGTGGTGATCCGTATGGGTACGGATCTCAAGGTACTGGATACGGCGCTGCGCCTGGTGCTGCCGCTCCCTGGCAACAGCAAGCACCTCCTCCTCCTCCCCCCCCCGGAGGACAGGCTGGATATGGATATGGAGCATATCCTGGATATAGTGGATCTCAAGCCATGGGTGCACCCCCAGGGCTCAGCGGCTCTCTACCACCGCCACCTGGCATGGGAACGATGTATCCGGGCTATGGGGGAGCGAACCCACCCCCACCACCTCCGCCGGCTGATGGCCCACCACCACCGGTATGTTTTCTGACTTCTATTTCTACTTTTATTTTTTTATTTTCTGGCCTTGGACAAGCACCACTAATAATTGTTTATAGCCCCCAAGCGACCAGCCTCCTCCACCTCCGCCTCCAGCATAAAGAATACGTCCACTAGTTTTCTCGGCACTTTTCAGCTCATGGCTACTAACAAAAAACTGCGTGTATTCTGCGGTTGACAAATTGATAAAAGCAAAATATATGTCCAGCCATGAAGACTGACTCTATTTAGGTCTTTTGTTTGTTTTGAACTAATTTCATTTCTAGGTCCACTGTATCAATACTGTAGTAAATGCAATTTGATGTGATTTATTCTGTGTTACCAAACTGTAAGGGTTCGTATGACAGCGCCGGTTACATGGAGGCCCGTCTCTTCAGATGTGGGCTATTCCCACGTTTCTGTGTGCCCCTCCGTTTATGTCATGATATTCAGGGGAGTAAACCAGGCGTAGCACTCTATCTACTCTGTATACTCTGTAGGGCTTCAAAGACTGTTATCACTACTAAGCAAGTCGGCCATACTGGAAACAACACATCATTTGCTGTTTCTCATAGAAAAGCGCCCAACGGCAAGACAGCTGTGGCGGTGACGATGACTTTACTTTTGAAATGTTTAACGGGGTGTTGAGGTCTCCGGCTATTGCAGATTGACTTTCTGCTTGGATGAGATTAAGCACCCACGTCACGATGGTTAACGACAAGCTCCCCGGCATATCACAACCTAGGCCTTCTCCCGTTACGCTTACCGGTTCAAAGGCTCGCGCGCCGGGACAACCTGTTAGTAGAATGGGCTCAGAATCGACACCATCAGAAAACGTACCAGGCCACACCCGCCTCGTTTTCCAAAATTCACCTTTAGCTGGGCGCACTTCCAATACGTCAAACTTCACTGGCGATAGGTGGTGGAGGATCCATCTTTTCAAAGGGATGAAAAATGATATCAGGAGACGAGCACCCTACTACTGGAGTGATTGGAAGGATGCATGGGACTATCGAGTCGTGCCAGCGACAGTTTATATGTATTTTGCAAAGTATGACTCAAGAAATGTGTGCTCTTGTTGCTTTTCGTCATTTCGTTCTATTCTTTCTATTTCGTTTTCCCCTTGTTTTTCGTTCCCACTCTATCTATATGAATCCATGGCCAATCCATTCTCCGATAGACCTTCTATCTGCATGACTGCCAGTGATTGAACACCAATTGGATTCTACACGCCCTCAAAGTCAATGGGATACATGGATATCAGACTTACCATGCTGACAGCATCCTACCCGCTCTTGCCTTCTCGCTGGATATGTTTGAGAAGACACATATGAGCTATGGTGTGAACGAGGTTCTTCTTGCCTCGGTTCTAGGCGCGGTGGTTTTTGCTCTTTGTGCCGCCCAACCGCTTGTAATAGTTGGTGTGACTGGTATGTCTATGTTACGTTTGAATGCTGCCATTTTCTTACTGATGCCATTAGGCCCCATCACTGTGTTCAATTATACCGTGTACGATATAATAACACCAAGGGGCACGAATTATCTGGCGTTTATGGGATGGATTGGAATGTATGTTCACTAAAGAGATATATCACAGATTGCTGATGGTTCATTAGCTGGTCTCTCATTATGCACTGGGTACTCGCCATCACAAACTCCTGCAATGGCCTAACATATGTCACTCGATTTTCGTGTGATATTTTCGGATTTTACGTCGCATTTATATATATTCAGAAGGGGATTCAGGTATTAACAAGGCAATGGGGAACAGCTGGAGAGACATCAGCCTATCTCTCCATTATGGTGGCTCTCCTTGTCCTCATGATTAGCTTTATATGTGGATGGATTGGAAATAGCCATTTATTCAAACGACCTATACGGAAATTTATTGAGGACTACGGTACCCCACTAACCATTGTTTTCTTCACGGGATTTGTCCATACCGGTCATATGAAACATGTGCATGTAGAAACTCTCCCTACAACAAAAGCGTTTTTTCCTACTTCTAGCCGTGGTTGGCTAGTACACTTCTGGGATATCGATGTTAGCGAGGTCTTTCTTGCTATTCCTTTTGCTGTGCTTTTGACCATTCTATTCTATTTTGATCATAATGGTATAACTTCACTAATTCGCTTTTACTTTAAAAACAACTACTAACATTACTAGTCTCGTCTTTAATAGCCCAGGGTACCGAATTTCCACTCAAAAAGCCGGCTGGATTTCATTGGGACATTTTCCTACTCGGGTCGACTACTGGGATTGCCGGAATCGTGGGCATTCCATTCCCAAACGGGCTTATTCCCCAGGCTCCTTTCCACACCGCGGCTCTGTGCGTCACCAGACAGGTTGCAGACGACGAAGAAACCAACAAAGGCAAGTCGGTTCGCATCATCGACCACGTTGTTGAACAGCGACTCAGCAATCTCGCACAAGGCCTGCTGACCCTGGGAACAATGACGGGACCACTTCTGGTCGCCTTGCACCTGATTCCCCAGGCAGTCATGGCTGGCCTTTTTTTCATTATGGGTGTTCAAGCCCTGTTGGCCAATGGCGTAACCCAGAAGCTTTTTTTTCTGATACAAGATAAAAACCTAACACCATCGTCAGAGCCCCTTAGACGGATTGAACGGAGGCTGGCAATTTGGTGTTTTGTTGGCATTGAGCTAATTGGCTTTGGTGCAACCTTTGCGATTACGCAGACGATTGCTGCCATCGGCTTTCCTGTGTTTATCATTTTGCTTATTCCTGTACGGACATTCTTGCTTCCGCGGTGGTTCACCCAAGAAGAGTTGTCCATTTTGGATGCACCTACCGCGAGTCCATTCACGATGGAGAGTGTTGGTGGGGCGTACGGGCATGCTCCCGGTGGCTATGGCAATACTTTGAGATCAACGGATGTGCCAGAACTCGGCGGACGTTCGGGCGTATTTGTCGGTGATTTTCCAACCGGGAATGATTTAGATATTGGCCAAAATCAGGGGAGTTAAGCAATTAGAATCTACGGGCTCAGCACAAATATCACGTGATATGTTAGTTTACTATGGAGTCACGTGTAATAGTTACCAGACTTCACCGCTTTGATACCACCAACTTTTTTTGCCAGTCAATAATCAAAAATATTTCGTATAAACAACCTCCTGAATCACCTGTTGCCATTACTTTCAAGATGGCAATAGGAAAGCAGCGGGATTTCATAAGTGAAGGTGGGGAGGTGGAGGAGCTTGGGAGCCTACAGTCGTCCAGGATATCTCAAAGTGAAGACAGCAGTGCCGAAATTGCGGAACGACCCTCGAAGCGTCGGCGTCTATCAGATTCCGAATCTCCTGAGTCCGATTCATTTGTGCGTCAACGACCATTTCAGACCTTGTCGCGCATAAAGAAGAAATCCGATTCTTCAAGTGCTCAACAGAATGGCCACATTCTCGAGCAACCAGACCCTGTCACGGCGAAGGACGCATTAGCTCTAGGCCTGCGGTCTACGGAGTCCTCCTTCGCTTCCGTAGGCCTTGCACCATGGCTGGTGAGCTCGCTATCCGCAATGGCTATTAGGCGGCCGACAGCGATTCAGAGAGAGTGTATTCCGGAAATTATCAAAGGAAGGGATTGTATTGGTGGGAGTAGAACGGGTTCAGGAAAGACGGTTGCATTCGCGGCACCAATATTGCATCGGTGGAGTGAAGATCCATTTGGAATATTTGCGATTGTATTGACGCCAACGAGGTAAGAATGGCTTGCTCGCTGGTGAATCTTAACGAAGCAGTGAGACTGACAATGTAGTCTCCAGGGAGCTGGCACTCCAGATATTCGAACAGTTCAAGGCCATTTCTGCCCCCCAATCTCTTAAACCCGTCCTTATTACTGGGGGTAGTGAGATGCGCCCCCAAGCTATTGCTCTGTCTACTAGGCCGCATGTCGTGATCGCTACACCAGGCCGACTTGCGGATCATATAAATACGTCCGGAAAAGATACAACATGTGGACTTTCCCGCGTACGTATGGTCGTTCTCGATGAAGCAGATAGATTATTAGCCAGTGGCCCAGGGAGCATGTTACCCGATGTGGAGACATGTCTTTCAGCACTTCCGCCCTCAACGTCACGGCAAACGCTACTTTTTACAGCTACTGTAACGCCTGAAGTTCGTGCCCTGACGAAAATGCCACGACCTAAAGGCCACCCGCCCATCTTTGTCACCGAGATCTCAACAGAAAGCAATTCCACAGTTCCACCTACCTTAAAACAATCCTACCTCCAGGTCCCGATGACACATCGCGAAGCATTTTTACACGTACTGTTATCTACTGAGGGAAATGCCTCAAAACCTGCAATAATATTCTGCAACCGAACTAAAACTGCAGATCTACTAGATCGCTTATTACGCCGGTTAGGTCATCGCGTAACTTCTTTACATAGCTTACTACCGCAATCTGAGCGAACATCGAATTTGGCTCGTTTTCGCGCTTCAGCTGCTCGGCTCTTGGTTGCTACTGATGTGGCTGCCCGTGGATTAGACATTCCATCTGTTAGTCTTGTTGTGAACTTCGATGTTCCTCGAAACCCTGATGACTATATTCACAGAGTTGGTCGTACGGCTAGAGCGGGTCGAGAAGGTGAGGCTGTAACTCTTGTTGGACAAAGAGATGTCCAATTAGTCCTTGCTACTGAGGCAAGGGTTGGAAGAGAGCTGGCGCCCTGGGAGGAAGAAGGAGTCAGTATCGAGTCAAGAGTTGTGAAAGGGGGAATTTTGAGGGAAGTAAGCGGTGCGAAGCGTGATGCCCTTGGCGAGATTGATGAAGGCAAAGATGTACTTGGCCGGAGGGTGAAAAAGTTGAAGAAAGTCCGCTAAACTACAAAATGGTGTTGGAAAGACGCTTTTGATATCCTAAATTTATTGATGGTCCTGCCCTTTCATTTCTTTATTCTTCCTCGTCTCTTCCACACGGACCCCAGCTCGCCATTATCATCACTCTGGATAGCACACGCAGTATCGATGGCGAGTTGCTCGCAGCCTTGACGGTTTCAATCAGGATCAGAAGAGAAAGAATCATGATAGGACGGGCATATCTATTACCGTCACTTACAAGGAAAGCAAATTGGTACAAATGCTGCAGGCCATAGGTTTACCACTGCGATCATGCCGCCTGTGCACGGAACGTACAGATTGAAGATATTGAAAACGACCAGGATCTGGCAGTAAGCCTCAAATGGGGCCCACTGTGGCAGAGGATCGGAAATGCAGTACATGAAGCCGTAACAGTTGGCAATCTCACCACAGCATACTATAATATAGCGAGTCAACTTGGCTAAAAGTCATTTACAAGCTAATTTCCTCTGAGTTTCTAGGCCAATTGTTGCCATGAAACGCGGATTGACGCCCGATTAACAAAATTGTTAACTCATTAATGCTGTGGCTACATCTGGTAGTAGAAATGCTGCATTCTGCCGATAGGCCAAACTACAGGGAGCTATCTTCCGATCGGTAAGGGTGTTGATATGCTCGAAAGATACATACCAAAACGCCCTTGTAAGAATTCAATGCAGCTTCTCTCACTACTCACTGCCTTTTATTTCATTTTGAATGGATTTCTCAGCGTGAAAAAGTTTTATTAGCAGGTGAAGGCAATGTGGCATTTGGAGCTTTTTTTATGCTGGCTACGTGAATTGGCCTCCAGCTCCAGTAAATATTTCATTACCAAGTGCGGAGTACCCAGACCACTTCCATACTCAGCGTGGAATTGTACTTGAACAATAGAGCAAGCGAATTATGGTCTTAAAATTAATTTTTAGACAATGCTCTACTGGGTTAAAGTGCTCTCGGCTCTGTTATCTTAGAAGATACTGCTATTTTAATAATACACGCGAATCAAAAGTCCGAGAATCATTCTCATGTTCTCGTGGGTTTGGCTGCAGTATATTCTTGATTGGAAATCCCAAACTCTTCAAGTCCTATGCGGAAATACGTTGGTTTGCCTCCATGATCCTTCCGAGCAGTGACAGCCTGAACCCTCTTAATGATAATTTGGGGTGCCTCGCCACAATCTTCTCCAGGCTTACCCTCGTTGCTGTTTTGCTTCTTTTTCCCTCCCCTTTTTTTGGCCATCTCTTCTTCTCGAATTGCCGCTTTCTTCTCTTGGATGTAACCATATATGTCCTTGTCGTACTCAGCGCACTGAAGCTTGAAGTCCTTGTATAAAGCGCAACGCCGTAGGCGACGCTCGAAGAGAGCATCCCCGATGCTACGGATGACGATCTGCCGCGGAAGACATTCTTTGGGGAAGTTTGCATAGATGATTTTGACATCTTGAATGGGGACCTGGCCTTTCGCTAATAGCTCCATACGGAATACCATTTCATTTTCAATCCGTGATATGCCAAGGAGCACTGCTGCTTCATAAAGACGGGCATATTTAGCAAATTCAAAACGGTCAATATTCTGGAAAGTTTGGTTTTTGCAAGAAGAAAGCATCCATTGGAAAATGCACACAAATGCAGGTTTGACGCCGCCAAAGATTGTGGTGTATGTCTTGCCATCACAACCTTTGCGACTAACATGGACTTTGTCGCATGAAGGAAAACAGTCGCCTAAGAAGCTGGAAAATTGCATCACTACTGCCTTAGGGATGGCATTGAAGATGACTGTTGGTGTGTCGTCTATATCTGCTGCGTAAAGGATCTTGACAGTTGGACCATCCAGGAGCCTGTGAATGAAAGTTTAGTTCACCGTGTGCATATCGCTATGGAATCCTTATAAATTTGAGTCACAAACCAAAGCAATGCGGATTGTGGTATCGAGAAAATCTGGGCTTAAAATAAGTATTTGAAAGCGACTGGGAAATAAAATGAGGGATAAAGGGACAAGTTAAATAACATAATTTTCAAGACATCTGTGAGCGGTGACAGTTCACGTGAAACTAGAGGAGAATGCCATGAGTATTGTTCTGGAGCCCTCCCTGATAAACTGCCGGGCCAACCATTATAGGTAGTGAAGAGAGTAGACAGAACTACTTGTTAGCCCCTTCTATCAAATAATGGGGATGCAGATAGATGTATGCAGCACTAAGCATGACGGAAGAATAGCTAGCACTCATTTAGCCTGGAGCTTGAATAGTCAATATCCTGGGAAGATACCAAATATTAACCATTTACTATGGCCCCTGTGAAGGCTCATGCCTTGATTGCTAATGAAGGATGCCTGGAGTATCGCTTCCCTGAATACCCTCTAGGATATAAGCAGGCATTGAAAAAAAATGCAAATAAACTGAATAAAGAGATATACCAACTGGAAAGAAGATTCTGGTGGTATAACTTGGATTTTGCCAAAAATATTTAGGCAAAGGCAAAGGAGAAGAGAAATGACGAATCGATCCAACGTCACGTCATGGAACAATCTCGCCCTGTTAAGGAGCTCATTGATTTCTAGCGTATAAACAGATACAGAGTAACAGGTCAAGCTAAAGGTCGTAGGGAGCGACAGGATCGTCAAGAACTATCAGCAATGCCCCGTTTCCTTTCCCCATGAAAAGGTCATTCCTGCCCACTATCCAGTCCATTCATCCAGCGCATCATATTCGGTTGTAGTCTCCATCAGCTTCAGAAGTCCATCCAAAGCTTCACCACGTTTGGTCTTGGCGATCATTTGTTCAACTGAACAGTTGATATCCCTATCTACAACTATGGGATCATTGCGGTCGCCGCTACCTGGGCTGAGGAGTCTAATTGACGAGAGCAGCTCATGAGATGTCTGTTGGTTCTGATCCGTGCTGTATTGTGTTGGAGTGGCGTTATGATTCTGAATTCCGTTCGTGTTAGAGGCAGAAGGAGGTGAAATGATGTTTGCGACGCGACCACGGTCTTGAAGGGGCGGTGAAGGATCGAGTCGAGGTGCCTTCCTCTGAGGAGTAACCTCCGCGCCTTGTGCCATGAGATTCGGGTTGCTGTTGAGCTGATCGACCGTGTTGCCCCATTGTTTTCTTTGGGCCTCATCACGAGCCTCATAATCTGCGAGGCGATGGTTAAAGTCCTTTTTTTGGTCCATGACTCTCACAGCAGCTTGGAGTCGTATTCGAAGCAAGTTGGCTTTCTATGTTGCAGGTAAGTTAATAAAAGGAGGCACCTTTGATGATAAAATTAGAGAGAGAAGGTTCTTACCTGCTCGATAAATAGCTTCCTCTGTTCTGGATCCGAGGGGACAATAGAAGTGGCATCGACTGGTTCTTTTCTTCTTTGTTTAGAGGTGGAGGAAAGTGTGGTTGGGAAGTATTTATCGGAAGCTTGGCTTAGGTTAAGGAGTGATGTCAAGCCTATGCTCTCTTGGGACTCCTGGTTTAGGTGGTCGTGACCTGACTCAGGTAGTGCGGAGTATCGCAAAAAGGATGCCTGGTTTGGTTAGTGGGATGAGGGTTGCAGGCGGAATTTATGCATAGAAATACCTCTTTGTCAATATCAAGGCTCGATTGTGAAGGCTCTTCAAAGATATAAAATTCATCTTCCTGTTTCGCTTGGCCGAAAGAGCTGTTGACGGAATCAATGGGGTCATGGTCTGCGTCTACTTGATCGATTGAACGTTTCTGTCCAGCGATCGCGGCAGGTGATATGATGGGCGCCGCGCTGACGGTAGAAATGGTGGGAGCGGTGAGTTTGAGCGGCTTGTTCATCGTGTCGAGGGATTTTTGGGATTGTTTAGACGGGGAGAGGATAACGTTGGCGGGCTTTTCGAGGAGGGCAGGTCGCGAAGTTCCTGTGAAAGTGGAAGTGTTCATTATGAACAATCACAAGCCACCATGACCCACGGGAGCCCAATTCCAATTCTTGTATCTAATTGAATGGGTATAGCAATAAGGTGAAGGAGATGTTGGACTCCAGCGTCGCAAAGATGACAATTGGGGCAACAGAGAAAGATCTATTCTAATATATGCTCCTCACTTCCACAAGAATCCAGCTTGAATTGCATTCACAATTCCGACTGCTGTCCCGGCCAACTGAAATTGGGGTTGAAGCACAGGAATTGCTGTTGACGTGGACAGGCGCCGTAGTCGCGTTGCGTTGATATTCCGCGCGGGCATCTCGCGTGGCCCGCGGCTCCAATCAACACTGCGCGTCGCCCGACAAGCGCCAATTGACAGCGGATAATAAATTACCCGACGCCCCGCGATAATCGGATAAATACGGATATTCATTGTTCCTGATCCACATTGCCGGAACGGATAATAAATATTCCTGATCCCTCGCTAAGGTTGTTGGGTGGAGTGATTCAGAGGTCCCGCTGCGGCTTCTTTGGTGGTGATATTGGCGACTATCTTCACATATTTTATCTGATAAATCAGCTTGAAGCTTGGGAAAGAGTACGTACCCTTCATATTTACTATTTTCAAGTTACTAAGTCATTGCGACACCTTATCGTGATCCAAAAATGCTGATATCTTTATCCAGATGGCATTACTCACAGTTGCTTCCAAGCCAAACGCGGCATACCTCTTACCAATTGTTACCGCTGCAACCTACGTGCAAGTTGCTGATCCTGATTCCGGGCTTGATATTTCATTTGAGGATGAGGAATCTGTGGGAGCTGGCAAAACCAAATTGGAGCTCAAGCTTGCGGGTGGGAAGTTGATATGTGATGACGATATCTTGCCATTCCTTCAACAAAAGTATCAGGTCTTACAGCTGGGTAATAAAGAAGAGGTATGTATTGGAACAGTTCACTTGAGAATATCCAGCCTATATGGCCGCAGGCTCTTTAGCTAACGGTTAGAGCGGGCAACGTTATAGGTCGATAAATGGGTGAAACAATCCAGTGAGCTTAGAGACCCCGATTTCAAAACTTTGGATAAACCTATGAGGGAGCTTGAGTCGCATTTAATATTACGTTCCTACATCGTTGGGCATACGCTTACTCTTGCGGACCTTGCAATCTGGGGAGCTCTCCGAGGAAATAAAGTTGCCTATGCAAACATCAAAAAAGCTGCAAATACCGTTAGCAGATGGTTCAATTTTATTGAATTATCTTATCCTTGGGTAAACAATGGCCCTTCTGAGTTGAATGCAAGTGTGCAAAAGAAAAAAGCTGCTGCTAGTGCTGCTGGCGCTAGCTACAATATCGGGCTTCCAAATACCGAAAATGGTGTTGTCACACGCTTCCCACCCGAACCATCTGGCTACCTCCATATTGGTCATGCAAAAGCGGCATTGCTTAATGACTACTTTGCTCACGAGCAGTACAAGGGCACATTAATTTGTCGATTTGATGATACTAATCCTTCGAAAGAAAACCAGGAGTTTGAGGATGCTATTAAACATGATTTAAGTTTACTAGGGGTTACTCCCGATAGAATCTCATTTTCGAGTGATTATTTCCAAGAAATGTATGAATATTGTGTGCAGATTATTCGAGATGGAAAGGCCTATGCCGATGACACTGAGCAGTTGCAGATGCAACACGAAAGACGTGAGGGAATTGCAAGTAAAAACCGAGATGCAACAGTTGAGCAAAACCTAGCACGGTTTGCAGAGATGAAGACAGGGTCGACGGAGGGGCAAAGATGGTGCATTCGGGCAAAAATCTCCGTTGATGACCTGAACAAAGCGTTGAGAGATCCGGTCATCTATCGCTGCAATCTTCAACCTCACCACAGAACCGGTAGCACATGGAAGATTTACCCAACATATGATTTCTGCGTGCCAATTCTAGACGCTTTGGAAGGAGTCACACATGCGCTGCGAACTACTGAGTACGGGGATCGAAATGCGCAATACGCCTGGATGCAAGAAGCTATGAACCTACGAAAAGTGTACATCTGGGATTTCTCCAGACTCAACTTTGTTCGTTCTGTTTTGTCAAAACGTAAACTCACGCAGATCGTCGACCAGGGAGTGGTCTGGGGTTGGGATGACCCTCGCATGCCTACAATCCGAGGTATTCGACGACGAGGAATGACAGTTCCTGCTCTGCGGGAGTTCATTTTGAAGCAAGGTCCCAGTAAGAATGTTGTGAACCAGGATTGGACCAAGTTCTGGGCCACAAATAAAAAGTACATTGACCCTGTGGCGCCACGACATACAGCTGTTGACAAAGATGACATGGTTGAGGCCAAGGTTCAAGGCGTTGACGGCGTGTCATCTGTCGACAAACCTAAACACGTGAAAAATCCAGAGGTGGGAATGAAAAAGGTGGTGTATAGTGACAGCATCATAATTGATCAAGCCGATGCCAAGACATTGAAAGAGGGCGAAGAAATTACTTTGATGAACTGGGGCAACGCATTTGTTCGAAAGATTGACACAGACTCTTCCAGTGGTAAGGTCAGTCGCCTGGACCTCGAGTTGCATCTTGCGGGAGATGTGAAGAAAACAGAGAAAAAGATCACATGGCTTTCAAAGGATCAACCGCTTGTGCCTGCGATATTGTATGATTTTGACTACCTAATCACCAAGGACAAGATGGAAAAGGAGGATGACATCAATGCGATCTTGAATCCGAAGACGGAGTCCCGGACAGATGTTTTAGGCGACTGCAATGTTGCTGATCTCGTGGAAGGAGATATTATCCAATTTGAGAGAAAGGGGTACTTTAGACTGGATCGCCAATGCCAGGGTGGCGAGCCAGCGGTACTATTCAATATCCCAACTGGTAAAACGGGCTGAAATATAGTTATAGACACAAATATTAGATGTGTACACAAACATTCGGTACCGGGAAGAGATTTTTAGCGGAAAAGTTTGCAACAACGAAGGTAGATAGCGCAACATAGAGAAGTAACTGTTGTACTAGTTGGTGGTTGCATGACTGTTATTCATCCTCCGGGCCGCGTGATAATATCAAGTTACGCATTTTTCATTTCCCATCGTCTGAGCGAGATTTGGTACCTAGATGCGGAAGACTGGGGATAGTGTCAACCAGCTTGAATTGCCGGTCATCCGAACTGGAAGATCGTCACAGCGTGGCCTCCGTCCCAGCTGACAAGGACGGGATGGCTGGATCTCTGGCTCTGACCGAGCTCTATGTCGATCGAAAGGCTTCTCTGATTTAGTTAACTACTAAGTGAGGGGCCTTTGTTCCCGTCTCTGAGATGAGGGACACTGTCCCCGGTATAACTAGATATTATTTCGACCATCTGCTTGCGCTGGAATCCTTTGTCGGCATAGGCTGGGCCTAGCGCGCATCCATTCTAGACACGGCTGGCGGGCGGGTGGCACAACCCCTGCCGGACGGTCCATGCGGCGGGATCAAGTGCGCACAGCATGCGCGGTTGCGAACCGAACTGAGCGTCGATATCAGCGAGGGAGAGCGGGTGGGCGAGATGCAGACACTGCGACGAGCCCCCTTTCCTTTCTCGGCGGCCCCACGGCTGGCGTGACTAAGCACAAACGGCGTGGGGGGAAAGCGGAAAGAGCTCTCTGGGCCGTGCTTTCCCCACATGACCTCATGCCAGTTTGGGGCAGGCTCGACTGCACCTGTGCGCCGCCATCGTCGCTGCCCCTTCCGGTATAGATATAACCGCTGCCTCCCCGCCGATGGGCGGACGTTCCCCTGCCTCTCCCCTTCCCCAGAGCTGCCGTGTGGTCTGCGACCACCGTCCACCTATCGTACGCTACCTGAACGACTGCTGCTACACGCGCCATCATGCAGCGACCCGTCTTGCTCCCGTTGCTGTGGCTGCTCGCCCTGTGCTCGTGCATCTCGGCCTCTTCATCCCGCCTGAAGCCGCCGGTGTTGCCGCTGATCGTACGGAATCCGTACTTGAGCACTTGGCTGGGAAACGCCCGTGGTGACCCATGGGAGAAATGGCCCATTTTCTGGGCTGGCCAGAACATGGGAATGAGCTTGATGGCACAGGTGCCGAGCTCAAAGACCGTTTATCCGCTGCTTGGACGGCCTCACGATTCATTGGACCATATCAGCCCTAAAGGGTGAGCACGCGCTTATCGAGCAACGCTGAGTAACAGTGGATATTGACGGGTGTTACAGTTATAGCTTGGCCTTTCCGATCTATACCGGCGCTTTCTATGATGCCTCGACGACAAATCTCACATACCGCATCCCAGAGCCCGTGCAAGGCGATAAAGCGACTGACTTGGAAATCACCCTCTCGTTTCTGTCCCCAATCACACCCACGTCCACTGCTCGCCAATCTATTCCAGCTTCCTATGTGACAATTTACGTCAAAGGAAACATTGCCGTCAATTTCTATATGGATTTGAACGGCCAATGGGTCAGTGGGGATCGAGGTAGTATGCTGGAATGGAGATTTGACCATATGATCCCCGAACAAGGCGACAACAGCCTGCTTAAATGGCAGTTTAACCGGAAACACGAGCTTCTGTTCACAGAGACTGCGGATCGCGCTGAATGGGGCACTATGCACTTCACAGCACCTGCGGTAGGCTGCCTCTCGGCATATTCAGATCTTGTACTGATAAGTACTGCAGGGCACTCGATATGAATCTGGGACATCTGCGGTTCTTCGTAAACGGTTTGCAAGGACAGGAACTCTGGAGAATACCAATGACCGTAACTTCCGTTCAATCATGGACCACGAGCCTGTCTTTTCATTCGCCAGATCATTCAACCTTAGCGCTAGCGCACGAGAAGGTGCAGTGACTTTTACCATGACCTACATACAAGACCCTGTTGTTCAATTCGCCGCTGCACGTGGTTTGACACTTATGAAACCGCTTTGGCAAGCATGGTTTGCGGACGTCACCAGCCTGATTATTTTCCACTATCACGACTTCCATAATGTTAAGCACCTGGCGACTAACTACTCGGATCAACTGGCATCGGATGCTTTCTTGTCAGGTGCCGAAGATTATGTCGATATTGTTGCCTTATCGGCAAGGCAGGTACTTGGGGCTACTGTCTTCTCTGGGACAGCAGAGAATCCAGTTCTGTTTCTCAAAGAAATATCGTCGAATGGAAATTGCCAGACCGTCGATGTGATCTTCCCTTCCTTCCCATTTTTCCTCTATACAAGTCCACGGTGGCTCGCATACCTTCTCGAACCACTGATTGAGCATATGCTGAGTGGACAGTACCCAAATAAATACTCTATGCATGACCTGGGATCGCATTTCCCAAATATGACCGGCCACCCTGATGGGAGAGATGAGTATATGCCTGTTGAAGAGTGTGGAAACATGCTTATCATGGCTCTCGCCGTCGTGAATTCCCTTCGATACCCCACGGGTACCCCTCCCTCGTTCCCCACCAGCATTCCTATACAGTCCCGTGCTATCGGGAACAGCTCAGACGACCATTCTACTGGAGCATTTCCATTGCTGCCGCTCCAGGTCAGTAACGGTATTGATAAACTCGATACCCCTTGGCTTGACAATGCTTCTGTCGGAAAGGCACATGAATGGGTTGAACGGTCATATTCTTTAATCAAACAGTGGACCTGGTATCTCGTTCAATATTCCCTGAGGCCGGAAAATCAACGTGAGTACTTAAGAAATGCATGCAGCGAGTTGTATTTCTAACACTGTTCAGTTTCTACCGATGATTTTGCCGGATGGCTAGCCCTCCAAACCAACCTTGCTTTGAAAGGAATAGTCGGGATTAATGCCATGAGTGAGATTGCTAAGTTTACCAAGAATGATGTGGACGCAGTATATTTCAAGGTATGTTTACTCATCATGATTAATTTCTAAACCTCTGACGTGCAACCTCCAGAACATATCGGATACATATATTACTAAATGGGAGGAATACGGTCTTTCAAGAGACAAAACCCATGCTAAAGTTGCGTATGATTGGTATGGCTCGTGGACAACGTTATATAACATGTACGCCGATGCACTTCTATGTTTCCATCTAGATGGAACAGACCTGGACCCTCATGGCACTGCGAACGGAACTTCATCGCCATCCACTACACCAAAGCGACAGGGATTCGTTCCAAGGCATATATACACCTTACAGTCGAAGTGGTACGAAAACGTTCGACAGAAGTATGGTCTCCCCCTTGATAGCCGGCATCTATACACAAAATCGGACTGGGAATTTTTCGCTATGGCAGTTGCTAGCCCGTCAACTCGTCATGACATTCTGCAATCGGTTGCTTTATGGGTTAACGAGACAAAGACTGATCGCCCATTGACTGATCTTTATCAAACAGAGGGCGACGGCGGATTTCCTGGCCCAAATTTTTTTGCTCGACCGGTTGTTGGCGGACATTTTGCTTTCCTAGCTCTAGAACGAGCATGTAAAGGAAAAGCCATGGAAGGTTTGAGCTTTCTGGACGAAATTTTACCAGAAAAGCCGAAAATAACTATTCCGACTGATGAGGGAAGGGACAATGAGGATGAGGATTTGTGGGTAGAATACTAAGGCAGTCTTGCATCAGCTGAAGACGTGCTCAGAAGATCACAGAACGACCCATGTCTGGGAAGAGATAGAACAATCATGCTATATACTGCATCTCATCTCAATGGGTACATGTCACTGTATATTTAGCGTGATTTTTATTGAATGTGGAGTTGGTATGTAATATATTCGAGCCTACGTTGCTCTGATTAGAATGATACATACAATTAGACTTTGTCAAGACTTAAGGAGATGTATTCCCTAGTGCATTCCTTGCTTCTTGGATGTTTACCGAGATAAAGAAGCAGAAGGATCGACATCCTTGACCAGAGTAGAGCATTCAAAGCGACTTTCGGAAAATCCGAGAAAAGAATCAAAAATCCAAAACGCGATGGCCCCTTTCAAAATATGAATTCATAAAACTTAGCAAATTAAAGTAGTAGAACTAAACGTAATGCCATAGCTCCTATGATCCATTCCTAGAAGCCCCAGGTTAGCTGAATCCCTACAACTTTGGCAATCAGAAATATCCAAAAATAAGAAATCTTGTTGTTAACAGGAGATAAACATACGTGAAATCGTTGGACTTTCCATCCAAGGACCCCCTTTTTTTTTTTCGTCAGAACTGCAACTTGGCTCCGGCGTTTATACAGGTCTAAAACGGGACGTGAGACGACGCGGCAGCAACTCGACGGAGGAGGAGCTCCTTCATTCTCGCCGCTAGGACCTTGCGATTGGGATTCGAGCCGGGTGGTTCCGGGGTAGGGATGCTATGACTCGTTTTCTCCCTGAGAGGTAGTGAAGCGTGGTACACACCCCATCCGCCACAGCGCTTCTTCTTCTTCTCCGTCTCCTTCTCCATCCCTGTCTCCTCCTCCCCTCCCTTCCTCATCCTCCTCCTCCTCCTCCCGTTTCTCGACGCGGGGATCCCGGCGAGCTGGGGCACCACGGTGCCGAGGCTCAGGGTGCATCTGGCCCACATCCACGCGCCGTCGGAAGGCGTGCCGGGGTTGAAGATCGAGCAGGTGGAGTGGGCGGTGAGTGGGGTCTTGATGGTGGTGGTGAATGGCAGGGTTTGGTGCGGCGGAGGTAGGAAGATGGAGCAGGTCGAGTGGGCGGTTTGCGGGGTCGGCGGGTCCCAGGGGTATTTGAGGCGGAGAGTGGTGGTGGTGTAGGACATGGTTGGGATATAGGGGTGGTATGGATATTGGGGGGTTTGAGATGGTGTGAATGTGGGATTGTATGGAGAGAGAGGAGGAAAGGAAAGGAGGGGAGAGGAGAAAGTGGAAGCGAGGGGGGGGGCTGGGGGAGATTCATGGCTGTAAATAACACAGCAGAGAGTGTTATGGCATTTGGACTTGTATAATTTGGCGAGGGAAGACAATGGAGAACAGCAATATCGTGTGGCTCAGGAACTTCCCGAAAAGTATATTTCCAAGATATGAGCAAAGGAGAATAGAGATACATACGTGAGCTTCTAGTAGTAGTATTAGAAGCTACTGCGAAGATGTTTAATGAAGTAAAATCCTGTGGCTTCTGGAATGGCTGTACGGCGTTGGGTATGGGATATAAAAAGGACTGATGTCAAGACAATACCACCAAGTAAGCTTGAATTGCTCCAGGCTCGAGATATTGCACTTGTGGCCAGGGTATTGGTGTGTGCAGACACACCCGGAATCGGCAAAATGACCAAAGCCAGCTAGATGCGTAGTTACTATGTACCCGAAAGAGGAGATAGTAGCCAGAAAGAAAAAGAAGAAAAGAAAAAGGAAAGGTCAGGACGAGTTCCAAGACTCGTCGCCCCCAAAACACCAAGGCACAGCGTTGATGGCCAAGGGGTCAAGCTGAAGAAATTGACATAACCGCCGGACCGCCTTGGGTAGTAAGTAGACTTTGTATTACAATTCTCTCGCAAACATTGAATACTATCTTCCCAAACCATGAAAGATCGATCGCACGCAGAACCAGAAAACAATGGAGCCAGAGGGAAGCTGCTGCTGCGGCTGCTACTGCTGCAGAACCGCAGTCATCAGAAAAGAAAGCAAAGAACAAAAAAGTAAAACCTAGGCGTGTTCAAGTGAGTAGAGAGAGAGGATTAATGGGTGGATGGATGGATGAATTGATGAAGAGAGGAAAACGGATGTGAAGATTGGATAAAATAGATTTCATAGGAATTAATTGCACACATCAGGGGGCCGGGCGCAAGGGGAACAAGGCAGGGAGAGAGAGGGGGGGGGCAAGAGTAGCAAAGCATGTCAAATTCCACAAATCCGTCTTGGTTCGACACACACAGACACACATCATCATGTTCCATCCTGTTATTGCATTCGAAAAAGCCCTTTCTGCCTTAAGGAAAAATTAAATTGGAGGGGGTGGGGGATTAAAAAGAGAAAGAGGAGCCACAGCACATATCAACATAATAGAAAAGAATTTCCCATGCAGCATTTCCGACAATTCCTGGCAATAGTAGGCTATTTGTTTTTTTGTCCCTTTTTTTCTTTACGGTTTCATCTCCAGCAGCGTACACACGAAGCGTTTTGACGGAAGAAAAGAAAGAAAGAAAAAAAAAAACGAACCGTCCCCCCTCCCTTTTGTTCACCAAAAACGCTAGCCCATAAGTTTCCTGACGTGGCGGGATCTCGTCGCAAGAGATTCTTATTTGGCGCCGAGAGAGGGGAAGTTCCGCTCGTCGACGGTCGGGCCCTGGGGACCAGCGCCACCGCGGGGACGATACTCGCCACGACCGCCGCCGGGGGCACCGCCACGAGCTCCTCCTCCTCCACGACCGCCGCGGTCAGCGCCGCCACGGCCACGGCCTCGGAAGTCACCACCGCGGCGGGCGGGCTCGACGAAGCGCATGTCGACGTCCAGCACGTTCTTCTCCTTGCGCTGCTTCTCGCGCCTGGCCTTCTCCTCGCGGCCCTTGATGTAGTCGTCGTCCTCGTCGTCGCGCTTGAACTCCTTGGCGGCGGCCCATTTCTTGTCGACCTTGGCGCCCTCGTTGGGCTTGCGGGCCTCCTTGATGCCGAGGTCGTCGCGCTTGTTCTGGTCCAGCTCGGCCAGGTAGTCGGCGTAGGACTTGGTCTTGTCCTGCGGCTCGGGCTCCTTGTCGTCGGGCGTGGCGCCGCCTTCACCCTCCTCGGCCGCCGCCGCGGCGGCTTCCTTCTCGTCGTTCTTCGCGATGGCTTCGCCGGCCTTCTCGTCCGTCATGTTGGACTCGCCGGTGGTCGCGCCCCAGCCCTGGTCGAGCTGCTTTCCGGTGATGCTGCGCGAGTAGTGTGCGATCAGAATGATATGCTCCCCTGCCCCAAATGAAAGTTTAATGCACACAAGCAGCCACTTACGTCCGGTCGGTCTTGGAGCGACGGTCGTCACGGATGAGGTGGCCGCGCTGGTCACGGTTCTTGGTGCCACCGACATGGGCGGGGCCCGAGCGAGGCTCGTCTTCGGTCGGGCGGGAGCGGTTGGCACGAGAGCCAGCGGCGCCGTCTCGGAGAGCTGCGACAAGACAGCAGGTTAACATGGATTTTGGCGCACCAGCGCATTGTGAGGGGCGCGCCAGGTGGTTTGTAAATATATACCTCGTTCATTGCCGGAGTAGCGCTGGCCACCGCGGGCGAGAGCGGGATTGCTGCCACGGGGCTGCACGGGGGCATCGCGTTTGCCGTGGCGCGGAGCATTTTTGTCTAAGGCCTTGGCGGGCGGCTGTGGCTCGTCGACCTCATCGTTGCCTAAACAAGCCGAGCACACGAGGGTTAGCACACTTTAAATTTCCACCAACAAACAAATTTACCCGCGAGCGGATCGCAGCTCCAAAAATTGGCATAGTCGGAGAGCCCAGCGCGGGTTGGGGGGAGGTTGCATACCAAGGATGTCGTAAGGGTTCTGTCGGGAGGAACACACAAATCACAAGTCAGCTCGAATCACCAAAAAAAATAACAACAGCAAGCAAGCTCTAAAGACAACAGCCATTGACGCTCTCAACAGCATCGCCACGCTCAATGGCCCGCACACTCGCAGCAAACACAGAGAGGAGAAAAAGCTCAATTGCTTCGTACCTGGGACCGGACGCCCGACATGACGCCTGGTGTCTGGGGGGAGAGGGGGGGAGGGAGGGAGGGGGCCTTCCTGAGAAGGCTTTCCGTTATTGCAGCAATACGGGAATGGCTAGCACGGGCCGCGAATGAGGCAGCAAGCCAGCACGCAGACGACGGAGAGTAGATTGCAAGGCAGCACGCGAGCGACGGAGATGAGAACAGCGCAGGAAGGGGGAAAGGTCGAAAGAGGAAGAATGAGAAAGCGAAGCGAAGTTGGAATTTCGCCTCCCGCACGGCCCGATCGCGTTAGCCCGGCACGGGCTTGGCGCTGACTCAGCGCGGTGCTAAGCGAAGGCCGGGCCGATGTTGTGCCGGCGCCGGCTTAGGGCTTAGGGTATTACATCATGGACGGTGCCGGAGTAAGGATTTAAAGTATCTAGAGTCTAATAATATGTATGTATGTGGTGGTGGGGTGGAGGGCATGCTAGTGAGGGGGAGGGACGCGGGGAGGGGAAGGGAGAAAAAGGCCGTGCGGAGCGCCGGCTCTCAGTCGTTCGTTGCAATCATACACCGTGGAACCCGCGCGCCCGTCATGACGAAAAAAAAAAAAAAAAAAAGGATAGCTAGATGGCCAACGCAAAACATGATGTCCGCCCCAAGAAAGCACGAAAAGAGAGAACGCCGCTCAATGCCGGATGTGCGCGACAGGCCCGTAAAAAGGGGGGCACTGCGCGTATATGAGTTTGTGTATATAAAAAAGAGGAGAAATGAAGAGAAAAAGCAGAAATATATATCTGTAATTCCCAGATTAAAAAAAAAAAAAAAACAAATCTAGATGCCATATTCATATTTCTGTCTTTGTCGCTGTTAAAAATCATAGCATGGGTCAACGGATGTTGCTCTGGGTGTAGCTGAGTGGGGTGTGGAAGTGCATGCTGGCGCTCAGGCCGAAGGGGTCGGCGTCCAGCATGGGGTCGAAGTGGTCGACGAAGGCGCTCAGCGAGCCCAGGCCGTCGTCGCCGAGCTGCGCGAGGATGTCGGGGTGCGGAGGGTTATTATTGTGATTATTACTATTAGGGCGCGGCAGGCCGAAGGGAGTGGTGGTGGGGTTATGCGAGGATGATGACGGGGGGCAGTCGGCGTGGCTGTGGTTGTGGTTGTTGCTGTGCTGGTGCTGGGGAGGGTCGTATTCGGGCTCTGAGGGAAGACAAGGGTCAGTCAGGGCGGGCAGACGCAGACAGGGTCGCAGAGAGAACGCACCGAGCGGGTCGTAGTGCTTCTGGAACGGCACCATGAAATACGGCGCCTGGCTGCGGGCCGGGCCGCTTGCACTGCTGTTGCTGGGCGGGCGCGGGGTGGGGTTGCTATCGGGCGAGTTCATGGAGACGGGTGTGAGGGCGGCGGCGGCGGCGGGCGCGCTGAAGCCGCCGGGGTGGGCTAAGGGCGGCGGGCGGGCGAACGGCGACTTTTGGTGCGGGCGCTGGGCGGCGGGGAGGGCGTTGGCGGGCGCGGCGGCGGCGGCGGCGGTGGTGGTGGTGGTCTTCAGGCGCAGCTCGGCGTGCACGTCGATGCCTGGCGGTCGGTTAGTCCACTACAGTGATAGTAACTAGACTACATATAAAGACGCACCCTTCTCGAGCAGCAGGCGCTCGAGCAGCGAGTTCTTGTAGCGCAGCATCAGGCACTCGTCGGCGGCGGCGCGGTGGTTCTGCTGCAGGGCGCGCAGGGCGTCCTCGTGGCGCTGGATGGTGGCCTCGAGCTGCTTGATGTACTCGGAGCGGCGCTCGCGGAAGGCGGCCTGGGCCTGGCGGTTGCGCTGCTTGCGCTCCTCGGACGTGGCGTAGATCTACGGCTGTCAGCTGGTTTGTTTATATATATATATATATAAAAGAACAGGATTTTTGGGCGCACCGGCTTGCGGCCGCCCTTGCGCTTGGGCGGGTGTGCGGCGGCGGCGGTGGTGTCGGGCTCGGGAGTCGAGGCGGACGAGCTGCACGAGCCGTCGGGCAGCGGCATGTCGACGGGGAGGTTGGGGGCCAGGACGAGACGCAGTGGGTGGTAGACGGGCGACGCCATGGGAGAGAGGACAGGCAGCACGACGGTAGGACAGCACAGAACGGTAGGATAGCAAGACAAGACAACAAGAGACGCAAGAGGGGCAGGCTGGTCGCGGCCCTTTTGTCTGGTCTGCCGCGCTCGCGCCGGCGTAGCCAGCCAGCTAGCTCAGTCCACGGGTTAAATAGCTAGCTAGCTAACTAACTAACGCACGAACTACTCTACCAAGAAGGCTTCTCGCTCGCGTTCGCGTTCGCTGGCCCGCGCGTACCCCCACAGCCAAGACGTTGCGGTCGAATTCTCGCGCGGGCCGAGGCCAGCAGCTGCGCAGCCTGCGACGCGGATCAAACCGGTGGTGATCCTGGAGGACCGTTGTGCCCAGCCGGGCTGGGGAGCGCTGTCGGCCGGAGGAGTAATACACCCCGCCCTGCCTACCCCCCTCTGCCCAACATACCCCCCTTCCGCCTCGCCCAGCGCGATCTCCGTCTTCGCCTGCCTGTCGCCGCGCCCGTCAGGAGTCGCGCTTACGTCGCCCGCCCGCCCGCCGCCGCCGCCGCCGCTCGGCGTCTCTGGCGTCTGCCTGCGCCCCGCGGCTCCTGCCCGTCATCCTCTCTGACCACTACGGAGTACTGACTGGCTGACGACCGCCCGCCCCGCCGTGGAGCCTCTGCACTCGACGCCCGCCGGCTGCGGCCCTCCGGCGCTCCTTGCCTTCGGACTTGGGGGCCCTCGCCGAATGCACGCATCTTATCCCAAGCATTCGTACTATCTTCACCACCACCACTACTCTCCTCTCAACCACCGCCAGCCCGGCACCGTCACCCACGCCCCTTCATCTCGATGGGACTGCAAAGGATGCCCGCATCCTTCCTCACCTCAACCTCGCCTTCGCGCCCTCAAACCACGACCAGCAACCCCGGCCTTCGCGGGTTATTTTTAACCCGCCCGGTCCGCCGCTCCCTCGCCCGCCCGCCAGCGCGCACCGCCACGCTGGGGAAGCCCGGTCTTCCTTCCGCCGCCGAGCCGCGCCAAAAAATAAAACAAAGTCAAAACAAAATTAAATAATACTAAAAAAACGTGCGCTGCTCGTTCGCTTCCATAGAATCCGCCCGGTATAGGCCTATAAGGCCACCCGCCGCGATCATATCACGCCAGTAGTTAGTAGCGACCCCTCCCGGCCGCGGCCACGCTTGCACGCGCACGCGCAGATGCCAATCGGCCGGCCGCCCATTATTATGTATTATCCTCATTCGGCCCGCGGCGACAACACCGACCGGCCGTAGGATCGCACTTACATACTTTTATTTTAAACCCACGCCACGCCCCCGTTCTTATCGGCTTCTGCTCGCTGCCCTTTCTTTTTTTTTTTCCTTCCTCTCTTTTTTTGCCTTTCGGTTTCGTTTTCTTTTTGGGCCGGGCCAAGCGCCCGCTTGCCTGAGGCTCAAACTTGCCCTGCCCGCACGCACGCGAAGGATGCTTTTTGCTCAGAAAAACTCTCTTTGATTACTCTCCCCCCGGATCCCACCGTTCCGGCGCGCGCGCGGCTGCTTGATTCGCCCGCTGAGCTGCCGGTCCCTGGCGCGGGCGGAGCCAGCCGAGAGCCCGGCTCGAGCTAAATATCACAGTCTAGCCTCTTCTCGCCGTTGGGCGGGCTGCTTTGTACTCCTAAAAATGTCAGCCCCGATTCCACCCCACCCCCCTCCTCCTCCTCCTCCTGTCTTGAATAATAAGAAGAATAATGACAGGATGTTGCGTCTCGCTTGTCTTGACTTGGTCTTCTTGATTCGGTGCCGAAAGCAGAAAATCCCCTTTTTCCGGCTGACCCGTCCCCATCACCAGCCCACACTCCTCGACCCCCCATGGGCCATTTCTCGCACCCCCTAACCACATGCGTTGCCACTACCTAGCCCTCTGCCGCTGTCGGGTCTACTTAGTCGATTTACTAGGTACTACTACCTACTTGCGTACCGGACACCGCCGCCCGCCGCGCAAGCAAAAACCATCCCTCCCCCTAGCTCGAATAATAAAACAAAACCCACGCCCATCATCGCGCACGTCAGGGGAACCACAACTTAGATAGCCCTGGGATAGATCGCCGAATGTTCGGCGTCCCCGATTACTGCTACCGCTGCAGCTCGCCCACCGTCGGTGACCCTCAGTCAGGATTGCCGCCCGTGAGCCATCTCGTTGCGGGTTGCTCGTGGATGACTAAGTAGCTCGGCCGGGCGGCTATTCTGCGCCGCTTGCGCACTAGCGCGAGTAAACGGTCCACTCAGGGCCGGCCGTTTTTCTGGCGGCTGGCTGTTCGATGACTTCCGCGGTCTCCGCCGGCAAACAACCAAACGATATGAGTATTATTATTATTGGGCGAATATTTGTTTTCTCACGAGAGAAAAATAGTAATAATTATTATTATAATAAATAAATGAAAATCAAAAATCAATATGTGTCACACCGTCAATTGTTTCGACCGACGAACGTAACCATATTGCGTAAGATGCAAACAAGCCCCCAATCCTCCCTCCCTCCCTCCCTTCTCCGATTTCGCAGGCTGAATTGGCTGGCTCCTTTTTGTCCTTGCTGGGGACTTCTTACTATTCCGCAGATCCCCACGCCAACCGCCCAAGACTACCTCGAGAAAATAGAAATAATAGATCAAGAAAAAAAATGAAAAAAGAAGAAGAAAAACTCTGCATACCCGGTGATCCACGACTGCACAGCCAGCCAGCCAGCCAGCCACCGCTATTGTTATTATTATTATTATTGGGAGGGCGGGGAGGGAAGAGTAGGAGCCGCTGCGCGCTCCTCTCTGACAACAACAACAACATCCGCCGGAAGAGATCTCCGATCGCAGATGTGCAGGGGGGCGCCGATCGGTATCACCACTCCTGTCGAAAAAAAAAACAAAGAGCCCCTCCCCCCCTCTTCTCTGCAGGCGGGGGCTGGGGCTGGGGCGGCGGCTCTCGGGAAGCTGACGCCCGCTGCAGGACAGGGGGAGTCAGAGCGATTATTCTTATTATTATTATTCTAATTAGTTAAAACCAACACTCAGTCAGACCCGCTTGCAAAAAACAAATGCCGCCCACCCAGACACCGTCGCCCGGGAATGCCAGACGTCTGTTATCACCGAGGACCCAACCGCGGCAACGGCAACGGCAACGGCGGCGTCCGTCGAGAGCGGCATATGTGCGGTGACGGTGAGCAGAGCGGCGGGCCCCCGAGCGGAAGAAGACGCCGGTGGTGGTGGTGGTGTTTTCGGCGAATGCCGGATTGAACGCGGACAGAAACGCGTACGAAGACGAAGCCGGTAGGATCGCGGGAGAGAGAGAGAGAGAGAGAGGTGAGTCCAATCGGCTCTCTTTGAAAGTGTCTGTCTCGCTAAGAGAATCTGTTGAACTACTTGGATGAAAAATAAAGAAGAAAAGAATGGGGAAAAAAAAAGTACAGAGAAGCCCAATAGAGACAAATCTTCGCAATGCAGAGCAGACCCAACAACAAATGGAGTCCGCATCGCGCGCCGCCGCCGCCTTGCTGCCCAGTAATAACTATAGCAGCCACAGAGCACCTCCCGGGCGGTTCGCGCGCGCACAGCGTGCCAGAGTGTCGGATTGGATTATTCTGCCGCCTTAGTTACCACCACCGGCCCAAGATCGCCAATAATTCGGATTTTTTCGAGCACCCGGGGAACCAGATCCGTTGGGGCGGGCCAGTCAAGCCAGTAGTCTGTTTGGTGAACGTCTCAGCCCGTGTTGGCGCGTTTTCTGCCGATCTGCATCGTGGCGTGCGGTGTCCGTAAAGGGTTGTTGGACGTGTCGCAGAGAGAGAGAAAAGGGTAGTTGCACCGCTGATGAAGTTGGTTAGTGGTGGAGTCTGCTGCGATGAGGGAGAGAAACCCAGGGCGTCTGTGTGTCGCGCCTGAGGATAAATACCCATCTTGCATATCTTTCTTGGAAGCTGGAGCGGCAAGGTATGCCTTTAAAACAACACAAGCGTCTACTGTTGTTCATGACAGAAAAATTCGCACAGCGCTGCCGGGACCTTGTTTGGTTTTTTGACTTGTCCCCTTGGCCGTGAGGTTTTCTCGCAGTCGTTGGCATGGGCTGATTTGAATGATGGGCGTGTGCTTGCTTGCTTTACCACCCCCACCCCCAAAACCTCAGCATCAGACACAATACGATGCAGAAGGCTGTTGAAATGGTTTGAAAGTCTTCCCTTTGATGAGAATGAGTAGACGCCACCCAACTATAGCTATTTTGAGGGATGCTGCAGACTTCGTTGTTTAGATTGACAAGGCATTATGGTTGCCCTGATCTAGGAGTCTGCATTGTGACAGACGAACGGATGAGCCAGCCGTGCACTTGGTAGGATAGTTTCTCCTTGTTAAGCTGGTCGTGTACTCCGTACTCCAAGCTGCCGACTTTTAAGGTTCAAGAAGTACTCCGTAAACCTTATTTCATTAGCCGAAGACGGGTACCAATACACGTGACTCGGTGCCAAGACCCGAGACCGTTACTTAGTAATCTGCCTATGGAATATCGTTAGTCCGCGATAAGGAAACAGCTTAACGCGACCGCGTTCTATCAGACACTCGACAGCTTCTACAGTCGTTGATGCCCATTTTTCGTTTGCTTCTACTAAGCCATGTTTGCCGCCCTCCCTTCCTCGTCACCGCCCCGCGCATGCAACCTCGCAACCGAGCCATTTTCACCCCTATCGCCGCAAGATGCCGAGCGCCCTCGATCTCGCCTCTCCCCCATGTCGCCGAACAACCACTCGCACAACAAGCAAGATGCTGCGGCGGCGCCCGAGCCCCCCTTCTCCCCTCCCTCATCTCCACTTTCCTACGCCCAGCGCTACACTTCGCGAATAGCCCACCCGGCCTCCCGCGTCACGGGCCGCATGTCGCGCGACATCCGACGAAACGCCTTCCTCAACCGCGTCAAACAGGATCGCCAGAGCGCGCGGTTCAACGCGCGGGAGGACCGCATGCTGTGGATCGAGTATATCACGCAGAAACGCCGGTTTGAGGAGGAGATGGCGCGCTCGGCTCCGAGGATTGACAATGTTGAGGATGCGATGGTGGAAGACGAGAGAGTAGGGACTGCGGCGGGGAACGAGGACTGGGTGGAAGAAGGTATGGGTTTCACTGACTGACTCTTTTGTGGCT
Organism: Ophidiomyces ophidiicola; assembly: GCF_022830035.1. Taxonomy (NCBI): domain Eukaryota; kingdom Fungi; phylum Ascomycota; class Eurotiomycetes; order Onygenales; family Onygenaceae; genus Ophidiomyces; species Ophidiomyces ophidiicola. The sequence continues at coordinate 302,396 of NW_026054649.1, forward strand.
ATGTTTGTTGTCGCTTGTTTTTGCTGATTCGTTCTGGGTGAAGCGGCGCTGGAGGAGTATCTCGCCCAGGAACGGGAATATGAAGCCTTCGCGGAAGAGATGGAAAGACAGCTCGAAACGGATAATGCCCGAAGCAGCAGCAATGATGAAGATGAATATTATGATAGTATATTCACCGCGCTTGCGTCGCAATGCCCGTCAGAGGTATTAGACCCGGATGAACGGATGGATACCTCGCATGGATGACAGTTTCTGTCCGTGTTGGCAGCATACATAGCGACCACAAGCATTTGGACACTTGTACATAGGTATTTCAAAGATAGAACAGCGGGCGTTGGGTCAACATGGGAAATGTGTAAATAGGAAAACCGTCGTGTGAGTATGAAGAAAAAGATATCCTTGACAATAGGCATTTATTTGTATTGGAATTAATATCTATTGTTGCGGACACTGCGACATGTCTCCACCACCTGAGAATAACTCCTCCGTCAATGGATCCGATACAAGCTCTTTTGGTGGCGCGCCGGTGCTTTGCATCTAAACAGCTATCAGCAATCGGCTCAAATGGCCAACAACGAAGAAATAGACTTACAGCCTGCATTTTCTCCCACACATACGTCCTATGTTCATGATTATCATCCGAATACCCCGGCTCGTCGAACTTCTTCAAGACGTCCGACATGAGTCCAGACTGCTTCACATATCGCTCGTACTCCTCTTTCGACAATTTGTCCTTATTGTCTTTCAGCCACGGTTCAAATTTCTGGCTTAGCTCCTTGACCGGCTCATATAGCATCTCCTTATTCGACAATTGCTCCATGACGCCCATCAGCAGCTGCTCGAAATCCTCTTCCGTGCCGTCACCTCCGCCCATGCCCGCCGATTCCATCGCCTTGAGCAAGTTCGCCAGCATCTCGTCTTCCGAATTCGTATTCGCCGCCGCCGTGGCCTTGTCCCCCGACTCCTGCATTCGCTCCATGGTCTTCTGGATCGTCTCCTGGAACTTATCCTCGGTCTTCCGCGCGGCGTCGCCGCTGGCTTCGCCGCTGGCTTCGCCGCCGGTCGAAGTCATGTCTTCGCCCATTATCAAGTTCATTAGATCTCCGGACTTCAGACCGTGTTTCGTCAGCTCGTTTGCTAAATTGTTCCAGTCGTCCGTAGTATCATTGCCGCCGCCGCCCCCTAGTAGTTCAGCCATGCCGGCCTCTAGCTGCCTCATCAGTGCTTCCTCATCTGGACTTGGTAGCTGGCTCAAATCCGGCTTGTCTTCAGGCTTCTTGATGGCCGACTCTGATAGATCGGCTTTCGCGGGAGCGGAGGCCGAGAAGTCGTCCAACACATCTACATCGGTATATATTAGCTTTGACAAAACTGACGAGTAGGTGTTTGAAGCCCAGGTACCATCTAATTCATCTAAATCCGATTCCTCCTCATCTTCTTTTGTTGCCGGTGCCGGAGCCGTTGTCTGTGCGGGCTGTGCGGGCTGTGCGGTCTCTGCGGCAGGTGGGGGGTGTTGGGCGGGGGATTGGGCAGGGATGGCGGTAGGTTTCTGATCACCAGCGGGTGCCGTCGGATTTGAATCCATATTAATTTAGAATAGAAAGAAGGGCTGTGCTTAGGTATGGAGTTTGTCCTAGTAAGACGTGGAGATACTGAACAAGCCACTTCAGATCTGGGGACGACGCGCGCCTTGCATGTGAGTGCTGATAAGCTTTTTGATTTGCCTGCTTGCTTCCTCGGCCGTTCTCTACCATCCGACTTAGGGGTTCAACCACCCAACTACAATGTTGGTTGGCCGGTCTGAATTATCATACAAAATAAAGCTATGACTGTCGGCAATACAGGCTACACTGATGTGGAAACTGTTAACACTCCATCCATGGAAGAGAAGCCTTGAAAATAGCTTCAACTATATCCCTTGAGCTTGAGGTTGTGACGCTACGAGCTATGCTTTGACCAGCCTGGTATTTATCCTCGTTCTTTTCGTCTATGGAATGCACACGCTCCATTGACCTTGCATTCCTGATACATAACACAAACGCCATAATTCCGGCAAACACCATCGATAGGATGGCAGTTGTCACGGCAGCCTTTTCTCCGCCCGCAAGGCTTCCTGGCCAAATTAACGCACCCAGAGCAATAACGCAGATGCTGGCAACTTTTATCAGCCTATGCTCAAGCAATCTTTGAACATGTTTTTGGTTGAACATCCTGAAACTGCTATCTGGAGCCGGCTTGCTTTCCTCCCTACTTTGAAAACATTGTGCTTCTTCATCAATCTGCCCCTATAGTTAGTGGCTCTTTGAAGTCCCATTTAGCCTGTTGATAAAATTACTACTCTTCTGATAGATGCTTCTAGGAATTCGAAAAAGTGGAGTTTTGTTCTGATCAAACAAACCTATACAGGAGTCTATAATCAAGGTTGCTATATCATAGACTGATATAATAAGATCCCAAGATGTTTCAATATCTTCTGATGGACATTTCAAGGGTCATACATAAGAGGTCGCTTCTGTCCTTCTTCACCAGAATCAGATTAGGCTTGCTGGTTACTGTTTTCAATTCCGCTATTGACGCTGCTAGCACCAAATTCTATTTGAGTGTCTACCATCAGCCTATATATTCCACCACTTTCACCTTTGTGCTCTTCGACATCCAGAGGAGGATGCTCGGGGCCAACCGGCAGATCCACGTGAGCCAACGAGGATCTGGTCGATCTTAGTAACTAATATCCAGGCCAGTTAATCCTATAGAAAATCACATTTTTGATGTTGGCGAGTCACTTAGACGATACAAAATGAAAGGAAGATACAATGCATTGTGGTTGGACAAGTTAAATACAGAATGGAAAGCTTGACGGCTGACTGCATTGCAATGTCTGAAAGTTCTATTTAATTTGAAGTGATCTTATCCCTAGCACATACGACCACAGGAAGTGGAATACAGGGCTTCCCGTCCGCTCAGCCGTACTTAAGCCACTTGCCGGCCGGCTAGTAGTTGGGTGGGTGACCACCAGCGAATCCCGGCTGTTGTATGTTTTTAATTTTTTTTATGTTTTTCATAAACAAGTAGTTACTTCAATGCAAACAGTTAGGGACGCGACAAAGTGGGTTTGTAAGTAAGGGCCGCCTGAAAAACTTTTAATTTAGTGAGCAATGCGCATTCTGCAAACATGGCAAATACAAATCTAGTAGCAATAAACATAAAAACACACAAAGACAGATTTAGATAAAATTTTCAGAGTATGATACAAACAGATCCCGACCGGTATCATACATGCATTGAGAGGAAATGGTAGTAATGAATGACCGCCATCAAGAGAACAGAGGGTGAACCCCTATGGGATAATAGGGAAATAGGGCGAAGCGTGCTAAAACATAAAATAGGACATTATTACAATTTGATTGTGCGGGAGGCAAGAAGCACAAGCTTAACACCACCCTTTTTGTAAAGAATGTACAGCTGAAATAAAATGGCCGGCCAGACGGAATGGAAAAAGGCAGAACACGGCAATAGAGGAAAGAACAAGATAGGTCGTAAATGATTGTTAGAAATACCAAGACTCCGTTTCACCCATGTGCCATGGTTCAATAAAATCGTAGAGAATTCAAATATTGAATCCTGGGGTTTAGCCGACTACTACCGAGTATCAGAATAAGGTAGTCATGGAGTCTTTCCGAACTCAATAGTCATAATGGCAGCCATCTGACTCTAGAAATTCGAAGCTGGGTTTACGGGTCCCGGCTTGTGATATTGATCAAGGGTGGATTTAAATGGGCTGTTCGTCATCGAAGGTTCATTGTTATTACCAAGGGCAGTGCCAGTCAGATCATCTTCATCGGGCTCAGTCCGGGAGTTTCTCTTTCGGCGCAGTCTGTAGACCACGACGGCAAGAGCTCCAAGAAGAATAGCACCTCCCACACCGACCACAACACCAATGATGATATTTTTGTTACTCTGACTTAGACCGGAATTGCTAGAACCGTCTTTATCCTTGCCCAAGCCGGGAGCGGCGGTGGTTTGCTGAGGAGGGTTGATTATCTCGCTCGTCTGGATAGTAGTTTTGTCATTGCTGGTCACCGTGATCGTAACGATAGTCCTTGAAGGCGATGGCGAAGGGTTGTTCGGAGCAGTTGTGCCAGGGGGCGGGGTATTCTGAGTAGAACTTGGGGCTGGCGCATCTGGGGTCGAAGATGGGGGGGTAGAGCTGGCTGGTGGTGGGGCAGTAGTTGACGGAGCAGGTGGAGGCGTAGGAGACGGAGGTGTAGTAGAAGTAGACCGTTGAGTAGTTGAAGAAGGCTCTGATCTGGACGTCGACCGTGTTGATGTGCTTGTTGAAGTTGATTCGTTTGAGGATGAAGACGTGTCTGGATTTGGGCCAGAGTCTTTGAGGGTGTTTTGGCGTTTATCGACGTCAATTCCAGATACAACGACGGCGAGGAGAACGAGAGCGAGCAGAAAGACCGAAAATCTCGAAGGCAATCTCATCTTGGGCTGAGCGCAGAGAACGGGTCTCTTGTCGTTTGCGGAACCGAGGCCCTATATTGGTGATAAAAGATAAGGACGATGAAGGCGCAAGGCCCAAAAAGAAGACAGGAAGGGGGATAGAATTAAACGAGAGATAGAAGATCAAGGTCGGAGCCAGGAAAGCGAGCGTTGTGGCCGTCTGCAGAGCCCAGTCAAACAAGTTGGTTGCAGTAGACAGGGGCGTGTGACGGACAACGAAGGGGGCTAGCGCGCAACACAGCCTGCGTGTATTAGCCGCCCCTGATTGGCCACCGCACTAGGCTCTGTGCCGGCCCCGCCAACCAGACGGCGCGAATCCGGGGGCAACGCTGTAACGCTGTGTATTGACATTACGCTCTAGCCCGAATGCGGCCGGCTTAGCGCTGCCTTAACGCGCCAGGGCATCCTCCATGCCGCTCTAACCGCGCAAGGCCAATTGGACAGATAAAAAAAGACTGAGCTACAGGGAGTTGAGGCTGGCAAACTCCTCAGAGCATCGCAGACGGGCGGTTGGCGCCTACTGGTCTGAGTGGATGCACGGACCAAAGCAAAATTCTATTCGGGCGCTGGTTGGTGGTAGGAGCCTCGGCGCAAGAGCCCTTTGAGACACAACATCCTGTAGGGCTGGTCGAGTTGTAGGATTGAACAGCTGTGTGTCCCAGATATTTGCCTCCTGTTTTCTATTTTTATATGCAGAACGCTAGAAGATGCAAAGGGTATTAACGGTGCCCAAAATTTCCCAAAATGTCTTCTAGTGCATCTCCAGGCAACTGCGAAAACACGGCCTGCGAGAATGACCAACTTCCAGATATCAAAAATGACCTAGATTTTGCACGATGGCATGATAGAACCCGGATAGAATTGTTGGAGGCCACCTACGACAAATACCAGTATGTTCCTCTCCCATAATTTTGAATAATCAGATGGATATGTCACTGATTGCTTGTCCTAGAGCTTGTCTCGACGAACTGGAATTGTCCGCCTCGCATCTAGATGACCTTCTTCGCGACAGCACCCTGACCTTAGACCTATTATCCAGTTTATCTCGATCCTTCAAGACGGTAGAAGCTAGTACTACGGCTTTCCAACAACAATGCGAGGGCCTACTGGCCGCAGAGCAACGGAGCTCCAAGCTCGCCGATGCCATCCAAGAAAATCTACGATACTATGACTATTTGGACCCCGCATCGAGAAGACTCAATGCACCTGGGGCTGGCAATTCTGTCCGGACTCAAGACTTCTCCGATATGCTGCGACGCTTGGACGAATGCCTGGATTATATGCAAGCTCACGTAAGAGATTATTGCTTGTTCGATCTGGTATTATATCGGTGAGTGCTAATTTGCAATTGGCAGCCTGAACAAAAGGAAGCAGAGACATATAGATCCCGTTACCGCCTATTGCTCACCCGTGCATTGACCCTGATACGAGGGCAATTTGTTGCCACACTTCGAGAGATATCTGCGGGCGTGTCGAAACGGATTGCTGATCGACAACTCAACGATACTACCATGTCGGCACTATTATATGCGAAATTCCGCGTAGGAGCTACTGAAATGAAAGCCATTGGTCTAGAAATCCAGAAGAGAGCTGTGCCTCCGCTGGATCCTGAACAAGGCGCTGAAGCTGAATACCAAAGTCTACTGAATGAGCTTCATAGCAATTTCTCGGCCACTCGAGGAAAGCTGATTATACCGCTTGTGCGGAAGAGGCTTAATGACATTGCAAATGCTCCCAGCACGGCTCAAGATCTTGTAGCATTTGCCCGTGCTAGCATTAGCTATATTCGAGGAATCTGTTTAGACGAGTTTGACTTATGGGGCCAATGGTTCCACGGACAACAAGGCCTCTATGATTTTCTAGAGTCCGTCTGCGAGCCACTATATGATCATCTACGGCCTCGCATTATCCATGAGACCAAGCTGGTGAAACTGTGTCAGCTTTGCACCCTCTTGCAAACTAGGTACCTTCTGGACCCGGAGGAAGAAGGCGAATATCCAAACCCAAATCAGCTAGACTTCTCCGTATTAATACAGCCCGCCCTCCAGGATACACAAACACGTCTGGTCTTTAGGGCCCAAGCTATCCTCAGGGACGAGATTGAAAGATATAAACCGAAACCGGAGGACCTTGACTACCCCGCTCGAAACCAGAGGGTTTCCATGCTCACCGGGACAAAACTCTCATCCACTGAATCGACATCGCCGTTGCCTAGAGTTCCGACTATTATAGATGAGGAGCTTGACTCTCCTGGGGAAAAGGATTCCAAATGGGATTTTGATACCAGATCAGTATTTGAAGGCTGGTACCCGACTCTGAGGAAGGCTGTCTGGCTACTCAGCCGCATATATCGGCTTGTCAATGTATGTACTATAATTCATTGTCACTGTAGACAACTTTGCTGACCACTCTTGTCTAGTCCACTGTTTTTGACGATCTCGCCCACCAAATAGTGCACCAAACCACTCTTTCGCTGTATCAAGCGAGTCTTCAAATTGGGACCAAGGCCTCCCAACCAGATGCCCAACTATTCCTCATTAAACATCTCCTTATCTTGAAACAACAAATTGTTGCCTTTGATATCGAATTTGTTTCCCCGGACGTGTCATTTGATTTCTCCGGCGTAACCAATACTTTTTGGGAACTACGAGAACGTGGCGGCCTGTTTAATCCACGGAATCTGGTCCGATTACTTGGAAACGGCCTCTTGCCTAGAGTCGTTGAGAATATGCTCGATGCCAAGGTTGAACTGGATGGCAGACTGCGAACAGTCATCAACGATTTTACAAACTCTTCTGCCGCCAACATGGCCACGTCTCTGCCCTCCAAAATCACAGCCACGTCCGTGCCCCAAGCTCGAGGCGCTATCGAATCTATGCGCCAGGTTGTTCAGAAGAAGGTTCCCGAGCTGCGGAAACTCTTGGATAGTTATATCGATGATGCGCGAACAAGGGAGACACTTGTCGCTGCTGTACAAGACAATCTAACTCAATTATATGAAGATTTCTTCGAAGCATATGTTGCCGCCAAATCCGGTGGAAATCGAGTTGTCAAGATAAACCATGAGGCGGATGGTGTGTTGGACGTGGACACTTTCACAGGCTGGAGCGAGAGCATCTTTCGAGTGGGGATTTTAGGCTTGGAAGGTTCTGAGGGAGGTGAAGAGGATGGGGGTAGTGACGACGATGATGGTGAGGTGGATAGTGGACGAAGCGTATAGGCATAATAATTGGCCTTGCCTGAAAATTTTTTAGCAAAATATGTTATTCGTGTCTCGAATTACTACTCCAGCAATATTCCCTGAAGTAGTCACATTTTCCAAGTCACCTAGAGGCTGACACATGATTGGTAAAATTTGAAATGATTTTATCAACATAATACTCCAGAGCTGATCCATACAGGCCATATAAATGAAGAAGCGCTGCAAGTTGAAAAAGAAAGATACTCATTAAACGGAACGCAAGGCTAAAACTTGAATTTTCAGGGTTAAAATGGATAGAGTAACACGAAAACAATTATTAGTTACCTCAACAAAAGGCCAAACGGGTAGTATTTACTATGCCAAATCCAGAAGGTAACAAATGATGCGCATTACAGATGGCCAATCTTTGCGTGGAGTTCGGTGTCCAAGAAATTGTACTTCGGATCAGGTGTGCAGAAGGGGTGTTGGGATAGAAGGGTTTCCGCTGTGGGACGATCGTATGGACGGCTGCCAAAGAATATTAGCAGGCGATATAGATAGATTAGAATTTGCGGTGAGACCCACATAGTAAAGCAATCCCACATAAAAGCAATGGCAGCAGGAGATATAGTCAGGGATACGTCTTCAGGAATTGGCGGTGCTTCATTAAGACTCCCCAATTTGAAGATAGCGCCAATAGCTTCCTCTTTGCTCCAGGGGCGTCGGCCAGCAAACATCTCTAGAACTACGCAGCCAAGGGACCAGATATCGACCTTGGCGCTGTACCCTTTTCCTTGGGATTGAACCACTTCCGGGGCCATCCAAAATACAGAACCTTGCATTGAGTTGCTTTCGTCGTTGCAGTAAATGTCATTGCTTTTTTTTGAGATACCAAAATCCGATATTTTGCACGTTCCATCGAGATCAAGAAGAATATTGTCAGCTTTAAGGTCTCGATGGAGAATTCCTTGATTGTGCAAGTAGGAAAGGCCACTTAACGTTTGGATCGTAAGTGATTTAACAATACTTTCCTCAAACTTCCCATGCTTGCGGAGACAGCTTCCAATGGAGCCACCAGGAATATATTCGAGATAGATGGATATTGAGAGTTCACTGCGATGACAACCAAGATATTGTACAATATTGGGGTGTTCCAGATGTTGCATAGTATCAATTTCTTGGTCCATGGCGGCCACCATCTCTTTAATACGGTCTTTATCGTATCCAGCAGCTTTCTGGTTGACTTCAACCTGTTTTACTGCTAGGATGTCCCCAGTTTCGGCGTTCATCCCGAGATAAACCCTACCGTAGGTCCCTTTGCCAATAAGCTGACCTCTGATAATTCTGAAAGTCGGCTGTCTTTGAGGAATTTTTTCCTGGGGTACTGGGTGCTGGGGCAGGGGGTCCAGATCGCTCAATCGGGTCCCAGGTTTGGGGCTGATTTGCATAATTCTCGCGCCAAACATCTTAGTGCTCTTGCGTCGTAGCACGCCGGACTGTGCATTCGTAGCAGCAGCAATACTCTGATTTCGACGTATTTGATGTGCTCCCTTTGCAACTTCACGTATGGATTTCATGCGGCCTAGACCACCTGAGCGACTAAGATTCCGTTGCGCAACGGTTTTCATCGGAGCTTTAGCTTTCAAAGTGGACTCATCAGATGAAAATGTATCGGAGGCGTTCCGGGATGCGGAGCCTAGATTAGAATGACCTTGGCCCACACGATCCCTCAAGCTCTGGGAGAGCTCTACTTCCGGTTCGGGGTGATTAATTAATGTTGTAGGAGACAATGGTGGTGTCAGTGTAATGCCCTCCAAGTAGGGCTCATCTAAATCGATACCAGGGAAGAATAGATCTAGCTGATCAATCATTCCTTCAACTGGAGGACGGGATGCCCATACATCGTCTCTGACGAAGGACTGGCGGCGAGAGTTTCGGACATCTTGAGGTGAGAATTCATCGGCATCTGGGCCTGCTGAATGATGGGCGCTTTGAGGATCACTATGGTCAGTGACTGGTGTAAAAGTATCATTCGGTCCAGGTGATTTAAACGTAACAGACAGCCCTTTCGCCGCCCTTGAATTTGTATTTACAGTTAATGCGGGCTTTGCCAGCCGAGATTGAGTATTCACTGCAGAGAGCGGCGGTTTCCTTTTTATTGGAGTTTTGTTCTTGGTATTCGCGAGGGGTTTTGCGAAGAGTCCCTCATCGGAATCTTCGTCTGAATCCTGAGTAGCTGGCTGCGGAGATCGGTGAAAAGATACTTCTGTTTCCTGGAAATCAAAGTCAGGCCCATGCGATAGTCTTGACTGAGAGGTTGTAACTCCATCTTCTGGGCTCTTAAACGCAGTTTGTTCTGGTACGGTTGTGCTTCCACCCAGCGTCTCTTGTCGTAACATAACATTCCCACTGTAATCAGGCAGATTAAATGCGGGATTGGTGGATCCACGGCGGATAATAGGAGAAGCCGGGCTAGCATGTTGCGATCCGGCGCTGATTGGATCAGTGGAATGCGTTGAAACAGGCTTCCCAGTTTCTGATCCGGACGGTGTGCGAGGAGAATGACTAAATGGCGAGGAGGACGCGAAAGGTTTTGCGATAGAACCAGACATCTTCCCCATATTGGCAAATGCGGCAGCTATTCCCATACTAGGAGATGCTGATTTAGGGCTGAAATTCGGTGGTCTCTCCACAACATCTGGAAGAAAATCTTTTGAGAGACTCGTCTGAGGGATACCTTGGAACACAGTTTCCTTAGCAGATTTTTCACCAGGCTTTTTAAGAGAGTTAACTTTCGATAGAGTGCTTGATCCTGCCGGTGCTATAGGTGGTTTTCTCAGCGGAAAGAAGTTTTCAGACCGTTTATCTTCGTATGGTGAAATTCGTGGAGAGTCAAAGTCAATGATGCCACCCCGTTTGATCCCATGCGTTGTTACTGTTGAGATCGGCTGCTTTTGGCGCTGCTCCTGCTTCGACTGGAGGAAAGCCTGCTGCTTTTGTTCGGCAATCCGACGATGCTCCTTATGCGCCGCTAAGATGGCAGCCTCTCGCTCCTTATCATCCATTGAAGCTTCTAGAAATCGATCCTGTTCAGCATTGGATACTGAGTATGAGCTTAAATTTTGCCCAGGTGTACGGTAAGTTATAGATGGGGATACCCGGCGAGAATTTTGGACATGGCGATTGCGAGTTTCTTCCTCTGGAGTAGTCGTTTGTGGTTTAATCCCATCGAGCCTAAATGCGGGCGTGCTTTGGATGAAGAACTTCAAGCTTCCTTGGTCATCTGACTTAGAACGACGATTTACAACAAGCATAGTGTCGCTAAGGGGCTCTTCGTGCTCAATCCTGCCAGGTTCTGTCACGTATATGAGGGCGCTGCTTGGGTCTTTGATACCAACACCATTACACAGTCTAGCTCGTAACATATCAGCAGCATCAACATCAGTAACATCAACCAAACGGTAGTTCCAACCATCAAGGGTTACGAAGATGAACTTCTTTGGGGGAGGGTTCTGGATAACTTTTCGTGCATGGCATTCAGAAGTGGGCATATGAATTCCGAAGGCTAAGGTGGTCTCGCTGGAGTTTGGTGTAGATCTTGTAGGGTAAGGATATGACTGTCCATATCGAAACCCATTCGTCAGGCTCGTTGGAGATTCTGAAGCAAGATCTTCTGTAGATTGTTGTGGAGATTCGTGACCAATAACTTTTAGAATAGTATTGAAGAACCCTTTATGGTCTTTGGAAGACATTTCATTCTGTTTCATAGATTGATCCTGGGTAGAAGAGCCTTGGTTTTGCCTAAAACCGCGACCCATAATGGAGTCAGAGCTAAGTCGTTTGTTTTGGCCCATCTCTGGTGTTGTCGATGTAGAGTCAGCCGTTACCATAGACGCAAATTGTGCTGCTGGACTACCGCCACGTGACTTGTTACCAGAAGAACGGAGAGCAGTAGGTACACCGTGATCACTGGATGTCGAAGGGCTATGTCGTCGTCGCTCGCCGAAAGCATTGCCCAGTATGTTGCGGGAGAGTTCGGACCTAGAGCTTGTTTCTTGGCGGCTAGGTTCTGCTGATGGGGGGTCGAAGGGGTCCGTTCTCAGGTGAGGAGAGGTTTCAACACTGCCATCTGCTGACGCACTGGGCTGCAAATTTTCATAGAACCGTCCTGAGTCGAACTGCCTAGTTTCGCTAAGACTTCGAATAAGTTTTCGCATCCGAACACCCTCCTCTCGCTCGCGGTTTTGATCCCAGCCAGCGCCATTTTTAACACACTCTTTGGCAAGTTGGGGGTAGACATCCTGATGCATCCTTCCCAAATTTCCCTGTCCATTCGCGCCCCCAATCCCAAGATCCAAGAAATTTGCTCCCTTTAGATCAAGTGATTTAAAAGTCTCTTGCCATTCGTTTGAGAAACCATTATGCACTAGCCATTGCAGTACCCGGTCAAGCGGCCACTTCTCATCGGCTTCATGGGTCACTGTTCCAGCTGAGGTGGTATGTGAATTATATCGACTTGAACCTTCCCTTGTCGGGATCTGTGAATGCGATGATTGTAAGCTGGCTGTTGGCAATGAGTTTGGAATAGAAGCATCTGAGAACTCCCTATATAAAGGTGGCTGGTGCGGAGGGTTTATGCTATCATGGTAGGTCTGAGGAATGTATCGCGACGTATCAGGGTCATAGAAATATCCGGACCTCTCAGTTCGGCTGAAATGATCATAGGAATCATGAGGAACTAACGGTGGTATGCCAACCCCAGGGCCAAACGATTCGCCATCCGGAATATAGGTTGCATACGTGAGAGGCTGGTCGCTTGGGGCAGTTGCTTGCAAAGAAAGAGAGCCGGGATTATATGCAAATTGCGCATGCATTTGATTTGGCGGTGGGGGTGGCGGTGGGGGGAAATAATTCTGGCCAATTTGCGGCTGCCTCGCCCACGCCTGCTGCCACCCGGCACCCTGACCTCCGTAATGCGACCCAGAGTGCATTCGGGGTGGTGGAGGAGGAGGTGGTACCCCACCGTGAGAGGCCACATGAGGAACACGCGGGGGGGGAGGTGGTGGTAGCTGGATCCCATGGCCTCGTGTTGCCGCCTGTGTGATTGTTTGCGACGGCGGCGCGGGGACGTATGGCTGCCTCTGGCCGTCCATTTTTGTATATAGTACCAGCTATTTGGCAGAATATATGGTATTTAAGGTGTAACCTGGCAAACAATACCGGCTTGTGGCCGATTGAACGAGAGGCTTGGGATTAAATACCAAGTGAATTCCATTGAATATGTAAAACGTATGGAGATGTCAGAGGCACTAATATCGGACCACGGCCTAGGGATGCTTCTCGTAGATGTGTAGAGACTCTCAGCAAATAAATGATGGGCTTTCTTCACATGCTGAAGAAAATAAGGTGATCGAGGTCAGGTTGGGCTCCCAGCCTTCTTCAAGGAACCATCTGGGTAGAAGTGGGATGAAACGAGCGACAAAGGGATGTATGTGAAGACTACCAGGCATAAGGTCAGCAGAGTCCAATTATTGGTTTAAAATTGAGGAGGATACAGCTTCCATTCGAGCAGTGCGAATACCGCGGATCACAGGACATATCTGACCTTATCATCCGATGTTTAGCCAGCTCTATCACGAAGCGCCAGGCAGATTTGACGGGGCACTGCGGCAAATGCTGTTTCTAGCCCGCGGCATGAGGAGCAGCACTTGGCATATCCTAGAAGTCCGGCTCCAATACCGGTGCAGAAGTCTTCCTGAGGGCGCGACGGCGTCTGGTCGTCGCTCACGCCTGAGCTTCACCTCCTCCTTCGACCGCTTTCGTGGCCGGGTAGCCTCCACGTGATCTAGAAGTGGCTGATGAAAACGCCCGCGAGTGGCTAGGCGTGCCGATCCTTTCCCGTTTGGCTTGGCATCTGCTCGAGCGCCACAGCCTCCAAGCATGCGCCACACAGCCGTTGGAAGGGCATCGTTGTTTCTGACAGGCATCAAGCTTCATGCTTGTTACTTCTGATTCTGATTTGCCTATAGATGCGGATAGCTACATTTTGTAGAAGAGGGCCTTTTGGATCAATTTGTGGTTGTTTTCGTTTCAGACACACGCCATTTGCATTTACACTTTCAGCCAACCCAGTAATCTCAGCTCGCCTGATTCCTAACCTCAATAACTAAGCTGCATTTCTCTTAGCTGAAGATTCAGCTGTCAATCTCAGCACAGTGGGAGCGTCTTCTTTGGGCATATATAATTCAACCAGCTATATCAGAGTCAGATTAAGTCCAAAACTAATACCAATTACTGGATCATACCTGCAAACGCTGAGCCGCACCAAACTCCTTGTCATCGAAGAGATCAAGCAACTGTTGCTTTGTCCGAATCTGGTATGTTTTGTATTGATCAGGTTTGGCCCCAAATGCCGGCACCAAGTCCTTATACTTCCACTCTTGAATATCATTATATGTGCTGTCCCAGCCATGAATATACCGTTCAATCGTATAACCTTCGTTGCAGATCACAAAACTTCAAAACGTGTCAGAAATCATGGAAGGATATCAGCGGCAATGGACCCAGCAATACTTACATGACTGGCGTAAGTCTGTTCCTAATCATTGTGCTTAGTTCTTGCGCAGTCAATTGAAAACTGCCATCTCCGATAAACAAAACGGTACGGCGATCTCCTTCCTCTTGCGCTGCGAGGGCAGCACCCTGACAAGCACCAAGAGCATAGCCGATGCTTCCCCAAAGGACTTGACTTATGGCGGTCACTCCCTTAGGAAACCTAGTCTCCCAAATACCAAAATTTGCGGTTCCAGTTTCAGTAATAACGATGTCATTCTCTTGCAGCCATTTACCAACAGTTGGCCAGAGCCAGTCATGTGTAATGACCGGCTTCGATGCGGTAGTAGGGTCTTCGCGAGGCTCGTTTGTGAGCCGTGGAACTTGAGTAACATTTACTTTTCCCATACGCTGGATCACCTTCCGAAGCACGCCTTTCATACCCACTCCAGGATACTCTGAATATCGCACAGCAACGTAATTAGAATGAAAATCGATCGTATTCAGCCGCCCAATGCGATAGGTGAACCCTGCGGTATTAAAATCGGATTTGATCGCTCCAATACTCAAAATAAGATCGGAAGATTCGACAATGTCTCTTACCCCAGCGTTGGACCCATCACCGGCGTATACACCACCGTAATTCGGAAGATTTTCATTGACAGCACCTTTCCCCATTGGTGCAGTAAATGTTGGCAGTCCGGATTTCTCAACAAGATCATGAACCTCATCCAAGACGCGATGGCGGATTGCACATGCATCCACAAGGATGACTGGCTTCTTTGCAGTGTGAAGGTACCGAAGGACGACATCAACAACGTACTCCTCCTTCTCTTCTTCATTTGGCGGCCATTTCAGGTCAATTGGAGTCTTCAAGCGGTCTCCATCCACCTTTTTTTGAACCATATCCGTTGGTAAAGTGATATAGACAGGCCTGCTACGAATCCAGCATTCACGTAATGCGCTGTCAATATGAGTTGCAGCCTGATGGGGATCGTTCAGTTTTGCAACAGCACATGAAATACCGGAATTAATATTAGCGAAGACATTATAATCACCGTTACCAAGGGTGTGGTGTAAAAGCATCCCGTCTTTTTGTGAAGCAGTGCTTGGCTGGCCAATAATGTTTATAATTGGAACAAATTCCGAATAAGCACCAGCAACAGCATTTACAGCGGATAGCTCTCCCACCCCAAATGTCGTTATAAGTGCAGATAAACCATTTATTCGAGCATAACCATCAGCCGCATAACCTATAAGTGGTTTTCTTATTTAGCTTCTTTGACTTTGGTCACGCAATTAAAAAGACTATAAACATACCTGCATTCAACTCATTACAATTACCAACCCATCGTAAGCCGCATTTTGGAACATAGTCCAGGGCAACAAGGTTGTAATCACCTAGACGCAATTAGACCTAAAGATCGAATCAAGTAGCTGTGAGAATAATATACCCGGCACTCCATGAATAGACCTGATACCGAGCTGATAGAGACGCGTAAATAGATATTCAGCGATATCGACGGGGTTTTTAAGCTCCCTGGTAGCGATATCCGTCGTCATGATGAATTATTGCGGATAGAGGTTCAATAATTGATGATGGAGAATCATTCAAATGTTGAGATTCACACCGTGTATCCGAAGTGGAAGTATCTAGATCCTGCCCCTCATTGCGGTAAATATATTCCGGCATCTCCGAGCTCCCTGTGCTACTTTTAGAAAGGGACAGGCCACCTTTGCTACCATTTCTCCGAAGAAACCTGGATTGATGATGTCAAGCGGCAATCAGAAGAGTTCGAGAACGCTGCTAGTCCCAAAAAGATTAGCCTCGCAGATCCAACTAGGGCCTGTGATTGGACAGGCGGCTTTTCCGACCTTTGAACCGCACGATCAAGCTTTGATGCGTGGAAACAAACGCGGCCAGAATTACGCCGTAGAGCGATTGGGCTTGTTGATACTTGGTGAATCAAAAAGCGGGCGTGAATCGAAAATACTTATCGGGTCAACGCCGGCTAAGCACTGAACACCAATATGGGAGAGGGTAGTGTCAAAAAACGAGCGGCATCGCATGATGCTCGCGATAGTTCAGGAAAGGCGCCGAAGGTAGGTTGTGACTTGAAATGCACTATTCCTATTTTCTATGGCGGAGCTCAGTGACAAGAGACTGTGCTGTAGCAATTTGGCGGAGTGACTGGATCGTATCCTACAAGCAGCTTCTGATATATCTATAGCGCAAGAAACTTTGGCGAACTCCCCATCCAAACCAAAATGTAAAGCGCACCATTGAGAGCGGAGACGCTGGCATTTTTGTGACGTGTGATCGAGGAAGAGAGGGTAAATGTACTGCTGAAATATTGGATTTGTTATCCCAGGTGAGTTGAATATTCGTGATTTTTGTCTTAATTATCGACTAAAAATGCAATATAGGAAATACCAAACTCTTTGCAGGACGATGCTGGAAATGAAGATGCACCGTCAAAGGAAGATACAGACGACATCGAGGCCCAAATTCGCAGGGAGGTTGAATGCATGAAGCCAAGGAAGTCGCATGCACTTTTCCAAGCTGTGAAGTTGGATGTCCCGTGTTGTGCGTACATTCTCGGCTAACATGCTGCCGCTTACAGCGGCATAAGAAGGCTGTCTACTAATCCTTGGGGATAGTGCTGTTCATCAAAGTGGATAAAACGATTGACCCCGTGGACCTTGTCCATCGAATATGCATGGACGCGCGGGCAAATCCGGACAAGAAGCGAAGTCGATATGTCAAGCGGCTCACACCAATCACGTCTACGCGAAAGATTCTGAGCGAAGGGCTGGAGGATCTTGCCAATGAGATACTGAAGCCGCATTTCCATTCGGACGGTGCATCGAAAAAGGTACCGCTGCTTCCTCCCCCAAACTCCATGGGTCATCCATCTGAGTGGAGAGATATCATGGCTGGAATGTTACTGTTCAGCCAAGTGCTAAGCGAAAGATTCGTTGGTATAACTAGTACGCGATTCGACCAAGCGTTCGGAATAATCACGAATGGCCAAGAGACACTTTGATCCGTCTTGTCGCCCGTGCTGTCGGCCCAGGCCACACAGTTAACCTGAAAAACTATGATGCATTGATACTTGTCGAAGTCATGCAGGTAAGTATCCGCCAGGGGTACTCCATCAAGAAAATTGTCCAATGCACCTGAGAAGATTCAAGAGCCTAACTGTTGGGTAGAACATATGTGGCATGAGTGTTGTAGGTGGAGATTACGACGAGCTGAAACGATACAATCTGGCTGAGATCTACAGCCCAACCCCTCGCCCACAAGCAGCTCCAATCGCCTCTCCAAACATGGAAGGTGATACGAAGGCGGAATGACCCTCCTCTGTCGCTGGACCTGGTCGGCGCGGTTTTCGGTAGTTGTTGTGTTTCTGGCTGACTTCGGCGGCGCCCACACAGTGGCTCCCACTCCGGTTCGCTTGGTATCTTCTTGGTGTCTGGAATATAGGCGGCCGACGTTTCGAGGCTGGGGTATAGCGCGGAATTTAAATCCTTCAAGGAGTTCACCCGTCACTTTCTTGTCGAGCACGCGATTCAAGCAGCCCAACAGCCTCTCATAGCGGGTGGACGAGGGGGCGGAAATCGCCGTGATAGGACGAGTGGCGGCAGATCCAAGTGTCTCCGCGATGTCTACGTACAGTAACTAGTAACTAGCCAAGGACAAGCCGTCCCCCAGACACACCGCGCGGGCTTGAACTCGGCGACGCCCTGGTGCTGACATCGCCTAAGCGACAGACTCTCAGCGCGGGCCGATCGTGGACGGGCTTCCCCGTCGCCAGGCCTCACACCGCACGGGCGGGCTGCAGCAGCGACGCTCTTAGCTCTGGCACCCTACCTTGACACCATGGCGAGTGTCGCATTTGCGATGGAGCTGGTAATAAGAAAACCTCGTCAACGGCGGCTGCTCATTGGTGCGACCGCGGAGGATTACTCATGTTTCTGGGTTTCAGTTGGCGATAAGCGAAAACCATACCTTTCTCAACTAAGCAAAATCTGGCGAGCGGGCGACTGAGCGCTGTTCCCGCGCAAGCAATTTGCAGGCATGTCCACCAGCGATCCGACACGCCGTGTCTGTCGTCATTTCTCGCTTCTCGTCGAGCTGTCTCGAACTGCTCCCATAGGCTCCAGGGTTCGCTGCTACTCGCCGTTCCTCTTAAGCCACACGAGCGCCTTTTCGTCCGCTGACGGCCCTCTTTTCCTCTCGCTTTGTGAAGCGAGCGCGGCCCCAATGATGCCGTTGGCAATGCACTGTGCGCGCCTGGCTGCTGCTTACGATGTTCTAAATTCAGTATTCTTTGCCGATACCTGAGGTCCATGCCAACCCTTCGTGGCCCGCCCTTTTCGCAGTATGTGGGCCCCAAGCCGCGCCTAGAGTTCGTCTGATCTTCTTTAAATCGCAAGGCCCGGACCCATTTTTATACCTTTGTTTTCTTGACTCAAGAAGGAGTCCCGGATAGACAGGGTCTATCTATGAATGCCTGACTGTGAGTGATTATTCGCGCCCTGCGTTGTTGGCCCGTTCCGCGATGAACTACTACCCTGGGGGCTGCGACGTCCGTCCTGGGGCCCGAAGCTTTTATTTTCATCGCCATTTATTAAATATGCTTTCTCAAGATATGACTTCCACCTACCATTTCTCTTGCTCCAACTTCACCATGTCCTCTACGATGTGTAAGGGCCCCGCCGTCCCCGGGCCCGATTTCTCTGCATTTCAGCGCCTCCTCAAGCCTCTATTTCCTGGGGTAAAGATCCAAAACATACGGTTACTCGAAGGCCATTCACACCCGCTCCATTTTCTCCAGTTATCAAATGGTTTGGAGCTTGTCCTTAAGGCTCGCCCGCTGCTCTCGACACCGGTCCTCCGCCATGAACGATATAATCTAGAGACAGAGGCTGCAGTTCTCTCTTTACTATCGCAAAGCAAAATAGACGGGATCCCCAAACTTAGCAAAGTCGAAAACCCATCTATACCTCAACGCACCTCGTATCTTCTCAGACACTCTATTCGCGGATTGCCACTTTCTGAAATAGACGTTTCTTTATCAGTAGATGAGCAAAAAGGCATCGACAGACGTGTGAGCGCCACTTTGAACTTGATAGCACAGCACACCTCTTCCCAGTTTGGGCTTGTACACAATGTTGCGTCCGGAGCTGGATGTCGGACTTGGAAGCAGGCCTTTTTAGCATTACTCGATTCTCTCATCTGGGATGCAGAAAATCTCTTTATATCATTACCATACCCTGAAATTCGACAGCATGCAATGCGACTCTCTGCGTGCCTTGACGACGTTAAGCTACCACGCTTAGTCATTCTTAACATTGGGCAACCGTCGCAGACCATAGTTGATCCAAGAACAAAACGGGTATCAGGATTCGTTGACTTCAGCAGCGCTTTGTGGGGAGACCCGCTGATGGCTGAGATTTTTGAGTCGGCGTCATCGGCATTTCTTGAGGGCTTTCAGTCCGATATGGATGAGAAATCCGCTCCAATTCGATTATTATTGTCAGTACTAGGAGGTCCAAAATGAAGATGCTTCAGTTGCTGATATGAAATAGATATTCTTGCTACCACAATATTCTCAGAGTTGTCCGACAATACTATCGCAACCGTGAAGACGATGAAGAATTGACCGCCCGCCGGGCTTTGACAGCTCGACTCGCCAAATTATCGACTCTAGAATTCCCATAACCTTTTTTTTTGCTCTCTTTTTTCGTGCTTTAAGCGAGCCTTTCTTTCAGCAAGCCATTCATTTTAGGATTTCACTGGGTTTTTTAATGATGGGAGCGACAGACATCTCGTTTATTTGTATTGCGCCTTGCAATGGGATATACATACATAGAAAGGGGTCTTCGGGTCGGGTTCTAGAAGGTTCTTGGCGCTTGAGTCAATTCAAACTTTATTTCTACTTATTGCAGGGATATTCCGACTTGGCGCTCTTATGTAATTTTCGGGATAATATTTACCCAGTAGTTGTATATTCTTTTGTTATCTTCACGTGTTAATGCTCGATAAGCTGTTTTCGTCATCACCAGCAGGATCACGACGTTCGAATGTCGCCAAATGAATGCCTATTATATTTCAAGTGCATGAACTATGGCTCACTTTCTACGAGGCAAACAGGCTGGCATCCAAAATGACCTTTCCACCGGTCTGTTCTCCGATCTTTTTATGCTGGATGTGGTGAGTACTCTCAGCCCTACATGTGGGCAGCGAATCATTTCGTAACCTTGCTACCAAATTAGGTTGCTCGTTATGGCATAAATTCACGCATCAGCACTCTTGCATATGACCCGGTGCAGTCCCTACTTGCTGTCGGTACAAGCGAAACACAATATGGCGGGGGACAAGTATACGTATTCGGGCAACAAAGGGTGTCAGCTGTGTTCCAGCTGCCCCGCAAAGCGTCTGTAACCACACTTCAATTTGTTGCAGAAAAGCTTGTAAGCATGGACTCGAAAAATGAGATTTGCGTATTCTCTCTCCCGGAAAGGAAGATGGTGGCTTCATATGCGCCGCCAGGATTGGTTACGGCTCTTTTGACTGATCCCAGTCTGGATTATGCATTTATTGGGCTACAAAATGGTAATCATTATGGAAAATCCCCTGTCCCTCTTAAGTACCAAGATTAATATTAATTTTAGGAGAGATTGTTGCGTACGATTTGGATCGAGAGACTGTAACACCTTTTAAGTTGCCAAATTTCTGGAAGGAACGTAATCCCCGTGCCCGGGTTCTCCCCATAGTATCCCTGGCATTTCATCCACGAGATATTGGGACTATTCTAATTGGATATTCTGATGGAGCTGTGATATTTTCTGTCAAGCAAAACATTCCCGTGAAATATTTCCAATTTGAGATACCACCTGGTGCCCCTGGAGGAAGCCCTGACCCATCGTCTTTGCGGGATGTCCGACGACCCAGGGTTACAAAAGCAATCTGGCATCCTACGGGGACTTTCATTTTAACGGCTCATGATGATTCCAGCCTTGTGTTTTGGGACCCAAAAGATGGCAGGGTTGTAATGGCTCGAACCCTCACGGACACCAATATTGATACTCCAGGCCCTACACCAAGAGCTCATAGCTCAAACCCGGACGCATTCTCATTGAAAGAGCCAATTCTGCATGTGGCATGGTGCTGTAAGGGTAATAACCCTGATGACACAGGTCTGCTGGTTGCTGGCGGTTCTTCGACCACTCAAGAAACCAAAGGTTTGACCTTTTTTGACTTTGGGCCAACTCCAAATTACCAGACGTCCTCATGGCAGTTGCTTTCTAGCCATTTTGCATCACCAAAGCGTCAGGACAAGCTGTCGACTCCGCCTAATGCGGAAGTCATTGATTTCTGCTTAATTCCCCGAGCATCCCCACATTTCTGTGGTTGGCAAGACCCAATCGCACTTATTGCGTTACTATCATCTGGAGAATTGATGACCTTGAGTTTCCCTAGTGGTCATTCGATATCACCAACAAACATGCTACACCTGTCTTTGTCCCTGGTCCACCCTTTCGCAAATAGAATAACCTTAGCATCAGTTGAACGGACCAGGTGGTTAGGCTGGAAAGAAAGACGAGCCCAGGGTCCTAAATTGTTGGTCGGAGGTGCAGAAGCGAAGCGCCATATGAAACGGTTCGAAAGTCGTGATATAGTGCAAGTGGCCCATGGAGATGGTATTATTCGGCTATGGGATACAGGACATGATGATGAAATTGAAAATCCTACCGTCCTTCAGGTTGATCTTGCTAGGGCTGTAGGACGCTATGACAACATCGAGGTATCACAAATGTCTCTAGCAGGCTCAGCAGGGGAGTTCTCTGTTGGACTAAAGTCTGGTGAAGTAGTTGTTTTTAGGTGGAACCGCAATCAGAATGCCGGGAGCGATTTACCACTAGGAAATAATCAAGGACCTGGACTCGTTACAGATGTCACCCATCGGGCAGACCCTGACTTGAAGGAAGGGTTTATTCCTCTAATACTCTTTGATCAGCGCCAAGGGCCTGTCACTTCTCTAAAGCATAGTGATGTCGGGTTTGTCTGTATTGGGTATCAATCTGGTAGTATTGCTTTTATGGATATGCGTGGCCCAAAAATAATTCATACGGCGAATCCTTCTGATTTTGGCAAACAACATCGAAGAACTAGCATTATGAAAAGTCATAGCTCTCCTGAAACTGTGTCCGAGTGGGCAACGTGTATCGAATTTGGGGTTCTTACAGTGGAAGGCGATGGTGAGTTCGTTAACTTGCTCCTGATATATGACCGCTCCTTTGACTTACTAACAAACCAAGATTACTCGAGCATCGTGTGTTTTGTTGGTACGAATCGCGGTCGTCTTGCCACTTTTAAAATCTTGCCAGGTTCCGACGGTTACATGGTGTCACTCGACGGTGTCTCTTCCCTTGATGATCGGATTTTGACCATATGTCCTATTAATGCTGAAAACGGCCAACAAGCTCTTGCTACTCAGAATGCCGTATCAAGCCTAAGAACTGGATACAAAGTGAATGGTATAGTTGTTGCCGTGACTCCTTCGGGTTGCCGTATTTTCAAGCCATCTGTTTCCAAAGGGGCAAACAAATCATGGGATGACTTTATGTGCGATTCGGCAACGGTAGTCAGAAGAGGAGAAGCATGTAGCTTAGTCGGATTATTCGGCGATGGGAAAGCCAGGGCTTACTCTATACCTGCTCTAAAAGAGATTGCTTCCACACCCATCAATGAGCTTCTTGATGTGAGAAGATTTGGTGACGCATGTATCACCGAGTCAGGCGATGTGTTAGGGTGGTTCGGGCCGTCAGAAGTAGCGATGGTCAATGTCTGGGGTGCTGGGCTTTCTCTGTATGTTTTCTCCTTTCTGGG
Organism: Ophidiomyces ophidiicola; assembly: GCF_022830035.1. NCBI lineage: Eukaryota > Fungi > Ascomycota > Eurotiomycetes > Onygenales > Onygenaceae > Ophidiomyces > Ophidiomyces ophidiicola. The sequence goes on from NW_026054649.1 coordinate 325,534, forward strand.
AATATTCATGATAAAGGAGAAGCTTATAATTATTAGGGACCGGTGCGCGGATATTCTTTTCAATCCCCAACTAGAAGTCCCGCCCCGGCCAACAATCTCAAATTTACAATGGATTTCCGGTACCCAGCATGTTTCAACAAGTGACATGGACCTCTTGAGTACGTAGAACCCAGAAATGCCTTTTTATCGGAATTTCCCCTCTAAATTTTACTAGTTGGTGGCCCCGATCGTCCCCCTTCCAAAAGAATGATCCAGCAAATGCGTCAAGAGGAACAACAGCGACAAGCAGAGAACCGCGAAAACCGGACCCGCCAGGCTGCATCTTCAAACCAGGATCCCCAGGAAGGTTACTGGGCATACATGCAGCGACAGGTTCAGGAGAGAACCGAGAGGCTTGGGATCATGGGTGACAATATGGAGAGGCTGGAACAAAATAGTAGCGGCTTTGCGAATGATGTGAACAAGTATCTCAAGAACCAGAAAAAGAAAGCTGTTCTGGGAGGTAAGTGTGCTGCCCTTTTGTTTTTTTGCCACCTCCCCTTTGCTGATTGTATGATAGCTATTGGGTCCAAATTCGGACTCTAGAACAATGGTTTACGGTTTCTTTTCACATATGATTTTTATAAGCTATCGCCGCTTGGGTTGCGGTGATGTCGCGCGTACAGGTTGAATTAGTTCTAGTCTCTGGACCTGAGGTAATATTCTATTTCTTAGCTATTTCCCCCGTGTCTAGTTAGTTTGCCAGCAGAAGATCGAGTATATGGCCTTGTAAGTTTACCTAAAAGCCCTGAGAATAATATTTCTGTATAAATGAAAAATTCTCATCCTGGATCCGATCATTAAAAGGACCAGGACAAAATCAATAAAGCACCAACAGAAACATGTATAGAATTTTTTTGAAGAGTTATGGTGCCTGGCGGTGGGAAAAAAAACCCCTCCACGTGATGGGCTGAAACAGGATATCGTAGAGTCGCTGCGTGAACATTAAAGTGAAAATTTCATAAAAAAAGACGGTAAAGCCATCGGGAACGAAATCACATTGACATTGTTCAGTGAACCATTACAGCTGACTGTTGTTGGGGTTGTTGACCTGGAGGAGGATTGCTGTCATCCCCCATTTCGACGTCTTCGTCCTCGGCTCCAAAGTTTTCTTCTTCCTCTTCATCGTCACTACCACTTGTTTCTCCTTCTAAATCCTCACTTCCAGCTTCGGATTCGTTATCATCGGCATCTACTGGTTCACCGGTATCCATTTTATCATCGTCCTGCTTGTCTAGCTCTTCTAGCTCACGATGGAGAGCTGCTTCAAGTTCGACCTCTTCGGCACCGTACGCTGCCCCGTCGTCCTCCAGAACATCCGCATCTGGCTGCTCAGGGGGAAAGTCGGTCGGATCTGAGTCGGAATCCCTATTAAGGTATTAGTCGGCATTTTCTCAGTCGTTCACTACGGAAAGAAATTTGCGAGAATTATGTAGGTCAAAACCCAGAGCTGGCCCTTGACGTTCTGCGATTGAGTTTTGAGAGAACGTTGTGGAGAGACAGCCGGTGCTGCTGCGGGGGGACTGGTTGAGGTGCTTCGGCCATAGTCACTAGCCTCGTAGAGGCACTGAACGCATGTCTACGATGTGAATACGTACCATTTAATGTGGAATCGCGTGACCCTAGGTTTTTCTGCCAATACACTGCGCTTCACTCTCTCGATAATTGGTTTTGATGGAGGTTCCTCGTTAAGTTCTTCACTATCGTATTCATTATTCACGTAATATCCAACGCGCACAAATTCTCGCCCATCGTAGCTGCACGTAAGGAGTATCACGGTCACACCAAGGATTTCTGAAGTAGGAATTCGTTTGAGATCAGGGGGGTCGGCTTCGAAGATAAACTTGTTGACACCGATTGGAATTGGCCCAACAAGTAAAGAGTCTAATTCTTGATCGAACTCCGATCTCCGAGGCTGTCAGCACAGACACTCTGGGGAGATCCAAGGGAAGAGGGGCAAAATCTTACGATGTCGCCGAGCCGACGTAAGTGAGCTTCCATTCCAAATCTAGCCAAACTGTTAATATACTGGCTTTACAGCTTTACGATATATGGGTATAAAATCCACCTTTTTGAAGTTGCTCAAGGCACTCAAATGTAATTTCAAACTCGTAGGGCGCGGTGAAGGTTGCGGGGTTATTCAGAACCCTTACGCCGAGAAGAGATACTACAGACATTGGAAAAGTAAATGGAATATTAGGATTTTGATTTAGAGATAACGGTTGATATCTCAGTCAATAGAATGCGCGGGATAGAGAGGAGGTTCTTCGTGTCGAGACGTGAACTCTCGGAAACGCGTGAAGTTCAATTAAAAGACTCGCGTTTCCCTAGCGCGGTTCTTCCAGGTCACGTGCAGTGACCAGTTTTTCAAAGCGGCATTCTTACGATGGCAGGCGAGGCAAACAACGAAGACAACCAGCACAAGTTCTCTCGAACTTTCTTTCACTTGACACTCCTTCCAATTCCTCCATCTGAGAGCACTCTGTTCTTTGACCTTTTAAATCACTGCCTAGTATTCTTACTGCTGAAGTGAGTCGCGGAGCTTGGGCGTCAATATCTCTACTGAACGAGGCTTCTTCTGCAGGTCTAATAATTATCTGGGCATCTGCCCTCGCTATCTCTATGGCCGACGACGACGCCGAGCGTGCCTTCTTTCGATCTCAAGCACTGAACATGGAGAGCTATGAGACTGGTGAAAATCACGGGGAGGATGGTTCAGATTCAGATGAATATGACCCTTCGATGACTGTGGGACATGAATATTCTGTGGATTCGACAAATCCCCAAAATATCGTACCAAGTTCTTCTCATGTTGCTGATATTTCTGGTCCTGATTCTCTGCAACGGAGGAATGTCTCCGGTGAATTACCTCAAGTTCAAGATTCAAATAGCACATTTCCTTCAAAGTCGTCATCCAGATCCGAATCCATGACCTCATCTTCAGCGTATCCATCTGCGCATGCCGTGAACTCAAATATTGATGTCGCGGACGTGGAGACTCAGGAAGGGGAGGCTGGTGAAGGGGATGGACCTGATACTGAATACGAACCACCTGGGGTATTAGATCATGTTCAGGATACGACTTCAACTCCTGCAGATATACAACAGCGTTCTCTTTCTCAAAATTTCAATGAAACTGTTTCTTCATTTCATGTATCGCAGCAACAGACTGTGTCAGACAAACCAACTTCACATGATGTTCCTAATAACCTCTCTTCTACTGCTCCTCCTGCTGCTGCTTTACTGCAGAGTGATACTATGTCCAAACCAGATGAAACAGCTTTAGCAGTCCCTTCTATTGCTCAGTCAACCAGCAGCTCCATAGCTGTGACCCCCACCCCCACCCCTGTTTCCAAAGGCCGGTTACCCCATGACAGAGTTGGAATATTGGAGGATAGAATTCAGGCCGATCCTCGTGGTGATACCGGCGCATGGCTAGAATTAGTTAGTGAGCACCGAAGTCGGAATAAGCTCGATAGTGCCCGTCAGGTCTATGAGAGATTTTTCAAACTATTCCCTTGGGCAGTAAGTAATCATGTACTTCTCTCGATGCAGCACATATGCTCTAACGACCTCTTTCTAGGCTGACCAATGGATCGCGTATGCGAATATGGAGTCCGAGTATAACGAACTATATCGCCTGGAGCAGATTTTTAACAAAAGTCTTCTTAATATTCCCAATGTTCATTTGTGGTCTGTTTATCTCGACTATGTGCGTCGCCGTAACAATCTGATGACAGATACTACCGGACATGCGCGACGTATCATCTCTTCTGCGTATGACTTTGCTCTACAAAATATTGGTATTGATAAAGATTCGGGTCCAGTTTGGCTTGACTACATTCAATTTATCAAATCTGGCTCAGGTAATATTGGCGGTTCCGGGTGGCAAGATCAACAAAAAATGGATTTGCTTCGGAAGGCGTATCAGCGAGCCATATGCATACCTATGCAAGCTGTTAATGCGTTGTGGAAAGAGTATGATCAGTTTGAAATGGGACTCAATAAGCTCACGGTATACTCCTTTTTTTCAACGCCTCGTCTTTTTCAAATACTGACACTGTGTTAAAGGGTAGAAAATTCATCCAGGAAAAATCTCCTTCGTATATGACCGCTCGAAGTTCCTACACCGAGCTTCAAAATATTACTAGAGATCTTATTCGTACTTCACTTCCCAAGCTACCACCTGCCCCTGGGTTTAGCGGTCATATCGAGTATACAAAACAAGTTGAAATTTGGAGACGCTGGATCAAATGGGAAATAGATGATCCACTGGTACTCAAGGAAGAAGATGCCCCCGCCTACAAGTCCCGCGTTTTGTATGTCTACAAACAAGCACTGATGGCTTTGAGATTTATGCCACAATTGTGGTTTGACGCAGCTGATTTCTGTTTTCGAAATGGCATGGATACAGAAGGGACTGATCTTCTCAAGCAAGGAATTGAAGCTAACCCAGAAAGCTCTTTACTTGGATTCAAGTTAGCAGATCAGGTTGAAATAGCATCTGCATCCGAACAAGATCGTTCGAAGCGTGGAGCTGCCGTGAGGGAGCCCTATGATAAATTGCTTGATGCCCTGTACGACCTAATAACAAGGGCCAAAAGCCAAGAGGCACAGGATATGGCGAAAATTCAGGAACGGTTTTCAGTGGAATCGACACAACCGACTGCTCGGAATAATAAGGATGAAGATGAGGAAGTAGATGGTGCAAGGGCAAAGGAAACTGCAAAAGCTAATGAAATCGAGACTGTGAAAAAGTTGCACGGCGAACACATTGCCCTCCTCTCGAAGACAATATCGCATGCCTGGATCGCTCTCATGCGGGCGATGCGCCGTATTCAAGGCAAAGGAAAGCCCGGAGAAATTGCTGGGTCACGACAGATCTTTGCCGATGCACGTAAACGCGGGCGGATCACAAGTGATGTTTATATTGCAAGTGCATTGATTGAGTACCATTGTTATAAAGACCCCGCAGCAACGAAAATCTTTGAGCGAGGCGCAAAACTTTTCCCGGATGATGAGGTTTTTGCGTTGGAATACCTCAAACACCTCATTGATATCAACGATATTACCAGTATGTCAATTCTTTTGAAGCAATGGGGTCCTTACTAATCTTGAAATAGATGCAAGGGCGGTCTTTGAGACAACTGTCCGAAGACTGGCATCATCCCCTGAAAACGTCGCAAAGGCGAAACCGATATTCGCTTTTCTCCATGAATATGAGTCTAGATATGGCGACCTCACTCAAATTATAAACCTGGAGGCCCGGATGAGAGAACTATTCCCTGACGATGCGATGCTCCAACAATTCGCCCACCGTTATTCCTCCCCGACCTTTGACCCAACCGCTATTCAACTTATTGTTTCGCCCACACAAGTGAAACCTGAGCTACCTGGGCAGACCTCTGATGGCCATTCCCTCCGTGACTCACCTGCAGGACCCGCCTATTTGACTGGTGTCACCGGGTCTCCAAAACGGGCATTCCCAGTTGATGACCACGATGATGATTTTCGTCCACGGAAATTTATGCGAGGAGAATCGCCACTCAAGGGTGCGGCTGGTAGAAGGCTGGACCAAAAACGAACACACCATGCCAACGGAAGTAATGCAAGCAATCTTGGTCAAGCTCGAGTGGCAGCGCAGGCACAGCCGCTTCCAAGAGATCTTGTGTATCTTCTCAGTATCATTCCTCCTGCATCCACGTATGATTCTGTAAGATTCATACCGGAAAATATGGTGAATTTGCTCAGGCAAATTGATATCCCATCTTCAGTGTCGCAGCTACGCCAAAATCATAGTACTGCGGGGCGCTCTCAATATGGCGGTACGTAAATTACCTCGAAACAGTATGTTGAAAATGTTGGGTTACTAAATATTCTATAGGAGCATACCGTGCGAATTCCTAAGTGAATGCTGCTTTCTACGTTCGTTTATTGTTGCGACCCTCTAAGTCCCCCATGATTTCAAAAATGTGCTAGATAAATTGGCTACTTTGTTTATGCCCACTTGCGTGCTTTTACCACTCGTGTCCACCATTTTATTTTTAGTGTACACACTCGCCGCCCTATGGCCTTCCCTTGTTTTCTTTTTGCATTTACAGGGCGTTTCATTTCGAATAGTCCATTTTTCCTCGGGATTCGAATACGTATTGAGGAGCGGTTTTGGGGGGGGCTTTCGTTTTCGCTGACGACCCACGAATTCCCGTATGCATGTACGATAGTTAAATAGTCAAATGGCAAGCCTAGTTTCATAATGTCATGATTGTTACTTGCAGTTCCCTCTTTTCAACCCTCAGATTGAGATTGCCCATTTTCTACCCCCTGCCCCAGCAGATCGGCCGATACATAGTTACTCCGTATATATATATATATATATAAATGAATTATCCGACCACCTGAAGTGTTGTTTTATGTGGTACCATTTATTAACTCGATTGAGTATCTTTGCGATATATCTCCGGAGTATACCAGACAATAGTAAACTACCTAACCACCGTACAGTTTGCTTATTAAACTAACTAGCTACTCCACTTAAAGCAGCATTTGATAACTGACAGGTGTCGGAACCTCATCGGAATGAATTCAAAGCAAAGGTGTTATAGACCTGTCGTCTGGGTGCTCGTTGTCAGCTTTTGCGGGTACCGATAACTAGTTAAGAATTGGATGTAATCAATATCTCCAAGGTGCGTACGCGGTTGAGTAGTCAGCCTAACCTGAGTGTCAAAGAGAATCCATTCAGGTATGCCAGAGTTCAGATTGTACTGAGGCTGAAGAACCTGAGGAGCAAACTTGAACACAAATATACAGTATCACAAGACTTCAATGGTATGGAAAGTAACCAAGGTATAAGATGTATTCAAGATTATCTTAAAGATAGGTCTATAGACAAGGCAATCAGATCAAGAGTGATGAGCGCCCTTATACCCGTATACTTTTGCCCATCCAGCGACGTCAACCTTGTACGGAGTAGTTTTTCCATGCTGTCACTGGTTGTTGGGGTGCGGCGCTAGCCCGTATCTGGCTGGTCGCCCTCTTGGCACCACTTTAAGCTTAGCGTGGCCACTTCGGGATTAGCGCAGGCCTTCTCTCACTTCGCCTCCTACTGGGTAGGCGAGCCTCCTTCCTAGTAAAAAGACATACATACTCCGTACAGAGTATGCATCATGCTCTCCAGACCTTCTACACTAGTGATCCACACTTACCCTCTATTGGTCGTCCACCAATGATTTTATATACTGTCAAACTGCAAGGCTTGTAACAAAAGTATACAAAGGCCATTGAACGATGCGAGCCTTCCCATCTGGATACATGGCTATGGACTGGGTATACGATGTATGCATGCATATGCATGCATATGCATGCATACAGAGCACTTGCAGATTATTAACTATCTGTATGGACACCATGACAGACCTCTTGTTTTCAGTCTTTCTCTCCCAATATCGCTAGGTTTGCAGATGTAACTATGCAGTACTATGCAATGCTGCAGACAGCATCCGCAAAGCTTTTAGAGAGATAGGCCTCACCAGCCAAATTTGTCAAGCCACTCTGCAATGTCATTGACAGGCCACCCAAGTGCGAGGGGCCTTGCAGCTCTTTCATAACCCTGCCATGGAACACTGCAGATGAGACTCCAGCATGCTGGCCGCAATGTTCCACCATGTTTGTTGCCTTATTGTGTTTCATTCACGGCTGTTGCTGGGCGACCACAGCCAACACTAAGGCTTTCCTTTTTTGGATCTGAACGTGTTCTTAACGCCAACCTCCTTCTTTTCCTTTTCTCTCCCCCTCTTCTCATCTTCCCATTCTCTCCATTCATCTCTCCATCTCTAAACTCCTCATTATCTGTTGTGGTGCATATAATCTGTTCTGTCCTGTTTGTTGGTCGACCTACTGTTTATCTTAGCAGCTTCTGTACTGGGTTATTCTCCAATCTATTCAGCAACTTTTTTTTTCAGGCTTTAAAAGGTCAGTATTTTTATTTGCCCTTCCTATACTTCCTGCGTTACTGGACACCCGACTTTGGACTCCTGCCGCAGACTTGACGTTCGTCGAGCTGCAATTTCTTTAATCGAAAGCTTGGTCCTTTCATCATATCTGTCCCTGAAAGTGCTAGTGGGTGTTTTTGGGACGCGCCACTCGAATTTCTAGCGTGGCACACCGTCTTGCTCGAACAGCCTCATGATTGAAGATGATTGCTGCGGTATATGCAATATATACTTTGACAACATCTGTACTGCCCCGGGAATTTTCCTTGTATTGGGCCTTTTGTGCACAGTGACTATTATTTTCATTTACGTCGAATTTAGGCTTTCCATCGGCTGACTTGCGTTTTGCTATTGGATGCCAATCAATTACCGACGTGTTGTGTGGACATACATTTGGCAAATGCTAACAGATATGAGTTAGAGAACCGTATTTTCATGGCAGGGGCAGGTAAACGCCGCCGCAGAAACGCTGCAAACCAAGACAAGAAGTCTGAAGACACACCATTTAATGTGTCCATTCAACAATATGATGGGCCACCACCGCAAGGACCCTCTCGCCCTCGTGGTCGTCAACCCCCGTCTCCAGTTAATACAGGGGTCTTGTCGCCTCAGAGAGGCTCCCCAGCTACTTCCCCCCGCGTAACATCGCCAATCCGTACTCCATCGAGTCCACGAAACGTTGCTCAGCCTTCACTGGGCCATGTTATCAATCCCCCCAGTGAAGATATGTGCCGTAACATGGATGTTCAGATAGGTTATACTTCCTCGGTAAGCATGCTTCAGTTTGCTTTTACAGTTACCTTCATATAATTTCATTTAACAAAAGTCGGCAATATCCTCCACATGGCACTGGGCACTTATTATATGGCTTTCTTAGCTATATCACTTAATCTAGTACTTTTCATTCGGCCCTCCTTTTATTTATTACTCTCTTTAAAAGTACTCACTATACTCACACATCCGTTGAAATTTCTTAAATTCACTTTTGCTTGATCGTGGCTCTGAAAACTTGGCTGGCTTACGTGAATTCACTGTTCTGCATCACTACCATTTCAAGTATTCACCTCTCAGCCAGTCTCTGCCTGGGAATATAAAGGCCTCTCTACTCTCTTCCTTCCTCTTTCTTTCTCACTCGTCAGAGCTCTCTCAACGCCCATTTCCTGATCGCATCGCTGCACTGCCCTCTATTTTCAATCGCCATATTTCTGCTATATTTGCTATTCTATTTGTATTCTTTTCAGTATTCAATCTCTATTTCAGCAATGTCTTCAAAAAACACGACTGAAAAAAAATTGACGGAAGGCCCAGCGTTCTCGAGAAATCCTGTATTTTATGAAACTGACCCTGACCAGTACTTTGAAGACATAACTCTCGTTAAGCGGCCCGCCTTTAATACAACCGGCAAGGAGATCTCAGTCGCTATCAACTCGTATCCAATTCTTCAGTTTCCAACAAAAACAATTTATCAATACGATGTAAGTCTATCACTTCACCGAACATCTTATCTATTTACATGGGACTTGTTGACGCATATCTAGGTCCTCATTGGAAATGGCGCTGAAAAACGTGCTGTTCTGGATAAGGTCTGGAATTCTAAAGTTAGACAAGAAAAGCTCGGAAAATTCTGGATTTTTGATGGAAATAAGCTGGCATGGTAGGCTGGATGTCTGAAATTTCCATGCCACTTACTGACGCAGAAAAACCAGGTCTACTACTCAGCTTCCCCGAGAGTTGAACATTGTGATTGACCTGGATGCTGAAGTTGGCCGATCAGATTCGAAGAGAAGCAATGCCTTTCGTTTAGTAGTTCGAGAAACGAAAAAAATCAATTTGGCTATTCTTGACGAATATCTCCGTGGTGTTACTTCGCTCAAGGATGATGCTCAGGAGTCGTTTAGTAAGTATTTCCTAGTTACTCTTATTTCTAAGTAGTATAAATATGACAAAGCTAATGCATACAAGACTTCCTGGATCACCTTCTACGCGAAACCCCAAGTCGTACTTTCATTCCGGTTAAGAGATCTTATTTCTCGGAAGACAACCCAAAGCATGATCTTGGTGCAGGTGTCTTCGCGTATAAAGGAATCTATCAAGCCATTCGGGCGGTTCACGTAAGATTTACTCTCGTATTGTAAAAGTTGACCTAGCTAACAGGCTCCTTCAGCCGGGAAAATTGGCGGTGAATGTTGACGTTTCTAATTCGTGCTTCTGGTCTCTGTGGTCCCTCGTGGGTCTTGCTATCGGAATGATGGATCTTCGTGACGTCCAACAGCTCATGCACTATTCAAAACCCCTAGATGACGGGTATGGTGGGCATATGCCATCTAAACAATTTCAGTTGTTGAATCGCCTGCGTAAATTGGGCGTTAGACCCAATTATCGCGGGTGTCCTTGCCCCGAAAAAGAATGGATTATCAAGGAATTTCTCCTAGTCAATGCGAAACAATACACATTCGATGTTAAAACTCCCGACGGCTCGAAGAAGACAACGACTATTTACGATTATTTTAACGAAAAGTACAACATTAAACTGGACTATTGGCAGCTTCCTGTTGTGCAAATGACAAAACCCGGAGTTGTCTACCCTATGGAGCTTCTTGCAGTGTATCGTGCGCAGAAATATCCATTTAAGCTTAGCGAGTTTCAAACGGCAGAAATGATCAAATTTGCTGTTTCTAGGCCAGCTGAAAGACGCCAGGCCATTGAAAGATGCAAGAAAAATCTTCGTCACCCGGAGGATGATGTGCTCAAGGAATATGGGCTCAAAATCAGCGACACAATGGTGAGGTCAAAGGCCAGACTGCTCCCGAACCCAGAGATTCTATTTGGGGGAAATCAGAAATTTAATCCTGGGACCAATGGTCGCTGGGATCTCCGTGGGAAAAAATTTTACCTCCCAAATACGACGCCTCTAAAGTCATGGGGTGTTGGTTTTTTCAAAGGTCGCCAGGGGATTGATACTTCTCAGATCGAAAGCTTCTGTGACAACCTTGTTCGAACATATCAAGGACACGGTGGCGATGTCAAAACCACGCGCCCGCTTATAATGGAGTTGCCGCAGGATCCAGCGAAGGCTGTTTACGAATTATTCCATGCGGTTGGTAACAAATTCAATCAACGCCCGCAGCTCTTGATTTTGATCGTGCAAGATCGCCATAGCTTTCATTATCTTCGCATTAAAAAGTCCTGCGACTGTCGATTTGGTGTCCCATCGCAAGTGCTTCAGTCAAGACAAGTAGTAAAGAACAATGGCCAGTACATTTCAAACGTGCTGATGAAAATCAATGCTAAACTCGGAGGAACAACTGCACGATCTAATTCCAAATTTAACCCGTCCCTACCACCATTTACAATGGTGATTGGAGCTGATGTTTCTCATGCCTCCCCAGGAAGCCATGCTCCCAGCATGGCGTCATTTACCATTTGTATGGATACATTTGGTGGTAGGTACAACGCCGGTTGCGAGACAAACGGTGAGCGACGAGAGATAATAAGCCCAGCCAATATTCGTGATATTTTGGGCCCTCTGATCCGTGAATGGGTCATGAATGTCGGCAAAGGCAAAAACCCGCAGAATCTTTACTACTTTCGAGACGGTGTATCTGAAGGAGAGCAACAACACGTTCTACAGCGCGAAATAAGACATATTAAGGATATCTTCAAAGACATCGCGATGGGTAAAGAATGGGAAGGCAAAGTTACTGTCATTATTTGTTCGAAAAGACATCACATCAGAGCTTTTCCAGATTCGAATGACCGTAATGCTGCTGACAAGAATGGCAACCCACTCCCTGGCACTCTTGTTGAAAGAGACGTTACCAACCCACACGGCTATGACTTTTTCTTGTGGTCGCACGTTGCACTTCAGGGAACCTCTCGTCCAGTACACTACCAGGTTCTTGTTGACGAAATCGGAAGTTCGCCCCATCAGCTTCAGAACATGATCTATGAGCACTGTTACCAGTACATGAGATCTACTACCTCTGTATCTCTCTGTATGTTCTTCCTCAAATCTGTCAATACTCCCAACTAATTTGCTTCTCTAGTCCCAGCCGTCTATTACGCCCATCTGGCTTCGAACCGTGCTAGGTCACACGAGAATGTTCCTGCGAGTTCTGGTCCACAGTCTGGGCCTGGTACTAAATTGAATCAAGCACCACCCCCACAGAAGCCGGCAGAACCACCCGCTTTATTGCCCATGCCAGCCGGAGATAAGCTTGGATTTAAGATGTGGTACATTTAAACCGCCATGAGTTCTGTGCAGAATTCTCGTACTTTTGACAGCCAATTTGATCCGATCCAAATTCGTTTCCTCTAAAATGCCAATTCTTTCAATAAGACCCCAAAACGAAATAGCACAAAAATATGGGGCATAGCACTTTTTTTTTAACTATACGATATTGACATTGCTGTTGATCTATCAGACGATTCATAGGCGGTAGGTGGATAAAACTGCTAGCTGCTAGGATTGTTATAGGTAGCTCTTTAGGGAATATAAACATCACGTCTTGATAAATTGGCTTTGGTAGAATCCGTTTTTTAAATATAAGACCATTCCGTAAGTGATACAGCACTATGCAGGTGCCGCAATCTATGCTACAGAGAAATGAAAAAGAAGCTTGCTGCCAACCTACGAAACTGGAGGTGCTTCTAGTGTAGGGAAGACGACTAATTTGTCAAATGTATTGTAGGCAGATGGATTGTACAGAGTTAATAGTCTCAGCACGGTTGATCAATTGAACGAAGACTATCCACACAACCTTGGGACCGGGAAATTTAGGTGAAAGAAAACATTTAGCAATAAAAATACCTACAAAAAAGTTGGGTTTCAAGCCGGATCAACCACCAAAGAAATGAGTCGAATTATTGATTATTTGGAGATAGGCAACAGCAAAATAGAGGAAGAAATTCCGTCAAAAACGCCCTTTCCGTTGAGCCGTCGCCGATAACCCTTTTTTTGTCTGGGGATATCATATCCAAAACAACCCTCCGGGGGAAATGAAGACAAAAAAAAACAAGAAGGAAAGGCTCTAAACAAAAGCGCAACTTAGCCACCGATGCATGAAGGAAAGCAGGGTTTCTGAAGAAATACAATCACACACCTCGGAGGGGAATCACAAAAACTTGCCGTATTGTATAGCAAACGAGGGGTATACAAGACTGAGAAGCAAAAGGATATGTAATAATGCACAATATTTCATCAAACAACGGAGAAAGATCGATACCCTAGGCTGAGGCTAGACGAATCGAGCGCCGAAAAAAAGTTCGCGAGTCAAATGTTGTAACATGGGTTTACCAGTAAAAGAATAATCGAAACAGCTTGTCTATTAGGCATGGCCATTTACACTGACCGCATTAGAAGCGGGCGCAGTGGAAGAATTGCCTGCCCAGTTGCCATCGGCAGCATGATTGTCGTCAATGTCCATAGCATCATCGTCCCCATGATTACCATTGAGCGCCTCTCCTGCTCTCTCAGGGCCGCCATTGTTGCTTTCTCCTTTGTAGCCGTTAGAGCCATCATGAGACTTGATGCCGTTAAGTTTCGAGGAGACGGCTGCTTTGACATGATTGGCAGAACCAACTGTATTCGCACTATCAGCGCCATCCCTACCAGGAAGACCAAGCGGGACATTCTGGCTTTTCTTAGCCTTCTTCCTATTCGGCTCAGAAAGTCCAGATTTCACAGCGCCAATATTTGCTGAGGGTGGTGCCGGTCGTTTCTGAGGGCTGGTGGTTATTGTTTGACCTGATGGTGGGGGAATCTTGCCAGATGCCGGAATACGAGGCCTTGCTGCGTTTGGTCTTTGTTTTGGCGGCAACTCCAAATCTTCAACAAGTGCATCATCGTTGTTGGCGTGTAATTTTGCCAAGAAGAAGTTCTGAACCAAGCCGATGTGCCGAGGGAGAGTCTGTAATGTGATCCGTGGGTAGGCAGGTGGGGTAGGAAATAGAGCGGATGTCGTTTGAGACGAACTTGGGTTACTGTCAGTATTTTCCAATATAGCCAAGAGGTGATTAGGCAAACGAAGGGGGCATACTTTAAATTCTGGGCTTGATGAGCGTTGTACATCCGATTCTGGAGAAGATGTAAAGGCACACTCATGCTTGAAAGGCCAAATTCCTTGTCCAAACCAAGTTCCTTAAATCCAAAGAAATCTTCATCAATATCTTCAGCAAAATCACCTCCAATAAATTGTTCACTTCCATCATTGAAAGCACTTGACCCATCGCCGGCATTGTCATTGAGGGCTGGTCGGAGCAACTCTGCGAGATGGCCTTTCAGGCGTTCATGGATAACACCTAATTTCGCGCCATGGCGCTCAGTATCGTCCTTGACATATGACTCAAGAGTTTCGACATCCGTCCCAACGCACTGGAGTGTGTGGAGAATCATTTGTTCTTGAGTATAAGGCAGCTTCCATTGTGATTTTGTTGACGATGGATTCGTTGTTTCGTCCGATACCATAACCTTTGGACACTCCATATACCCTTTGAGTGTTGCCCCGATTTTAGAAAAGAAATCCGCCGCCACATCAGTGATAGCATCCAAAGCCGAAGGCTGGTATTCCTCAAACCCAGTATGGTAAAGAACCTTGGCAACTGAGCGTTGAAGAGCGGCTCTGCAAACCCAAGGGTTTATAACTGGCCCCTCATCATTCATCACATGTGGAAGCACGTCTTTCTCAATAAGTGGCTCTGGCTGATACTTCTGAAATTGGTTTTGATACATCTATTGACATGTATTAGATTAAATATGCAACAGTATAGAACCAAACAGCTTACCTGAGATTGCTGTTGCATCTGCTTTACAATACTTATTTTTGAACAGATCTTTCTAGTCTCCTGGGTCTGCTTTAAGTTTGCATCTATTCTCTTGGAAAATTTACTTGGGGGTGCTGTGAACAACCCCTTTGGAAGAATCCTCAGGAATTCTTCCGAGGTCTCAACCACATTCCCTTCAGAGTCTTCTTTCCACTGTAAATGCGCTGGTAGATCAGGGACGGCCGACATAAGATCATAGTAATCTGGAAGCATCTGCTCTTCTTCCTCTTCGATACCTTCAGCAAAAGTTTCAGCGGTAGTTGCCGGTTGTACCATTTGGGAGCTAGAATCTGTCTGTCTATCGTTCTCTATTGAAGCCTCCTGCTGGTTTTTAAGCCACCGTCTCATTCCAGATTTTGTCCGAAGGAGAGCCGGCTCCTCGGAATTTAATCTATCGCCTTTGAAAAGGCGGTGTCTCACGGCAGCGACAAGAGCACGATCTTTCTTCGTAACTTGCTTCCATATTTTATATTCAGGATCTTCAAATTCTACAGCCAGTCCAGATAAAGCGCTGTTATAAGCAGGGGCCGCGGGTACAAACCCCACTATCTCTAGGGCATCCATTTGGATTCCAGTGGCAGGAAGTCCTTGGCTATTTGATGTAATTGGGGTCAAGGTGCCGGGAGGAGGTGTTGATGTAGCACCTGAAATACCATCTATGGTTGAATCTTGGGACGTGCTGATGGCGTCAGATGGTATATTGCTCTTGACTTCAGGAGTCGACTGGAGACCTTTAGCAGGCGCTTTGCGACCAGCTCCCGCCCCCTTCTTCCCTTTCGTAGCTGTTGCCTTGCGTCCTCGAGATGACATGATTGGCTCATCATCACTTTCTTCTCCGCCATCAAGTTCCGCAAGTTGAAGTCTGCGCTCTTCGGCTTCGACCTCGGCACGATCCCTAATGACAATTTCCGGTATCAAAGGCACCAGTTTCTCTGTTTCTTTTCTCATATACAGGGCATGTTTTCGGAGAAAATGCTCAGGGTTAGTGTTGTACTTCAAACAATTGGCCCAAATCAGGTTAAGATCGTCTACAAACTCCTGCTTCGATTTATACTGAAGGGCTTTCAGCTTTTTGGTCATCGACCCAAGATCCATTGGGCGTTTGATGACTATTTTCCTTAGTTAGTGCAAGGTGAAAAGCGTGAAGAGTGGGATTCGATCTTACTGTTATGATAATCTGGGGCGTCTCTTTTATTGACTCGGGTGAGAAAGGCGCTGGAGTGTTCAGTCATGGCTTTAAGCTCGCTTAGTACCTTTTCCGCAGCTTCATAGAGTTCTTCTTGGCCGATTTTCTCTTCGCTTGCCCATTTACTGCGATTCTTCCTGACTTCGCTCATTAAACTTCGAAGCTCGGCATCTGAAGCTTGAACTTCACTACGCTTCATATCGATCCGGGCGATGAGATTCTTCAGAGTCAAACTCGATGCTCCGAGGTTGGCACTGCTCAGCGAACCATATGCTGGTTGCCCATTTGCGGAGGTGTTATCGTTTCCAGATTGACCACTCATTTCAGCCTCGACTTGTCTCTCTGATTCCTCCAGCCGCTGTTGGTCTAGCATCGCATCACGATCATTCTCCAAAGTGTAGAATATCGTACGAAAGCTTCTTTTGGCAGCTTCTTCAGTCTCCTTTTTATCCTGCTCTAACTTTTTTCTGATATCTTCTAGAGAGTCCTTTTTGGAATCCTTTTGGTTTTCAGAGCTTAGGGGAATGCCGGGTTTCGGGGGAGGAGAAGGTTCGAGTTTTATTTCCGTGATCGAAGGTGTGGATTTGGATTTCGGGGATGGAGGAGCATGAGGGCTAGACCTGTTTTCCTCTTCATCGTCGTATTCGTCGTAGTCATCCTCATCCAGTCGCCTAGCAGGACGCCGTGGAGGTGCTGGAGCGGCAGCTGCTTGGGGCTCAAGGGCAGCGGCTTCCGCAGGACCCGACGTAGGCTCGGCATCGTTTTGAGGTGCGTCTTCTGAAGTTTTATTACCAAATAGCGTATTTATCCTTGATTCCGTTCGTTTATAGCTTTCTCTAAAGGCGGTGACGCGGGGGTCTTCTTCCGGAGCGACATCAGGGTCTAATACCGGGTTTCCGCCCTGGGAACTCTCCGCTGGCGCACGGGAAGCTACTTGGGGCGTGTGGGGGCGCGACGGACCATTCGACAGGCCATTGAAAGAGGAGCCGGAGTTGTGCTGGTTGTCGGGGGGACGGAGATGCCCTGGAGGGAGCCAGGCGTGGTGTTGGTTGGGCGACATGGCGGCGCCAAACCCGCGATACTGGGCGGGCGAGGGGGCTGCCCTCCAGCTGATGAGCGCGCCTCAGCGGAGAGCAATCTCGGGTTGGGGAGCACGGAAAAATGGCATAAGATAGTAGGTCAGGGTGCAACAGCCACTCCGGCGCGCAGTCCGGGGTTGCAGGCGATGAATGTGTCGAGGAGTCGATGGCTGGTCGAGCGACGGTTTTGGCGGAGATTCTTTGCGGAGGTGGAAGTCATCAGCAGCGCCCAGACTGACCATTCTGATCCGAGCAGTCACGGGACCGCCCCAGCTCCGGCCTTCCAGCGCCAGCGGACAGCTTGCGGCCTGCGTCTGCCTGTCCGCCGCCGGCCAGCTCCAACGCCCGGCAATCTGGACAATCCTGCACTCGCTCTCCTTGGATGAAGCTGAGCGTGCTTCTCGGCCGATTTTTGCTTGTTGGCTGCTGCTGCGCATCGCTGTAACTAACGAACGAATTATTCCCCGAACCCGACATCGTCACCACGCATACGACCTAGCACCGCACACCATATTTTCGCAGCCGGCAGGTTGGGGACACTTGAAGCACAATAGCAATATTCCCGTTACCCACAAATATGCGTATCAGATACCCCTTTGCTGGTACGTTCTGAATCTATTCTAGCTCGTCACGGTGATTTCCTTCATGCTAAGAAAACATCCATCTCCTGCAGGGGCCTTCTTTGTTCTTCTTTTACTCTCTGCTTATATTGGCCTTACTCCCCACAGCCAGCCGGGCGATGGCACGCCCAAAATCCCCGCGTCCCTGCAGCCTAACGACAAATTCCTCCATTTCGTTACCTTCTTTGCCCTTTCGATCGCGTTCTACTGGATCCTGGATACATCCCGACGGCGGGTACTACACTTAACCGTCTTTGTCTGCACGCTAGCTCTAGGAGTTGGCTCCGAAATTGTGCAGTCAGTCATTCCCAATGGCCGATCGTTCGATCCATTCGACATCCTTGCCAATATCGTCGGGAGCCTGGGTGCAGTGGGACTTTGCACATGGTATCATAAACGGATGCTGGAGCGGAAAAGGAAAGCTCGTTTCGGCGGCCCAATGAACGACGGAGAGCGGGAGGAGGATATTGAATTAGGGGCTTCTTCCAGTCATGGCGGCGCCCTTGGTCCGCAAGAGACCGGCGTGACGGCGAGCCGAAGTCTCGAGCAGGAAGTTGATGACTGGGATGAAAATGCGGTGGATAATTGGGAAGAAGAGGAAGGGGAGGCAGCCCATAACACCCCGAGCGGAACCGAAGATGTGTCCACAGCATCTCTAGCGAAAGATGACGTGAAATTACGAAGCGATTGAAATGACGGAAACGTATGCTCCATGAAAATATAACAGATTGTGTTTTTACTCATCATGTATACTTAAAAGAACCCCAGGCTGGCGTAAGTATAGCTCTTTTTAGTTTGTTGGTGGTATTTGGCAATTGGCGTTCGGTTATAGATAGCCTTGTTTATTATGTTATGAAGGGGATGTGGTCACTATATTTTCGGTTCTGATTAAGTCTAGATTATTCTTCTGCGTAAATTGATATCCCCCAAGGCACTACGGTGCGTAAAAGATAATAAAAGGTCAAAGGTATGGGGTATGTTCGCTCAAACAGGCTGACTCAGAATTTGCAAGGAATCTATCAGCAAGAGCAACATCCATGAGCCAGATTAATCGTAAGACATTAACTGTGGATAGTAATAATAATACGTAATTCATCCAAGGGCAATGTAGGCGCAACATCGGGCGGCTATCCGCCGCGAAAGGACTCAACCATAAAAACGAGAAAACGCTGCTAGTAATGTTACACAATGGCCTCCCAGGAAAACGCAAATCAAAATTAATACAGAGCGTAAGAATGGGTATTGAAGAATATGGAGACATAAGACTCGAGTAGTGAGCATCATTGAACGCAGTTGGGAGCACGCTCGCTGTGTTTGCAAGACGAGTATTTTGATTAATATTAATTTTTCTGTTAATATCAACTGGAACATTCTGCTTCAGGCACCGTCTCTGTTTTATTTTCACTGACAGTGGGGGCCTCAGTAGAGACTTTCTCTGCTCGAAGCGTCTGGGCTTGCTCTCGTAGAACGTCGTATAGAAATTGATATTGAATCTCATTAAAAACCATCATCATTCGCTGTTCTCGAAGGTCATCCACAGTGCGGAAAATCATGTCAGCATCATCGGCTACATCGAGCAAAGAACCGTTGTGTAGCTGTCGTAAAAGGTGATCCAAGGCAATAAAAGTGCCTGTTCTACCAACCCCAGCGCTGCAATGAACAACTCTTGGGTTGTCAGCGGATACTGCTTGCTCAGCCGTAATTTTGGTTAGCTGGATGAGTGCGTCACGGTATTGGCCCTCTGGCTTGGAATAGTCCGACCAGCCCGCAAATAGATAATGCCACACGATCTTCGATTTCGACCCAACGTCTAATTTCAGCTGTCGAATTTCGGAGCAGCATATCTCGTCATAAGAATATGTCAAAAGAGTAATGGATCCAGTAACATTCTCACAGTCTGACTCGCCCTCTTTACAATCGATAAACGGGTCGGACTCGGTATGGGAGAACGTAAACGTAGAAACTTCCAAGTCCAAAGGGAAATATTGTGCGCATTTCTCTTTACCTGCTTCAAGAGTCTGGGTCAGCATTACAATAATCGCAACCTCTCCTGTCTCGTGGAAAACCATATTCCAAAAATGGGCAAGGTGATTTTCTTTTGGGCCCTATAGCAGTGGCCGCCATTAGAAGATATTCTCGAATAGAGCCTGGTGGTCAACTGACCTGAGTGGCAATGTAACGGAAAGCTTCTTCGGTCTTGCTATCTTTTAAAATGATAGGAGAAGCATTGATGAAGTCACAATCGCCCGGGGGAACCTTCAAATGGATTCGAGAATTGGCCCAAGCTTGGACGTTGGCATATCGACTTCTTTCAGTGATCACAGGGCCAGACTCTAACGCAAACGGATGGGATGGGTTCCCTGACATAACTGCAGAAGTCATGCGGGCTCTTTGCGCCCACTGGAGGTCCTCAAACTTGTCTCTTAGCTCTGCATCACAGTAAACCACCAAATCAGCCATAACATCTTAGAAATAGGCCTTCTCATCCGCAAACCCACCTGATGGAGATTGGCTTAGGAAAGCGGGAATGCTGGGTGCACCGCCCCGCTCAGTACTACTCTCTCGGCTGCTGACATCCAACGCAGTAACCGACCCTCCTTTGACGGACGACCTACTGTCCGACGAGCGTTCCCGCTTGCCGAGGGTCTGTGGGAAATGCATTTCCGTCATCCGTGCCGTCGCCAGGCGGCGAAAATTCCGAGCCTGTCTCATGAAGCGCCGTACCTTATTACGGCCGTCTTTGGATTTTTGGTGCCCTTTGAAATAGGTAGTGTCAGAGGCACTGGAAGTCTCAGATGGAGCAATAGAGTGTGCTTTGTTGTCGTCAGAGAGGGATGCGGATGTGTCTGGGCGCACAGTGTTTGCCAGCAACGGATCTGGGCAGCTGGAAGAACTATCCGGCGCAGGATCCGGCAACAGATTCACAGCACTCGCCAAAGCGAGTTAGCAGAGGGGTCTGGAGGCTAGGAGAGCAAATGCATGGAGCCAAAGCACTGAGAGAAGGGAGAGGAGGAACACACTTCATAGGGCAAGGCGGGGGGGATGCTGGAGTGCTGGTTTCCAAACAACTGTTATATAGAGATCCTCAAACGCCGAGAGCGCACTATCTGGCTGTGAAGGGAAGGTTCCACGTGTGAACAAAACCCATCATTTGTCTGCAAGCAATGAAAGGAGCCTGTAAGGAGTGTATTCTGTAGCGGCGGCGGGCGTCTCCAGCACTGTTTTCCCCACACACACCGGGCAAAAATACACAGGCCAGTCGCTACACAAGGAAAGAAAGGAAAAAAGAAAGATAATAGACAGTGAAAGGTCTACCCGGCACAAGGAGAGGGCGTCGAGTGCAACGCATCCGCAGACTGTTTGCGCAAGCCGAGCGAGCCGTCCATGAAGCCGCGGACGCAGGCCCCCGGAGAGGCATTTCTCGCATCCAAACTCGGGCATCGATGCAAATCACATGGCCCGCAAAAACCTTCCTGGCCGCCACAGCCCGCCCGCCCGCCGCGCGCGTTGGCTTTTTTTTATTCCGACTCGCTTGCATAAAGCGACTGCGCTCTGACGCTTGGGTTCGCTGCCTGCCGCACCAATCGTGGGAACGGTCTCCTGCAACAGCCAAGGAGCTGGGCCATGATGAACAGACGACTGTGGCTTCGATTCTTCGAAGTACGTTGTACTGCACCCGCATAATATTTGAGGCTCCGGTTTCTAACATGCTGTGAAGATATGGCTTACTGGTAGGGTACGTCGTCAGGCAGCGACCCTTTCGTTTCATTAAGCGCTTGATTCTAATTTCCCGCAGTTGCTGGCTAGTCCAGGCTTCCATAGAGCTGTGCGCCGGATTCACAAATCCATCCATGAGCTAAGGCATGGAAAAGCACTTGAAGATATGGGTGGCACGAAAATTGATAGTGAGAAATCCTTGAGGCGCTTTAACAAAGATTGTGGCCACGCTGACCGTCTCTTGTGTCTTCGCAGAGCCAGGCCCAAAGTACTTTTTCCGGCTCTTTAGCGACGAGCTCAAGGATCAATTTCGGGGCAAGCCCAAAAAATAACTAATAGCTAGCATAATAGGAAGACAAATTCTCCGTTGCATAGTTACTCTATTGAGCGAATAAATGCCATTTTAGCCTACCAGACTTGGGTTTTTGTCATCACAATGGGCATAATGTCCAACCCTGTTTACGCAATCGGATCTGTTTGGGTTGTATGAGCCTTTCTCTCACGGACTACATCCTTCATTACATCCGAAGAAAAGACTTTTGCTTTTCAGGAAGTTTATTCGTTGCAGCGAACCTTTCATGTTCGATGGCATGCATTCAGAGAGCATATATTTCTGTACATAACTTCAAATTGAACCAGTTACCTAGCGGTTGGGATATGTAAACTTACTTTCCTAACCGAATACACTTTAACCTAGCCTGCTACACCCGCAGGTTAACATTCTCCATGTCTATTAAATTTGATATTGTCCATCTACTTCCAGTCAATGAACCCATCACTTATGCACGTGATCAACCTTCGGCCTCAAAGCTTAAATATTTTCGACCTGAGATAATTCCCAGTTCAGCAACTGAATCGACAGTATTACGCCAGCACCATGCCACGCGAAAGGCATAAGAGAGGTCGCAGGGGTGATGCGAAGAAAGAAAATGAGCATCATAAACGAAAACGAGAGCCTGATGGCCCCGAAACGGAAACACCGAAACGGCAAAAGGTTCAGAACGAGAACGAACAACCCCCCGTCCAGCAGGAGAATGTTTTTGTTAACGGAGAAGACTATGTCCCTCTCGAGGGCGGTGACCTGCCAATGGATGATACTCCATTCTACGGACTACTAGATTCGGACGAGCAAGAATACTTTTCTCGCGCAAACCAGACCCTAGAATTCAACCAGTTCGAGGGCGAAGAGGATAGAAGGATATTTGTTGACAGTGTCCTGGAAGAGGCTAATGGCAAAGAGCTGAAAATTGCATGCAGCCAATCCTGCTCGAGACTGATGGAGAAACTTATTTCGCTATCAAGTGCAAATCAGCTGAAGCACCTCTTTGCCAAATTTCATGGCCATTTCTTGCATCTCGTTCAGCACCGGTTTGCCAGTCATTGCTGTGAACGCCTCTTTCAGCGCGCTGCACCTATCGTAACATACGAGATGAAGCCTCGAGAAAAGAAAGGGGCAGATGTGAGTGATAACGAGAACGGGGAGACTGTTTCTGACCAGTCGATGGCGGACCTTGTGCTAAGTGCTATCTCGGAATTGGATGGTAACTGGGGTTACCTTCTGACTGAATCGTTTGCATCCCACACAATACGAGTGCTACTCTTGATTTTAGCTGGCGACCCCTTGGATACCTCCAATGTCGCGGTCATTGCCAGCCGGAAAAAGGAGAACTTGAGCTCCCTCAAGACCCACACTCACTTTGAGCATCCTTTGGCCGAAAAACGCGATGTTCCCTCGGTGTTTAGAGAGGCGTTGGAAAAAATGATCAAGGACCTAATCACTGGCCTGGACACAACATATCTGCGTGCATTAGCCACGCACCCTATTGGATCTCCAGTACTCCAAGTGCTCTTGATGGTGGAATTGACGCACCTCGGCAAGGGGCGGAGTTCGGACCCAAATTCTGTTATACGGAGACTTCTTCCAGATGATTGTCTGCAGGACACAGACAGTGCTACGTTTCTCAACGGCTTATTTTACGACCCCATTGGCTCTCGGCTGTTGGAAACACTCTTACGGTATTTGCCAGGGAAATCCTTCAAGGGCATATATAGGAATATTATTCAAGACCGCATTGGATCATTATCTCGGAACGAGATTGCATCCTACGTCGTGGTCCGTGTCTTGGAACGGCTAAGTAAAGAGGACTTACAAACAGCAATGGGTACTATTTTGCGCGAAATACCATCAATGGTTGAGCGGTCAAGATTAAACGTCATTAGAACCCTGATAGAAAGGGGAACGGTAAGAGGAGCGGATCTAACACCCCTGGCTGAAGCTCTGAAATCGGCCTATGGGGATGATCCTATCTCCAGACTCTCGAAAATTCTCCGGTTGGACGACAACGCCCAAGCTAATGATGGCCCCCCAAATGACACGAGCAGTTTAGCATCTCAGCAGCTTCACGGGTCGCTTTTAGCCCAGGCAATGTTGCAGGTCCCAGGCCCTCTTTCTGGGATGATTAGATCCAGTCTCCTGGAATTACCACCATCCACTTTGCTTGGCATTGCAAAAAGCCCGACCGCGTCCCGTGTGCTTCAGGAGTCGCTCAAGTTTTCAAAATCAAATAGCCAATTTCGTCGACAAATTATTCCAAGGTTCACTGGGCATCTATGCGAACTCGCAATGGATTCAAGCGGCTCTCATGTTGTCGATACCCTTTGGCAAGCAACTGCGGATTTACTGTTCCTAAAACAACGGGCAGCTGATGAGTTGATTAACAATGAAAAAGTGCTTCGAGATTCATTCCTAGGGAGAGCTGTATGGCGAAATTGGTCGTTAGATTTGTATAAGAGAAAACGGGGAGAATGGATGGCCAAGGCGAAAGGCCAAACGGATTCTAAATCATCCCACCCGGAACATGTGAAGCAGAAGTCCAAGCTAGACCTTGCAAGGGAGCGTTTTGCGGCTAAGTCGGAGGAGAAAGTGAAGAAGGAATCGAAAATAATACAAACAAAAGGCAGGAGAGAAGGCCGGGAAATAGGTGCCGATCGTGATGCAGGGGAAGAATCCATTCAGCGCATAGTCGCGGCCCATGTTTAGATAGCAGTCTGAGCGCAGCAAATAGACAAGGAATTGTGTGATGTCACGTCGACCGATTAATAAATGTAACGAAATGTCGCAACAGCCAAACTCTAACTTAAATAAAAGGCGTCTGGTCCCCAAAGAAACAGAGCTCTTGACTCTCACCAAAGCACCATTCGGACAGAAGCTCCAACCCAGTGCTGACAGCATGGAGCGGGCGGAAGAAGTGAGAAATGTGAGTGAAGGACAATTGGCCCAGGAACAGCCCGTGGCAAACTTGAAATCGCCTCGTGACCATCGTTGAACATGACGCATGCTAATAGACATGTCTTTCATAGCTCCTCAATCCCGTCCAGGAGCGAATTCTGCAGTATATCGAAGCTGCCGATCGAGGTTCCAGGCGACCTGCGCAGGAAAATGGCTCACGACACACAGATAATCCCTGCTTCGCGGACCTAGTTGCCCCAAAGAAACCGCATGAACTGCAGGATATTCTGCAGCTCGACTTTCCGAATGGCGGCCAGGGAGTCGACGGACTACTTCAGATTCTGGATAAGATCTTCAAATATTCTGTGAATACCTGGCATCAGGGCTTCATGGACAAGCTGTATTCATCGCCGAACGCACCAGGGCTCGCTGCGGAGCTAATAATTGCTTCTTTGAATACAAACGTCCATGTGTACCAGGTAGCGCCGGTGCTTACCATTATCGAAAAGAATACTGCTGCACAGTTAGCTTCTCTTTTTGGTCTTACTGGGCCATATGCAGGGGGTATATCGGTGCCAGGAGGCTCAGCGTCCAACACAACCGCCATTGTCATTGCGCGAAACACTCTGTTCCCAGAAACCAAGGTCGACGGCACGGCTGGCCACCACTTTGTTCTTTTCACCAGTGGCCACGGGCACTATAGTATCGAAAAAGCTGCGCAAATGATCGGCTTGGGAAGTAGTTCCGTGTGGGCCGTTCCTGTAGATGAACAAGGCCGCATGGTTCCGGAGGCACTCGATGAACGCATTACAGAAGCGAAGAGCCAAGGGAAGACGCCATTCTTTGTAAACGCTACTGCTGGTACGACCGTGTACGGTGCCTTTGATCCTCTTCCGGAAATTTCAGAGATCTGCCGCAAGCACAACCTATGGTTCCATGTGGACGCTTCGTGGGGCGGCTCTTTCATATTTTCTTCCAAGCAAAAGGGTAAGCTTATGGGTTCTCATCTGGCAGATAGCATTGCCTACAACCCACACAAAATGCTGTGCGTCCCGATAACCTGCTCGTTCCTTTTGGCATCTGATCTCCGCAAGTTCCACCGCGCGAATACTCTCCCAGCCGGATATTTATTCCATAACGACGAGTATACGACAAGCGGAAATGTTTGGGATCTGGGGGATTTGACTTTGCAGTGTGGTCGTCGGGCTGATGCTCTTAAATTGTACCTTAGTTGGAAATATTTTGGGTCCGAAGGTTATGAGCGACAAATTGATGGTGCCTGTGACCTTGCTGCATATCTATCCACTGCCGTCAGTAAATCCCCCAGTCTCATGCTGATCACGGAAAATCCGCCCCCATGCCTTCAAGTTTGCTTCTATTACGCACCACTTGGTCAAATGTCATATCCTCCAGAGCGAGAAATCAATGGCAAAAGGCTAAGTGATGAAGAGCGTGTCACCCGAAACAGCAAAGTGACTGAAGATATTGTTCAAGGACTGGTTCAACAAGGATTCATGGTTGACTATGCTCCTCCATGTGCCGGTGATAAAATAGTCGGCGAAGGCCAGTTCCTCCGCTGCGTTGTCAATGTTCGTACAACAAAGGAAACGCTAGATGCCCTTGTTAAGACCGTTGTCAAACTCGGGTCTGGTATTCTCAAGCAGCAATTAGGGCTAGTCCTCAATGCACCAAAGTCAGTGGAACCGTCAGACGTGAGCCCGGAGATCCGTTCAAAAAATCCCGCGGAAATGGGACATGGACCCGTTGTGTTTTAGTGTTCTTCCAGAGTAAGCTTTTTTTTTTGCTCAAAAGCTGGAGTTACATATATAGGTTCATCTCGTTACTTTTTTTGGACAAGGCAATGCAATAGTAGTTTGGACCACAATTCTATTATTGAAACACAATTTATATCTCACTCACCCATTTTTCAGATATAGTTAACTGCGGAGCTCTACCCGTCTCTCTAAAACAGATCTAGCCTGGGACTCTGTCAAGGACTCGATTTCTAGTTGTTTCAGCACTTCCCGAGCGCTTTCGTTGCTTGCGAACAGTCTTTTTTCTACCTCCCAGAGGCCGATATGTGACGAGGTGCCTTCAGCATTAGTCGAATCCCTAGGTTTTATCTTCAACCGCAGCAGCGCTAGCCCATCATCGAGTCGCTGGATCGCCTTTCTAGCTTCAAACTGGCCTTGTGGAACTCCTGTCACTTCGTCCACCGTCGAGCATATATGCTCAACATCAGCCGAAAACTGAGTAGCCCCTGCCATTGAGAAGCTATTTCGCATCAAAATAGTATCCCATAAAAATGTTTGAATTGAGAACATAAGCTGTCGCGCGATGCGTTTTAGCGGTGCAGATCCTAGAACTCGTGATAGAAATTCCAGTTCGGTACTGACACTTCGGCCAAATGATGCAAGCTCTGCAGAAGGTGCCATTGTGAATCCTCCCGCTTCAGAAACGGACATCGGTGATGCCCAGGTGGATATACGGGAATACGGCCTCATTAAATTTTGCATATTCGATGTCAAACTCGACACGATAATTGATTCAGATCTGACTCTTATGCGGCGGTAGGCCGCTGAAGTTTCATCAAATAGCACTCCTTCAGCCCCCTCCACACGTGGTCCACTGTTATTGTCAGTAACCGATGACGATGTTCGTGCAGCGACCTCTGAAACAGACATTGAGCCTGCAACAGGTCTACCGGTGCGCGTGTTTTGATCGACACGATCCTGCAACTCATACCAGAGCTCCAGGAAAAAAACATCGTCACTCCAGTCTTGCATCTTTTTCTCCAAATACTCCGCACTTCCAAATATTCTGCATAGCCTCTCTAGGCCAGCGATACCTTCCAGATTCAATTGGCCGGCAGAAGAGCCCTGGACAGTACGCCCAATAGTCGATGTCATTGCAAGATAAGCTTCAAGGCCAGAATGTAATCTTTCATGGAAGTGATCGAAAATCGTAATCTGAATATCGATGAGAAATCGCAGCTTCTGACTAAAAGAAGACAAAGGGCGGTATCGATCAGTGATTGTCTCAAGAAGATCATTAACCCGAATGGCCGCCTTAGTGGGCTTTGTTGCGGTCGCATCGACTCCATCAAAATCAATTTCACCACTATCAGCGGCATCAATGATATCCTGGTAACGGGACAGCGCGAAGTCTTTTTCCACCTGTAACCATTGAGAAAACCAGTCTTTTTTAACTAAAACCTCCCAAGTCAAACCTTTCCATGACTTATCTCCGCTAAATGCAGGCGAGTAACCCCATGTCTCTCGAACATCATTGTCAAATTGCATCAATTCATGTATCAAATGACTTAAAAGCTGGGGTTGATTAGCGATATGAGGGAGGAGTGAGTCGACCTTTTGCCGTGCCATTGGCATCAGGGCAGCAATGTATGAGAATACGGCATTTGCGTAGAACGGAAAGAGTCTTGGGTCACACTTTTGCGAACGGTCATGGAGAACCGGCTGGAGATATACCATAAAGAAATCATCATATGTATTGATTAGGTCAATGATGTGGGATAAAAAGTATTCAGGCTAAACCGAATATTAGCAACTTGCTGGTCATCAAAGTAAGCTCTAACCTTGTCTAGTCTATTTGTCGGTCTATCACCACCGAAGTGATATTTAAATCGAAGATCCAGAGGATATACCATCACTTCCACCGGCAACAGTATGGGGGGATCGTGATGTTGCGATTCATCCTGAATGGCCGCGATTTGGGCTACAACATCCCTACAACGAGTTAGCTGCATATTGGGATGTAATGCTAGAGCTGCAGCGCTTACGGTTCCTGTAGTTGAAGTAAAAGATCAACCCAAACAGTCCATTCGTCAATTGACGAAACATCTGCTTGAAGATCCTTTGCAGGCCACTTCATTTTCTCTAGGACGGCCCGAAGGTTGTCAGAATATTCTTTCTGTAACGTCGCTTTCAAATTAATAGCCAATTTAGACACATAATTCACTAGGTGAGGTGCAGCCCCTTCAGCGGCGATCTGGGCAGATTCCAGCGAGGCAGATATAGTTTTTAGTTCAACGTATGACTGCAGCGCATCACTCGGAGAAGATTTCATGACTGACAGCACATTTTTGCTAGTAAAAGATAAGCGTCTAGAAGCATAAGTTGATATAGATGACAAACCCAATGGAGTTCACCTTGGACAAAAGATCCATATACCCCTTTGCAACATCCAAGCGCCGAAGCTTCTCCATCCGGGCTTCAAACTGTACGATAGCCTCGTCACTAGTTTTTGACTGAGTGACCTCCATAAGCCGCTTGTTTATGTCTTCCTGGCGTGCAGCGAAAGCCTCAGCATGCTTCCGAACCGTCTCCGAATGGAGCTTTGACGCCTCTGTGGCTTCATCGAGGATTACTTCTGCTTCCCGCAACTAGAAACAACAGTGAGCGAATATCACATAGAATAAAGTTAGGAGACGCACCTGCTGTTGCTGACGTTCTTGCTGCTGCCGAAGGTTTTTGATGAGAGAGTCTAGGGTCTGTAAGTCTGCTGCTGTTTGGATGTGTTCGTCGACATATTCAGCGACTCGACTGCGTGTTGAGGGCACGTTCGGGGCCATTGAGTTAAACCCAGTCTGATTCAGCCAGATATATGCTTAGCTACTTCTCCCGCTGAAATAGAAAGTAAGGCTGTGAAACACCTTCGATATTCGCCTGATCACGGTGGCAGAGGAGCTTTGGAGCAACGTTTCCCCAGAGCTTCGTCAGGCTTGGCGCGAACACCAAATCCTCGGCACCATCGCTGTTGAGAGAACCTAGAAGTGCATGCTGGTCGTCGGCAAAGAAACCAGCCAACGTGTATATTGTCAAAGCGATCCTACAAGAGAGCTGTAAATATGCACTGTAGTAATGTCGAACCCCGCTAAGAAGCGCAAACGAGATGGCGCTGGCGATTCACCAGGCCGCTTCAAGAGCATCGACTCGTTCTTCAAGAGTCCCAGAAAACAGGCACAACCAGGCTCTCCTGCGCCCTCAACGCCATCTCCTACGCGCCAATTTGTTGCAGATGAGGAACTTGCCCGCAAACTACATGCTGAATGGAATGATTGCGCCTCTTCGAATATCACAAGCCATAGGCATCCGGAAGCAACATCAGCGTATCGTGAACAAGGACTACCCACCATCTCGCCTCCTGAACCCAAGGTACCTTCTACTCATGGCGCTACGCTATCATTACAAACATCTGCTGCAGCAGAGGACATGATTTCAATGTCATTGCCATTCGACCAGTCGCCGCTTACATTCGAACCCAAACTGTACATCGAACAGCTGAGGGAATACTGGAAAGCCGACGGCGGCCACGCTTCTTATTCTATATTAGTCAGAGCGTTTTCTCTAGTCAATAATACCCAGAGCAGGATCAGAATTGTGGACATTTTGGTTAACTTGCTGAGGACTTTGATCGAAGGCAATCCAGATAGCTTACTCCCGGCTGTCTGGCTGGCAACAAATGCTTTTTCACCGCCATATATTCCTCTTGAGCTAGGCCTAGGCGGCTCTGCTATTTCTAAAGCTTTAAAGAAGGCTTATGGTCTCGACAATCTGGGCCTAAAGGTCCTATACGATAAATATGGGGATGCAGGGGATGTCGCCTATGAAGCAAAAAAGAAACAAACATTTACGTTGCGACGACCGAAGTCACTATCTATCAAAGGAGTTTATGACACGTTGGTGAAGATTGCGAACAGTAAAGGGTCTGGCAGCCAGGAAAGTAAACAGAGGTTGGTGGAACATTTACTTCGAGACGCCAGAGGAGCTGAAGAGAGCCGGTACATTGTCCGTACTCTCGTTCAGCATCTACGAATTGGAGCTGTCAGAACTACCATGCTTATTGCGCTAGCTCGCGCCTTTCTCTATTCTAGACCACCGTCCGCCAGTTTCGACATTCATTCTAGAGCCAATCTTGAAAAGCTCAAAAAAGAGGAACTCACTAGTTTATATTCTAGGTCGGAGGAGATTATTAAAGCTACTTATGCCCGGCACCCCAACTACAATGACCTAATACCGTGTCTTCTAGAAACTGGAGTGTCGGAAACACTTTTTTCGAAATGCAGCCTCTCTCTACACATTCCTTTGTTACCAATGCTAGGAAGCATTACGCGCGACCTAACAGAAATGCTTGTCAAACTGCAGGGTAAAAAGTTCAGTTGCGAGTATAAATACGATGGCCAGCGTGCACAAGTCCATTGTGACTCGTCTGGAAAGGTGACGCTCTTTTCTCGTCATTTAGAGTTGATGACAGATAAATACCCTGATCTTGTTTCGCTGGTCCCGCAAATTCGAGGTGATGGCGTATCCAGTTTCATCCTTGAGGGAGAAGTTGTAGCTGTGGACCAAGTATCTGGGGCTTTACTGCCCTTCCAAATTCTCTCCAATCGGGCCAAAAAGAATGTGGAGATGGCCGATATAAGAATTAATGTTTGTTTATTTGCTTTCGATCTCATGTATCTGAACGATACCTCATTGCTAGAAAGGACGTTTAGAGAGCGACGGGAACTTCTCCGGAGCCTTTTTGTTGAAATACCTGGCCAGTTTTCTTGGGTAAAAAGTATTGATGCAACCGCTTCAGACTCGGAAACCGTCCTAAATTTTTTTCATGAGGCAACAAGTGCTAAGTGTGAAGGTATTATGGTGAAAATACTGGATGATGAAAATGCCAGTGCTGTCGAGCTAACCAACAGTTCAACTAGCGAAAACATATCCAATGTGTCAAATGCAAAGCAGAAGGCCACAAGAAGGCGTGCTTTACTATCTACGTATGAACCAGATAAGCGCCTTGAATCATGGCTTAAGGTAAAGAAGGACTACAGTACAACATCTGATACTTTAGATTTGATCCCTATTGCTGGCTGGCATGGGCAGGGTCGAAAGGCCAAATGGTGGTCACCTATCCTCCTTGCTGTGCGAAACCCAGAGAACGGTACACTAGAAGCTGTAACTAAATGCATGTCAGGGTTTACAGACAAGTTTTACCAGGAAAATAAGGACAAATATTTGGAGGGAGGCGACAATATTGTTTCAAGACCAAGCTATGTGGACTATAAAATGGAACCTGAAGTGTGGTTTGAGCCTCAGGAGGTATGGGAGATCGCTTTTGCAGATATCACCCTGAGCCCGACGTATACGGCGGCTATTGGCCTTGCCAGCGAAGAGCGTGGATTAAGCCTCCGCTTCCCGAGATTCCTCCGAGTCCGTGACGATAAAACGATCGAGGAGGCCAGCACCTCTAGCTTCCTAGCCGATCTCTGGAGGAAACAAGTCATACGCTCACATACCGAAAATGAGAATTTGCCACAGGAGGAGGATGGATGAACCATTCCGAGCGAATCTTTTTCCACACGGAAAACGCACCAATTCTTCTGGCCGTCTGGTATCGCGGAGCAGAGCGGCCGGTCATGCTTTGTTTACCCATGGAAAACGATGTAGATCAGACCAGTTTTCCCTCAAATCAACGTCGCCTTATGCTACGTCATAGCTCAATTCCGCCAGTCCTCTTTTTCCAAATGTCTATACATCAAAGTCCGTGGCTGTAGAAATCGGGAATTTAACCTACTAACGGGGAATATTAGTGGCTATTCTGTATCTGTGACGACACCAACTCTACACCAGCCACCTGGGATTCTATTTAACGGGCTGGTCATCGCCGCTTGATGCGAAGGTTGTTGGTATCTTGACATGTTCAAGGAATCAAAATAAAAGGCTTATATATTATTTTACGATGGCACCACTTCCCAGAAAGGCTCTGATGGCTGTAACCAGTGCCCACCCGCCGTTTTGGCCGGATGGCAAGAAGACTGGCTTGTTTTTCTCCGAGGCATTGCACCCATTCAATGAACTGACTGCCGCTGGTTTCGAGGTTGATGTTGCATCCGAAACAGGTACATTCGGATGGGATGAACACTCCTTGACTCAAGAATACCTCACGAGGGACGACAGCAAAGTCTACAACTCTGAACACAGCCAGTTCATGGAGAAGATGAACAACCAAGTATTCAAAGCTGGCGATCTAGCAGCTCATGACTATGGACTTGTGTTTATGTGCGGGGGGCACGGGGCAATGTACGACTTTCCACAGGCCAAACACCTCCAAAACATCGCACAGGACGTCTACAAGCGTGGCGGCGTTATCGGTGCCGTTTGCCATGGCCCTGCCATCCTGCCTGGGATCCAAGATGAGAATGGAGAATCTATCATCAGAGACAAGACCGTGACCGGATTCACAACAAAAGGTGAAATCATGATGAAGGTCATCGATAAGATCCGCGAAGATAAACTCCATACCGTTGATGAATTGGCCCAGTCTGCCCACGCTGAATATGTCGCTCCAGAAGACCCTTTCGATGACTTCTGCAAAATTGATGGCAGGATCATCACGGGTGCAAACCCTCAAAGTGCCAGAGATACGGCGAAGGATACGATCAAGGTTTTTAAAGGAGTTACAAACGAATAAGTGTTTACCCTTGAAAAGGACCTATGAATCTCTCGAGATTGAAAAAAGTGTAATGTCTTCTATGTGATACCTTAATCACGAAGGTTGATGGCCAGTCTGAAAGTATTTGTAACGTATGAAGCTATTGCCGCTCGCTTGAATATGCCGATTAATCCCTGGAAGGGTGATGGTGTATGTTATGTACGTAGGAAGGCTCAGTACATATCTTTGAATCATAATTAAAATAGCAACGAGCGCCCACCCTTCTCAATATTTAAGCTCGTGGATAGTTTTGAAGGGGAAAATGAAAAATAAACAACAAGATGTGCACCTATGTTGGTACATACCCACGCCTCCTAATTCGCCTTGCTAGCTATTCAATGTTTACGTAGCCATCATTTAGGTATTGCAAGGCGAAGGACATTGCAACTGGTAAGACTGAATACATCAGTTCTAAGTGCATTCGATACAGCCCTCTGTTGTTAACTGAGGCCCGCCTGCTCCAACGAATTCAAAATCCATCTCCACAGCTTATCATCAGCAACGAAATGACCTCCATTCCGCCGTATTCCTTGGGTGTCATCCTTGCGGTATCGTGATGTCCACTCAGAGACCAGCGACAGTTTCCTTGACACAGTTAAACCAAGCATGTCTCTTTGAGACAATTCTATCTCCTGTTTCTTCGTGACATCAGGAGGCTCATCATATTGTCTCATTTCCTTGTGCAGCTGTAAATAATGATCAGATGATTCCTTCAACCGAAAAAAGGTCAAGAAATCCACGTTGTTTTGATCGCTTAGTTGCCATATATTATCAAATAAATAGTAGTCTCCAATTGAATCAAAACTGATTAATCGGGAAAACGACCAAATGATGCGTTTCGCAGGGAACATTGCTGGTGTATGGTGGTAGATTTGCATCGAGTCTTCTCCGTGATCTGCCTGCATGGCTTCATTCAATCCTTCTTCAAACGCTGCAACTAAAGGCGCATCCAGTTCATCTCGAGACATAGGAAGACCAGGTGCCATGAAGAGGATTGAAGCAGGAACTGATGAGCAGAATGCCCAGTCAATGATGCAAGTAATGTCACAGTTGTCGTTGATAAAGATATTGTTCACACTTAGATCAGGGTGGTGTAATGGAAAACCCTTTGCATTGATGTTCCGGGATGGCCACAAAGTTTCCTTGGAGACCATTTCTCGCAGGAAGTCTCCAACTATTGTGTAGTCCACCCGATTGTCAGATCCATCAATTTTAGAGCCCAAAATGACAAAATTGTTCCAATGATCACATGCCTTGCGGAATTCTTCGTGGTCATCATAGTTTTTGCGAGTGGGAATAGGTGCAAGGAAGCAGTGATGGAAAAGCTGGAGACACTCAACATGCTGTAAAAAACCTGACACCAGAGCATCAAAGTATAGCATCTCGGATGAGAACGGCCCTCGGGGCAGGTCATCCAAAGTATCTCGCTCAGATTCTACTAGTCCTCGAGACAAACAACTCTTGATCTGTATATGCCCATTATCCTCAAATAGTGAGCCAATTTCTTCAAATCGCAGCTGAGAGAGTTGCCAGGTTATAGTTCCGAGTTGTGATAGAATCTTGGATTTCTCTTCCGTTGACAGAGCTGTTTGCTGTAATCCTGGGTTTTCCCACTTCTTTCTGAGCAGAAAACCGGCTGCTTTGCTCATGAGAATATAGGGAACTCCTATATCATTATTCTTCGACGGACTTCTCAAGAAGTCAGCAGGAAGCCCAAAATGATCCCGGGCGTAATTGCTTCCTACCTATAAGCGTAAACCTCCGGAACTGGAATCGCAGAATGAGACCTAATATATCTCAGGGTCGCAGCTTCGCTGGCTAACAGTTTGGAAATGGTCTCATCTGCCTGAACAACGCCATCGGGTCGTGGAGATCGAAATACCCATTCCACTGCATCATCAAACACCACAAAAACCACCCAGTACAAGCTGCCTCCCTGTGGTGCTTGGTCAGGATCGCAAGAGCAGGGTCTTCCATGGCGCAAGGAGCTTGCTAGTTGGCAGAGGGCATTAACGTCAAGTTTTGCATGGCGAAAGAGTTTGGCAGCCATGGTGTTTGGCGTGACTCCTAGGTCAATGAACTCTATTTGGTTGGTCTGATCTGGCCGCCGTATTCCACTTCGTACTGTAGGTCGTACGTATAAGTATGATGGAATGCACATATTCTGACAAAGGCACCTCAAGTCGTTCAAGTGCGGCAACAAAAACATTTAACCACATGACAATTTACTAGTACGAGTCGTCACCCTGGAAATCACTCTCATGGGATATACCAGCTGCTTTCTAGGTTTCAATCAATCTATGCAGAGAATGTCCAATCTTCTGAGAACCAAGTGTACTGCACGCCCGGCAGGTATTTAAAGATATCATCATACACAGATATGACCGTCTCAGGCCGTTTGCTCTGGAGATAATAATCGTGCTGGACCTCCTTCATCTTTGGGTCACTCCACATCTGCTTCATCCAGGCCAGAGCTTCAGGAGAAGCTGAATCAAGTGGGAATCCGTACGTGCGGAATCGCTATACACGGTCAGCCAATCAGCTTACCAAAGAACCAGGCGAAATATTGTGGACCAGAAGGACACCACATACCCACAATACTGGCCAGAAGAAAGAATCCGCAATACCAAACTCGCCGAACAAAAACCCCTTATCTTCTTCTCCCAGCTCCCTGAGCCGCTCGGCAGTTTTCTTTCTCAGATCCCCCCATAGCGCAAGAACTCTTTTTATTTCCACAAGTGCATCATCACCGATGGGAACATTGCCGGTATATTTTCCCAGAAAATTTGTATGGAACGTAGTCTGAAGTGCACGACATAGACCAGAGTGCATACGGGCTACAGCACTACGAGCCAAAGCACGCAGAACTCGGTCTTTGGGCCAAAACGGTAGTTCAGGGTGGGATTCGGCGAGGAACTCGAGGATGGCGAGTGAGTCGTTGACCTGCACGCCATTTTGAAGGGAGCGGGCGCTAAGAGCAGGAACAAGGCCGGAGTGAGAGAGCGCCGTGGTCTTTTTATTTATTTATTCGAGTTAATCCTAGATGGTTCAATTGAAATGAGAATATCAGTACTTCCAGCATACCTCTCCTAGAGAGCCAAAAACTGGTTTGTATGGAATTCCATAGTAGTCCAGAATTGTTGTGACGCGGGCAGTCCAGCCTGAAGAACATGGTCAATGACTCGGAACGCCCTCCAAATAGCATCGAGACCCACTGGAATATCGAGTCCAGGCACCGATAACGGTGTACTCCGGCTCTGCTGTGGGCGCCATTTCTTTGGGTGCCCGCGTACGGCTTTGTTGAGTAGGAAGAGAAGAGTAATAAACGTTGATATTTTCTCCGCAACAATTCAGAACTCGAAAGGAAGAAGCCTCAGTATTATCCTCTATTTATCTAGCAGCTATTCCCTTTCGTGAAGGTCGAATACGATAAATTTGACCCAGATTTGTCATACTCTCCCCCACTTGTCATCGTAGGGCGCGCCAATACGTAGCAGCGATGAAGCGGGCAATAAAATCGAAAAACTGCACCCTGGAAAAAAGAATGCAGGTGTTTATCACACTCTCAACCTACAATACATCCATCATTTTTCTTCAATATCCGTACACACAGCAGGGGGCGGGTCGATGGCCCGACTTTACGAAATGCTCCGTATACCCTCTATCTTTCTGCTCGGAGCTGAACACTCTCGCATCCATCCAATGCTGAGCAGCACAGCAGACAAGAGGCATGGCATCTCTATTCTGTCTTCCAGGCAGTTTGATGCAAGATTCGCCACGCCTGCACGTGTGCGTCTGGGCGTGCGCCTGCCTTCCTAATCCGTTGTCGGCCCTTCCTCCCCGCGGCGGGGACAAGAGCTTGGCTGACGCGACCTGGTTATGTCATCATGCAATCTTACCCAAAGCGGCCTAGTCGGACGCGAGCCGGACGCGTCTCCCCCGCAATTAAGCTCAAACAACGCGTCACAAAAGTTAAAACCCACTTTACGAGCGAACGACACAACAACCGCAATTTTGCTTGATTTTGTATGTAAATGTCAACGCTTTTTTTTTTAATTGTTAGATGTGTATTAGCAGCTCAAGACTGTATTGGTACATACATTAAGGTACACAATCAAGCACAGCAGGGGAAGGTGTACTCTGAGACAGGGTGCGGGTTGGTAAATTGGAACAGCTCATACACTTGGTAGGGCTAAGGCTGATGAAACTGGGCATAAGTGTGGGCACTGATCCACCATTTAAAAAAAAGACAAAGATATTGCATGAGAAAGAAAATGTAATTTAGGACAATTTCATGTGGGATTGCAGTTTTTAGCAGATCCAGGGAATCATATTGGTGGTGGAATGCATCGATACTCCATACATCGTAAAATCTTCATAAGGCAGCGAAATAGAAAGTAAGTAATGGGGGAGGTAGGAGAGTGGAAACGGTTAGAAGTGAAGTTCTTCGCCCAGTTGTAGAGCCAGGCCAACTTTTCTTTCGGAAGTTTTTGTGTTTGGGCTACCAGACGGAGGAACAAGGGCATCGAAGTTAAGCCGCTTCCTCACTTCCTTCGTAACGATGGGCGTCTTTGGGCCAACACGAGGTGTTCGGTTGTTGCCCCATGGACGCTGTGCAGGGCTGGGAGTAACATTCACAAAATCAGCAAAGTTGAATGGCTGACCAGGCGTATTAAAGTTCATGCCAAACCCGCCGCCGGGGGTAGAAAGGAGGGAAGGTAGGTAGGCATGCTGAGCAGGAGGAGTCGAAGGGAAGAAATCAGGTATGCGAGTTCTATCTCCAAGAGTGATTGGAGTGGGGGAATTTGCCAGGTACATCAGTAAATCGGCGCCATCTTGGTGATTCCGAGAAGTAAAAGAAAGACGTTTTCGTCGGGGCGAGGGGGTGCGTGGTGGAGAGGAGCTCAGCATTGTGTTGCTTGTGGGAAGTTCGGGATCGATATTCTGGTCTGAAAATTTTTCGGGGGACAGAAGTGAATCGTCCGGGATAGTATCAGACTGGGATACATAGGAGGCGGAATGGCCAGACACGGAAGCCCGTTGACGACCAGTAGTAGGTGACGAGGGAAGGACGGCATCGATAAAATCCGAGGCGATACGGTTGGCCTTCACAGACTTTTCAGTCGTGGAGTCACATCTTCTTCGTTTTCGAGAGCCGCCGGTCATGGCTTCCATGGACCGAAGATCAAACATTGCAGCATGCTTGCTACGGGCAGAACGAGGCAGGTCTTTTGTCAAGATGGGGCTTGTCAGCGGGGTAGAAGCGGTGGGGGTATCGAATCCGGGGTGGCCATTCGAAAAAGTGGAGGAAGGCTTTCTTCCAACGCTGCTATTATCTTCGCTGCCGTCCATTGGGTCTGTGTGCAGCCCATGCATGCGTTCGTATTTGACTTTAGCAAGGCCCAGGCGGTCTTGAAGATTCAGTGACACCTAAGGAAGATTGTGTGGTCAGCCCAATGCTCCGGCTAAGCCGGGGGTCAGCTGTTGGCGACAACGCACCTTTTCGACATCCAGTTTGTGAACAGCCTTTCTGGCCGACGTTGCCGGCGACGACATGGCCATGCTGGAGGGCCCAACAGTGAAAATACAAGGAATGTTCAGAAAGTCAATAGGGCGTCGAGCAGGAGCCGGGATGGCGGGAGCGAGAAAAGTCGGAAGGGCAGGGCTGCCAGGGTGTAACTAAGGAAGAGCTGAGGAGGCAGGAAAAAAAAAAAGAACAGCAAAAGCGGCGGCAGCAAAAGAGCGACAGGCGGGATCAAAGGAAGGCGCCGGGTCTAGCAGGGAAATGAAAGAAGGCAAAGGAGTGACCAGGCCGCCGACCAGCACAAAAATAGACGGGATTGCGTTGCTTTGAGACGGCGACAGCGCAGGCTTTAACGAGCGCCGGCGCCGGGCGGGCCAAACAGCGCAAACACGCCAGCGATCTCCGCCAGCCACCGCGACGCCCGCGCGCTTTGGTTGGCGAGCCGGCCTGCTCGTTGACGCCATGCGAGCGGCCGAGGGCATTGGAGCGCCCCTTTTCTGCTGCAGGGGCACCGCTGCTGGGCTGGCCAGGAGGCCTCTGCAAGCCGGTGCTGCGCTCAGCGCAGACCGCTGGCGCGCGATGTTTTACTTTCGAAACGCCGGCCGTCCACGGCGTGGAGCCTCGCCAGCACAGCGCTCTGCTCTGGCCGGTGACAGCCAGAAACGAGGCCTAAAACGAACAAATCTCCTGCTGCATTCGGGCATATTGCTCCGAGCGGCCGCACCCCTGCAGCTTGCTTGTTGGACGCCGGAAATGTGAGCGCGCGCTCGCGAGGATCTGATGCTCCCTACGCCGGACAGTAGTTCGTGCATCTACGCTCAAGACACTCCACCACCGCGCGCCCTCGTCCGTCCGCGGCCGGCCCGCATCTGGCAATCCGCCCATGTTGCCGGTGCGGCTGAGCAGCGCCTCCCACGGACAGGCCATAACTATAGTTACGCCCATGCTCGCCCGGGCCCGCCAAGCTGGCTCGACAGTGCGGCCGCGCAGATGTCCCCGTCATAACCGCGCGATTACCGGTCGCGATCGCCGCACGCCTTATTGGCTTGGTGCCC
Source organism: Ophidiomyces ophidiicola (assembly GCF_022830035.1). Taxonomy (NCBI): domain Eukaryota; kingdom Fungi; phylum Ascomycota; class Eurotiomycetes; order Onygenales; family Onygenaceae; genus Ophidiomyces; species Ophidiomyces ophidiicola. The sequence goes on from NW_026054649.1 coordinate 365,295, forward strand.
CGTCGCGGGTGGGCTGCTTTTCGTCAGTAGTTATGAAGCAGTGTCGCTGGACGGTGCAGGGATGCCAGTACAGACTACTGGGGCGGTTTGAATCTCGACGATAGCAGCACGGTCTCTGTGCACGCCTCGATGGTCTCTTAGCACCGTGCCTTGGCCCGTTGGATATGCCTGGAAGAAACGATTTAAATGCTTTTAATTAACTAGTTACAGGAGAACAGCGAGTGGTGTTGCTGGGACGCTTGGGGATTTGATGCGGACGATATTTATATTTGACCCTGCGCTGTTTTCTTCAGCGAGCAAGCATGCATCTACGTGCATAATAACAGGCCTCCTAAAAAAGCGCTTCATCTTCCTACAGGTTTTCACTTAATCTCACTGAGCTTAAGGTGGCTCCGGGCACGATTCTCTGGAACATCTATCTCCCATAGCGGAGATTCACCAGGGTCAGGATCTGATGGCATTTTCCTTTTTTCCCCCAAGCCTACAGGGTTCGCTCGACATTGGGTCAGCCCCAGGGCGGGGGCCGGCAGAGGCAAGTCACAGCCTATCCGCAGAGCTCAATACGCCCAGCATGCGGTGCGTCGTGGTACCCGCCGGCGTCTTCCTGGATCAGCCGTTGCCATGTAACTAGGCTGTATCCGTAACGTCCGCGGTAATTTTCATTTCGCACAGAAAGATATTTTTTCGTTGTCTGATTTTTTCTTTCAACTGAGACTTGAAAGTGCTCTGATCAAAAAAGCCGATGAGGGAGAGTCGTCGAGTCCCGGGCAAAGGGCGTCTCAGCGTAACGAGCAAGTAGATCTAAACACAGCATCATGGTAAGCTCCCCGTCGCCCGAGGCGTCATGGCGGCCACTTATAATCTCCCGCGAAATTGGCGGGAATTAGGGGCGCCAGCAACCACGCTGCGCTCGAGCGAAGAATAAAAGAAAATAGGGCTGACGAGGCTTGCTCGCCGAGCGCCGGGTCCTGGTTCGTCCACGGCGCGACAAGCTCCGGCGTTGGCTTGTTCCTCAGCAACCCAAAAATGCCATCCCGGCAAGCTTATCTTGGGCCGCAGCGACAGGGGGCGACTAACTGCTCCGACGCGCACGCAGGCCGCACGAGCACTTCCAGATCGCGGCATAGCAAGCGCGCCGGGTCTGGCGCCGCTCGTCTCGTCACCGCAGCGGCCGAGGGGACCGCTTCCTGCCTGTGGGTTGTTTGGCTGCTGGCGGGCGCGGCCGCGGGCACGAGGCGGGCCAGCGTGTCGGCCGTCTCGCCCCGTACGGTACGGTAACCGGCCAGGTAAGATACTATCAAGAAACAAGTTTGACGTTTCGTCATCAACCAAGCTGTGCGACGACGACGCAGCTTTTTGGCTGCTCCTCCCTCTCTTCACGCCGCGCAGCAGGACGGTGTGTGTGAATGCGCTTTGCTGCTGTGTTGCGCCTCTGCTGTCTGCAGTCTGCTGGTCGTTGTGTCGCTCTTTCTCTCCTGTGCGCGCTGTCTGCAACGTCATCCAGCCGCCGCAAAAGTTCCCTGCCGCATCCCACCCACCAGAGGTGTTCAGTAAGCCACCACCCACCTGCTTTGCTGCGCACTGCTTCCGTCTGTTCTTGTTTGCCTGCTCATGGCCTGACCTCGCTAGATCTGCACCCAATAGATGCTGCTGTGGTCCCACTGATCATGGCGCCAAAGGCCTTTATGAAAGACCTGCGTCGCCTCTCCAAGACAAACTTCCAGAAAGGGGGCTCGAAGCGATCCAGCCATGATGACTCCTTTGCCGGCACCAATGGCAACGGCCACCCGCTCAATGGCACCTCCAGCTTGATGGGCGACAATTCTTCCTCTAATAGCTCCCATACCACGCCGCCCCCCTCCTTACCCACTCTGTCGACGACCCATCTTCCCTACCTGACCAAGTCGGAGAGCTCGAATGCACACTCGTCGCCACAGCGGCCCGTTCCAATCAGCTCTAGCCGAAGCTGTACTGGGGTATGTTTTCTCCCGCGGCCAATCAGCCGTTGTTTACTTTCCCGTCTAACTTGTATCTTTCGTCTTCAGAGCAGCCAATCTTTGCTTCAGCCGTCCCGAAGCACCATCCCAATCTCCCCATTTGCACCACGCGTTACGTCTATCTCAGAAAACTCATGGGTATGAAATTGGGCTCCAATTGTTAGAATCGGTCTCTTAACAGGCACTGACCCATTGGCCCAGGTAAACCATAAAATTCTCCTTATTTATGGGCAGGTTGGTGATGCTCGTCCTCCAATTGATGGCACGGTGACCATCAATCTTTTAAACGATTCTTTTCCTTCCACTATTTGGCCGGTTCAAGGCTCCCAGTTCAAAGCATTACTGCACCTTGTGCCTGGCCCGAACAAGATCCGGCTGGACTTTTTTTCTCATCAAATCCCAAATGCCACCGCTCACCAGTCCACAATCAATGTGAATTACTTACCTATGATTGAATGCCCACCGCTGCATCTCGTCATCCTTCTGGGCAAAGATTCCTTGAAGAAATCGGATTCACAGCCCGAACAATCATTAAGGAATCACGATGAACTTGACATTCCTATTCGCAAGTATCGAATGGCTGCCTATCTTTGGCAAGCTTTCACGCAGGAACAAATGTACCGGAATAATTTTGCCAGACGTTCATTTCGATTCGAAGAAGAATGGCAGACCGGGACACTGAGCTCAAGAGATACCATATCATATCGAATGAGGAACGAAGCGAAGATTCATGTCATTCGTTGTGATAAAACTGCTGCTGAACTACGCGCTCTCAGTCTAGAGCATAGCTCTGACCTTCCCGAAGGAGAGAGCAAACTATTTAAGGTCGCAAAAGAGGCAATTCTTGGTTACTTCAACCCTAAGCTAAACCAAAAGACATATGTGACTGCCTTGATTCTTGACAGCTACCCAGGCAGTGAAATCGTTACTCGCCACGCAGCAGTTGGGCATGACGTCAATCTCGCCATCTTTGGCTCTCATGCATTACATACTTACCCCTCTTGTATAGAAGAGGTAATATCGGCATTTGCCGACTCTACAGAAATTGACTCTAACTTCCCATCCAGCCAACACCAGGAACGAACTGCCATGTGGGAAGTGGCAAGCGCTAATATTGGCGCCCATCTTCGTGAAATTGGTCGTATGTTTGGCTGCCAGCAACAAGACAGTGGCATCATGGGTCAAGACTATCTTCAATTTAGTAGATCATTTATGAGCTGGATACCATATCGCAAAAAAAACAAAGAAGATGGCCAACGTCTCTGCCTAGCACAGGACGAAAGCAATTGGCACCGACTCGACGCTTTACGTTTCCGTCTACATCCCTGTTTCCGTCACCTCAGTGACCCGGTTCCGTGCTTCAACGGCTCTCTACAGGTTTGGCCTGTGGACGGCGGTAAGATTGTACTGACATCACAGGCGGGCATTGCGTTTATTGAGGTGTATACGAAAGGAGACGCCGTTTGCAAGGCATACCTTGACTACATGAGCGGAGAACTTGGGAACATCAACAATGGTCTTTCTAAACAAGTCACCCTTGTAGATGACGACATCCGCACCAGAATCCCCAATAGTCCAAAAACAACCAAAAATATAAAATTGGTGATATATTCCGGTTCGTTGTATTGTCACGCCATTGATGATCTATTTCAACTCAAGTCGAAGGCCTCCACGATCAAGCTGCCTAATGGCCAAACCGGCTATCGAGGCAACCAGCTGGGTTCGGCAGTCCTTCCAGGAACTGCGGCCGAAGATCTGATTCTGGACTTCGCTATGATACAAACAAAACTACTCATCTCCATCAAAGTTTTTCACAGCCCATTGTCGGTCAGTGGCATTGAGTTTCATTATGAAGATGCTACTATTCAATTCTTCGGCAACCGGTCTACTCAGTTTTCAGATGTTAGCGAATTAGTGCTTGGTAAGAACCTTATGTGCTGCTTTTAAAAGACATTCTTTTTCGGGTGTGATATTAATTCGAGCCGTTAGATACACGGAAGGGGGAACTACTCACTGGCTTTTATATTCGGGCGGCGCAGAGCGTGGATGGTCTGGGTGTTATCACCAATATGGGCAAAATAAATGGCGTTTTCGGGAACCCGAGTGCTGGAACTGGGTATGTGAGCCCTATTTCGTACTTCTGCATCGACGAGTGTTGCAGTTTGCTAATGCTCTCATCTTCTCTGGCTAGGCATACATTAATTGCACCACGAGGTTACAAAATTGCGGGCATTTCCGGACTAATCGGCGAAAACATAGACGGTTTCTCCTTGATTATCACGCGATGAGTTTCTTTCTACTGCAGCGGAATGTTCAGGCTTCGGGATCGGATCGGATCACTGCCGTTCTATTCAAAAAGAAAAAAAAAAAAACATATATCATCTTCCGAGCTACTCGAGACCAAAGATCCTCGCGGATTTAATTGAAAAAAGTAATTCGCAACTGATAAACGACTTGCATGAAGATTAGCTGTTACCTACATTAATTTTCTAATAATAAAATATTTTCATATAGAGAAACGGAAGCAAGGATTCCGCCATGGAAAAGGGGCTTGGTACTTCTGCAATGAATTCCCTCCATGCAAGATCTAGAAAGGCTAAAAGGCAAGTGGATGCGTAGTTGGAGATCTACATGCCGACAGTATTATTAGGCAAGACCGAAGCCGCCCAAGTTACTCTACTACTACTCCATAAATTGTAAGCTGCACGAGGCAGATCCCGCCCCCCCAGCGGGTACAAAAGCTTAGAGGTGAGATTAAGGCGTCTTGGGGGGATCTTCCTCCAAAAGAAGCAGGCGGGAGCATCCTTCTTGAGTTAAAAATCGTTTCAGGATAAGTTTCAAGGGGCGTTTGATTTGACATCATTCTCTCTTTATGATTCATTATTGATATCTTCGAGTGAAGGGCTCCAGGTTCATCTTGCTCGACCAATAATAGCAACAAACTATAATACACTGCAGGAATCAAGCGAGATCCAATTCCAAACCTGCATCCTCCTCCTGCCTGGAGCTCTATCTCTTCCTTAGCGGGTGCCTTCGAGGTTCGGGCTTCCATGCCATTATTAATAATAATTTTCGCCTGAGAAACTTTCTGAGCTGCGGTATCGTATTTATTATTATTATTATTTTTTTCTTTTTTTTTTTTTTTCCCCCCAACGCAACGCTCACATAAACGCTATGCAGGGCGACTTTTTCGGTGTTTGCTGGGGTATCATACGAAGGGAGGCGAAAGTTTAAGGGGTCTACCGTGCAGGTTTGAATCATGACTGTCAGCCTTGGTAGCGGGCCGGCGGAAACTTGTAACTAGCGTGGTTGGTTGAGAACACATATATATAATATATATATATATATTATATATATGTTGCTTGTCATGCTTCTCGCTGCTCTTCGTCCAACTTCCAGAAGATCATGGCTACCAGTTTAGACAGTAATATTGCCCGGGACAAGACAGGTCGTATGAAGAGGCATGCTGCGGTTTGGAAGAAACCACAAGGGCCATCACAGTTGATATCAGTAGAGCATCCAACTCCCAAGGAGAGCAGTAGCCGTTTGCCTAAAGGTGGACATTGTTTCGATGCCTTTTGGCTACACTGTTAGCCTTCTTCCTGGTATCCTAAGCAGCCTCATTCAAAATCGTGTCCAACATGACTGAGTGCCGGCGCCACGCGTGTTTGCATGACGGGTATATTGGGCTTCAGAGACTCTCATGTCATTGCTGGATAGCAGAAGATATACTTGCATTATTCTAGACGCAAGGTGCGTCGATCGGAGGCCCAACGTTTCAACATAGGCAATGTTGAATGTTGAGCCGATAAGAGTCGTGGCAACTCAAACAAAAAAACAGGGAGTAGTAGAGCCAGGTTTGCGTAATTTTTTCAAAAATTCCAGGCTTAAGACAGACACTCTCACACACATTCTCTCACCAGTTTAAACATGTTTCGCTCAACTCCGATATGATACTGAGTCACTGGCTTTTCTTATCCAAGCTGAATTTGATTTCGCCTGGTCGAGTACGCGAGTTAGAGCAGTTCTCGCTCGCGCTCAGGGACGAGACTCCGATGATACTGAGTCTCTGGCTTTTATTTTCCAAGCTGAATGCGTTTCCGCCTTGGTTCATCACGTAAAGCAGAGCCGTTTTCGCTCTCACTCAGGGGGACCACGATACCGGTGATCTCGAGTCCCGGGCATTTCTTTTCCAAGAAAAGAGTCGGGGCATTTTCCCACATATTTAAGACCGAGGACGCCTTGGTCTCGCGTGCGGTTTTTAAGACACCGAGCCTCAGCATCAAACGGCCTCTTTCTTTTGCAGATTGCAGAGAGACCAGAGATGCGTTTTCTTTTCGTGGCAACGTGTTATTATTGTTCCTTTCCACTCCGTGCCGTCCGTCAAAGTTTCACACCGGTAGCACAACCTTAAAAAATGGTCAGGGCCGACGACGACGTCCGGATGGAATTCTCTCGGCGTGCCGATGGGGGGAGGCCTCTCTCTCTCGCTCTCCGAACCCAAACGGTCCGGCGGGCGCCCAGCACCAAGCCTTCTTCACAGCTGTCACTCGGGGAGTGCGAACATCGCCACTAACTAATACTGCTGCTGGGGTAAACGCGGTCTGGGCGGCCGAAATGGCGATTTTTGCCTCTTCATAAGGGGAGCCGAGAAATGCTAAGACGGAGCGCTGCAACGGGCGGCCAGGGCCCATGGCCGATGCCGTCCAGATATGTGCTCCAGAGGCCGAGCAGCTCGCCCGAGCAAACACCATAACTATACCCCAATAATCAATTAATGCCGTCTACTCCGTACACGGTGGTTGAAAGAAACTTCCCATGATCGAAGGTTCCCCTGGAAAATTGAACGTCGGTTGGGCAGGGGACATAGACAGGCTTTTCCGGGGGGCATCTCGGGCGAGCGAGCAAATGGGGGGCGGGCGCACTAACTAACTAACTAGAGCGGGCGCTGGCGTGGCTTCGGCGATTTCTCGCGCAAGAATCAACAACATCATCATCATCAGTACGAACTCGCTGGACTCGCCTTTCACCCCAAAAACAAAAACGCAAAAAAGAGATGATCCCATTCTAGCTCCCGCTCTTTTTTGTTTTTTTGTTTTTTTTTTTTTTTTTTTTTTTTAATATAACAACTACGTGGCTATGGACCGGCGACGCCTGAAATTCGCCTCCCTCCCCCCCGATAAATGCGCGATCCAGACCGCTTGTTGCGCCAGGCCTCGCCTGCGCGCCCGCCGAGCTCGCCCATCGTGCTCCTCGCTCTGGACCCCGGGCCTGTGTGTCTCAGTGGGCGTTTTTTTTTTTTTTCCTTCGTTGAATCGGTGATCGTTCATATGACTTTAGTTTGGGACGTGGACGTAGGAGGAATGCACTCCCTGCATCCCGCACGTCTGGCCTGGGCCTCGCCCGCAGGCCATCCCCCGGCATGTCGGTTCGACCCCAAGAATGAAAAAAAAAAAAGAATCAATATGCGGCACCCAGCGCCACCGTTCAATATAGGACAGCTCCAAAACATCAGGCCATCGTGCGAGCATTTTCCGTCTCTCCACGATAGGATAGCATAGGTGTTGAGCGAGAGTGTGTGTTGTTGGGTGTGGCAGAGCACCAGCGCCACCACCAAAGCATTGCCAATACCCGTGGGTTTCCGAGTAAGAAATGAGGTGCTCCGGTGGGTCGAGGTAGGAGACCCCGAGAAAAGAAAATAATAATCAAGGGAAAAAAGAAAAACACCCAATATCCCAAACCTCTTGCTAGCTCTGTGGGCGGTAGATTTGGGGGGGGGGGGGGGGGGGGGCGACCCAGACGTGCCGCAACCACGGCCCACGCCACAGGGATTAATTAAAGAGCGCCTCCCCAACGATGGACGTGTCTTAGGTGCATGCTCTAGTCGCCAGGGCATCTGGAGAAACGAGAAGGGGGAAAAGGAGGGCGAGAATCCCGATCGATTTCAGTGCGCCTCCTCATCCCCAACGCCCCCCCCTCCTCCTCCTCCTTCTGCTTCTCGTTCCCCACCGCGGCGGCGCTCTCTCGGGCGATTATCCGATGCTCGGCGTGGGAAAGGTGCATTATTGCGAGGCATTGGTCTTATGTTTAAATTGTTCACGCAGGTTGAGCCAACATACGTGGTCGACTATGCATGCATATCTTTCCTGCATGCAAGCCCGTGATGGCCACTCTTTCAGCTGCGCCCGCCCAGGCGAATAATGTATATCCCGGCTAAAATGAGACGGCTGTCTGAGCAGGAGGGTGGAAGGAGGTGCTTGGTGCAGTGCGGCAACCCGTCGGTGATAATCATAATAAATGACTCGCAGGGAATATTCTTTCCCCGGGGAGGGGGGTGGAGAAAGAATCAACCATCCCGCACTGCTTTAGGCGAAGGTTGCGCGCGCGCCCGAGTCATCTAGCCGTGGCTCGCGGGGATCGGTTGCATGCACCCTGTGTCGGGCAGGGCAGGGTAGGGCAGGGCGGTATATCCCATAGAGTCGGTGGTTTCAGTGTGAGGGTGTTTATGCCGCTGTGGGCTCGCAGTGCGAGTCCCGACAGGTATGTCAAATAATACATCCACACACACACCCACCCACCACATGTGTGTGTGTGTATATCTTTGGCTGGGTCGCGTCCGATCGGCGCCGATCATTATTGCCAGACCCTGACGCGGCCCACATGGGGTTTTCTCGGGCAGATGTGCGAGATATGAAATAATGTACACAGCAGCAGTGTTCCTGGGGGGAGGGGGCGGAGTGCCGTCACACAACCTTCAAAAGCCCTACGGCACAGACTTGTGACGCCGGGTGTTCCTCCTACCCGCCGTGCTGTATAGATCTGCGCATGCCTACGTGCGGCCCCCGATCGATCATGTCATGGACCACAGCGGCAGCAGCATTTGTACTGAGAAACGACAGCCAATCGATGATGCATTGATCACTTTTCGATCCCTCACTCAGCCCTTCTCCCGCGATCGTCGACAAACGGCGGTTTCAGGGGGAAGCGAGGCGTGATGTTCAAGAGCGTGGGATGTGGAGTGGGGGAGGCGAGGGCGGCGGTGGATGAACTGCTATAGCATATGTGGTGTCCGCTATAGCTAGTTCAGTCGCTGAGGCGCACTGCTTTGCCCTCTTGGGATCGTTGAACGCACGGGATGGCTTCTACCCGCGTCGAGCACTCGGTTCACCCCATTCGGCCCATTTATTATTATTGTTATTATTATTATTTTAGGCGAAACGCCCGAGCTATGACTTGACCGCCGATCCCTTACTACCAGATGGCGAAGGGGGAAAAAAAAAAGGAAAAAAAACGAAGAGGAGCAGCGCAATGATACCTCTCTCATCAGCATCGGGGCTGGGCAGATTTTAATTGCGAACAGGAAGCACCAGGCGCCGCGACCCCCAGTGGTATTCTTTTTTTTTTTTTCTTTCTGCTTGTCACGGCGTGCACGACGTCGGTGGCGTTGCGTCCTTTTTTTAACATTTCGACTAGTTCGACGCAGAGCATCCTTGTGAAACACCATGGGCCCATCCCCTGCCGGCCGCACGGCCAATGAGGTCGCCCGCCCTGGGTGCCACCCGGCGACAGGACGCGTGTATGTTCCTCTGGCGGATGGGTGAGACGAGCCTGGCGGTCCCCTTAGGCGAACCTTGCCGGCCGTCGGGCGGCAAATCTGCCTGGCTGGAGCTTGACGCCCATAAGGCCTCTTGGGGGCTAATAATCGTCGAGCCATAATAATGAAACGCTATGGCGGCGTGTCTGGGATGTAACTACGGAGTACATAACTACCCGTGGGTAGGTGTGCACTTGGAAAAGAGACCGGGCCAGACTGCTTCCGGCAGTTGTTGGGAAAGACACGTTGTTGTTGCTAGTCTGGTGGGGGGAAGAGAAGGGGAAGTTTTGCTTCCAAACGGTTTTCGCTCGTATCTGGCACAGGCGCGCGCGAGAGCCACCCCAGAAGGCGGGGAGGGGGTCGAGAGTTGTTGGTGTGAAAGTGTATAGACTGGGGCGACACCCTTTTGGTAAATGGTCGCGTCGTCTGGGATTCGTCAGTCGCCAAAACGACCGCAATTAAGGCGGCGAATCAGTTGCTGCGCTCGGAGTTTTTTTTTTTTATTTTTTCTATTTTTTTTTTTGCTTCGGCGGCGAAGGTCACGCTGGTTTAGATGCCGACGACAAGTTATATTCCACCGCACGCACCCATGCAGACATGATATTAACGATACTTTGCCGCCCAGCACCGCCGGATCGAGTAATAATGCTCTTTCTGCCTGGTTATTAGCCGCCGGCCGTTGAGCCAGGAAACTGCAGAACCAGCAACAACAACAACGCCTTAGTCTAGATTGGCCCAGCCGCAAATACATGTATGAGAGCCGCCACTGTTCGACGTGCATGCATGCATCCAAAAGCGAGAGCGCACGACAGCACGCAAAACACGCCGTATTTCTTTTTGCGGCTGGGGCCTGCGACCCCGTCGCTGGCCGCGGGCTTGCAACCCGAGCGAGCTGCAGCATGGCCCGTACTGGAGGGGGGGGAGGCGGGGCGCTGCCAAGTATATATGCAACCACCGCACATACATCTGGATGTGCATACGGAGTATACTTACTCTACCTTTGTGCGTACCACAGCGATCTGTACCGGACATCCAGTTCACCCTCCTTCAACTACCTCATCGCGTTGTCAAGTACGTGTCCACTACTACCTCATCCTCATCACACAAAGCCTGAGCGCTTCGCGCGCGCGCGCGGTGACGGCGGCTATGACGTCAGACGCGGTCGGTGAGGTGGAGTCCCGCCAAGCGCGTATGTGCTGCCCCCCCACCCCCCCCGGTCTGACCTTCCCCTTCTAAACCTAGCGCCGCCGGGGTTTGTTTTGTTTGTTTGTGCGGCTGCACGGTGATGTCATGGGCGGCTTGGGGGCGCTGCGACGTGTGAAACCCGCGCAATATATGCACACGACTACTACTGAGAATGGACGGCATATGCACGCACACCTCGACGTGCAGAATCTCCAGGAGCACGGCAGGGGTCCCACTGCCGGTTGCTCGTGTCCACGGCAATAATGGTCGTCGCTCCGCGTCCAGCGATTCGCGGCAGAGAGGGGGGGGGGGGCGTCATCCCGCAGTGTACCTCGGACCGGACGGGAGTGATGGGTGTCTGGGATCGCGCAATATTGTCATCTGGACGCAGAGTGCACAGGGGAAAAGCGGGGGAGGATGAGTTGCTCTCGTCATATGCGCATAGATTGCAATGTGCATTCACCCATTGAACATACATACATACATACATGTGTGCGTACCCACCACCCACCCCCGGCACCGTTTTATGACGTTGGGACGACGGTGGAACCCCCGCGTAGTAGTCGTTGTTTCGACTCAACAACACCACGACGACGCCAAATTCGCCAAAACCAAAAAAATAAAAGGGAACTACGGAGCCCTACTAGAGGAAATTTAGTCAAAAGGGGCGGCCCCCGCAGCGCAGCGCTTCGCCTTTTAATGGCGGGAGTAGCGTGGCCTTGGGCTCCGCGCCCAAGCGGGTTTAGTGTGTACGCCGGGGGGGGGGGAGGGGCGCGTGCTTTAAAAAGGCCCCATTGCCGGGGCGGCGCGATCGACACGGAGAAGATTCACGCCGTAAACCTTGCCGACGGGCGATGCGCTGCTACTACACTACTACTGCTGGTGCTGGTGCTGCTGCTGCTGACCGCGCGCGCCGTGCAGATGCGGCTCTGGGGTAGGATGGCCCGCAGCCGGGCCAGTGAGAAGCCCGAAGGGGGCCTTTTTGCCCGAAGCGCGTTAGCTGAGACACATTTTGCCCAATTATTAAAGCGTGTCTCTCGTGGGAGCATGGGAGATGCCTGCCGTGCTGGAGGAAACCATGATGGCGTGCGCTGAGGGTGGATGGGTCGTAGTAGTCGGCGTCGTCGCGGCCCATGGGCGCGTTTGATTTGATCGATAGCGATGGGGATATTCATTACTCTTCTTCTACGGAGTACTTCTTCTTATTATTATTACCTCGGAGTAAGCCAGCGAGACCCACCAAACGAGCCGGCGTCGTGCGCCAAAATTTTAAAAAGAACGCGCCGATGGACGACGGTCGCGCTCGTCAGGGCCGCCCCATGGGAAAGCTCAATCTCGGCGCGGGCCCCGTTACTGCTTCTGGCTGGTGCACGCCGCCATCCCTCCCCCCCCCCTGGCGGCGGAGTAGTTAGTTTCTTATTTATTTTATTTTTATTTGCTTCTTTTTTGTTTCGTCTGCGCACCAGCCACCGCGGGAGCTGAACGAGAGCGAGCGAGCGAGGGAGCGAGGGAGAAGGCGAAACTGACTGGCCGTTCCAGCGATGGGCTGGGTGTGGAGCCCCCCGTGCCGAGAGGGCTATCTGCATTGGCATTTGGAGTTGTGGATGGGGCCGCTCGTGCTGTGCCGGAGGGAGTCCGCAGGACGCCCAGCAGGTTCCCCGCCGGCGGGCGCGGAGTGGGTGAGGAGAGTCTGTGTGTTGGGTGAGTAGTAGAGTAGTATAGTAGAGCAGTAGTACTCCATATAGCGAACTCCGTAGGGAGAGTAGTGAGTAGTGATGGGCGGCCATCCGCGGAGGCGGCAGCAGCAGCGGTTCAGGCGAAGGAAGGAAGCCCATCCCACGTTGCGGGGCCTGCGCCGGACGGGTGGCCGCCACTGATTGGCCGGGTGCCATTAGAGCTGCATGTGGCGCGCCGCCGCCCCACCCGGTGATGTCACGCCGCGACCCACTGTGGCGTCGTGCCTTATCTGTGGCTTGAGAAAGGAGTGGTGAGTGTCCCGTGGGCGGCACTATACGACGAGTTACGGCGTGCGGCGCATTATTGTCGACGGCAGTTGGTGTTGTTGGTTGTTGCTTCCTGCTGCCGGGGGTGGATTGCGCGGCTAGACCACGATGGATGCTGCTATAGGAGCCATAGGCGCCACCCATATCGACGGGGAAGATAGCGGTGGTGGAGGGCGCGAGATCCGACAGCGGAGGTGCAGCAGCCGCGCTGGCTAGCTAGCTACGGCCTTCGTAGAGCTAGCTGCTGGCCGCACTGTCTGTCGCGCTCCTGAGCGCTCGCCAAAGCTTCGCGGCGAAGCCAATAGGGCGATCGGTCTTGTCAGCGGCGCGATGCCCGAGCAGGCTAGCGTGGCGCTGAGTCAGGAGGGCGTCATGGGCGGCCCCAGTGTTTAGGGTTTGGCGCTGCAACTCCGTCGCCCGGTCGAGGTACCGCTGCGGCTACGGCGTGCCACAGCCAGCTGGCCCGGCTGTGACGCCATAGCTGCGACGGCTGCTTCCCCTATTTTCGCTATATAGAGATCTGGCCTGCCCTGCCCTGCCCTGCCCTGCCCTGCCCTACCCTCCCCTCCCCGCAACCTCTGCTCCATGACTGACGGATTTCTGTCCTGCGTCTGCTGCCTTCTCGTGCTGCTGCTCCCTGCTGCTCCGGCCCTGTTTGCCGCCGCGCGCTTCAATTCTTGCGACTACTGAGCCCGCTAGTTCGCACGCTGCTGCTCCGTCCTGCCGACTCATTCTCCCTGCTAACACCCACCCACCCATCATGGATCCCAAAGACAAACCAGACTTGGACCCCCTCGCCAAACTCCATGACCAGTGGGCGTCCTTCTCACCGTCCATGATGGATCCCACTCCCTATACCTTCACGTCCTTTGCCAGCCAACAGCCGGCTTACTATGCGCCCACTACCCTGCCGGCCGGCCTAGTCAACCCACCTCACCCTGCCGACTTGACCACGCCCAGCATGGCCTTGAACATGCTGACGCCCCTGGGTATTCCCCCTTCCGCCGTGACTGACCCGACCATGCCGCACTCTGCCATGGAGATGGGTGGCTACCACCCGGCCTTTGCGTCGCACCACCACCAGCCACCCAACCTCGATGCATTCGGCAATCCGCACAGTTTCGCTCCTCCAAGCAGCTTTCTGCGTCGCGAGCCCACCATGGCCGCCCTTTCGCAGCCCATGGAGGAAGCTGCCTTCGGCAATCTGGCCATCAGAAGCCCGTCCATGGGAGTGATCCCTTCTCGCCTAACAGAAAACCTCAATGACTTCGAGGACGAGAGTGAGACCTATCAGGAGTCGTAAGCCAAACCTCTTTTTTCTTCGCCCCGCTCTGGTGGGGCCGCCGCAGGTTTTTTGACTGACATTTCGCAACGCTCAGCTTTCGCTTCAATGTCGCTCTCCGTGCAGCGACGGCGATGATCAAGGATAACGATGACATTCCCGTTACCTATCTGAACAAAGGCCAAGCGTACACTATCAATGTGCAAGACATCGACCCGATGGCCTCTGGCGCCCAGCCTATTAAGTATCGTACATGTATCCGTGTCTCGTTCGATGAAGAGGGACAACGGTCCCGACCCGCCGCTTGCTGGATGTTGTGGAAAGAAGGCCGTGGGTCGAATGAGGCCCACCAACGTGAGGGCAGACTTCTGGCCGTTGAACATGTGGATCCTAACCAGGGCGGCGCTGGAGACCGGCAATCGCGAGTGCAACTCGAAAAAGCGCATTTTGATGGCTTCTCCGTCATCTGGAGTCCAAACATGACCACCGGAACCCCAGAGACCAACATCTCCGTTCGCTTTAATTTCTTGTCGACGGATTTTAGCCACTCTAAAGGTGTGAAGGGGATTCCAGTTAGGCTATGTGCTAAAACAGAAGTCCTTATGACTAATACCCCCGAACCGTCTCCGAGTAATACCCAGGAGGTCTGCTATTGCAAGGTGAAGCTGTTCAGAGATCATGGCGCAGAAAGGAAACTGTCCAATGATGTTGCCCACGTTAAAAAGATGGTGGAAAAGGTCAGGCAACAGATCGCGCAAGCCGAGCTGGGAAGTACGAACATTGACAAGCGCAAACGCAGCTGTTCTGTCGTCAACACTAAAGGCGGACCGAAATCGATGAAAGGTAAAAACAAGCGTCCGTGGACTATGTCCGGAAATGATAGCAAATCCTCGATAGAAGAAGACTTGCAGTTGAAAATGGCGAACTTGGATTCAATGTTCACGTCCCCACAGCCCATCAGTCTTCTGAACTTGCGGGGCGACGAGCAAGACGATCCGGACCTTTTCCCCGTCGCACTGGACCCTACCAACGACGAAGACTGCCCCGGCCGAGTGAACTTCGACTCCACCCACTCCAATGACGGTGAGTCGACTTCGAATGCGTTTTCCCCATTCACCAACAATCACTCTCCGAGCTCCTCGCATCGCTCTTTCGACATCAAGCGACAAAGCGTGCCCAATGACTCTCGCTACTCACGGCGTGGCTCCCTGGACTGGTCGAATACTTCGCAACGTGGCGGGGATAGTATCAGGCATGGCCAATTTATTAACCATCCAGTCAAGGTTCAGCTTCCGAACGGCGTCGGCGGGGAATCGGATTGGATCGAAGCAATGGGAGTGGATCATACATATAAGCCTCCGAATGAACCTCTCCTCAAGCCCAGTATGTTATACCATAATCTATTATTATCTTACTTTTCCATGATTGCTAATTTGACTATTTCAAAAGAATGTTGCTTCTACGTTCGCCCTAGACAAAATATGAGCCCACAGGCCGAAGATTACTACCACGCTGTCTACCTCGCGGAGCGCACGGGCACGGCACTGGTACAAGCCGTCGTCAAGAAATGCCGCTTCGATTCTGCCCGGGTTGTGCGAGCTTTCGTCGTCCAAAGTAACAACGGAATGAACGTCATGCTGGATGATGACGTCGTTCGGGAGCTGCCAGAGGGCAAGACTATGACTGTGGAATTTGCTGAAATGGGTGACCCTAATATCAAGATCGAAGAGAAGTCATCCGAAACAGTCACCGACGTCGAAATGCGCTTCTTTTTGTGAAAGAAGCGCCCAACAAACATTCTTGTTTTGATGGGGTCAGCTCCCGGTGCTTTCTTCGTTATCCCTTTTTTTTCTTCCGAGCATCAATTTTGCCAGCGCCTTTACTCTTATCCTACCCGTTCAGGATATCGAGTATTACATTTTTTTTGAGCATCTATTTTGCCGGCGCCTATACTCTTACCCTACCCGTTCAGGACATCGAGTATGCGCGGCGGAATAATCTTTAATCTTATTGTGGTTTCTCTGGGTTCTTTTATATTTTAGGACGGACAATCAAAATTCATCATTCCGCGCAAAAAAGCATAAGAGAAAAAAAAAAAAAAAAATCAACTATCATGGCGCACACAGGGTTGGGACAAAAGGTTGTTCGAACATGCAAAATATAAAAGTATCATGGGTTACGAATTTTACGATTTGGTAGCGGTCGAAATACCCTCATTGTCCTGTCCAATGCTTATTTTTGAATCACTTATTCTTTTTTTTATTCTTTTTTTAATTTCTTGGAGGACAGGATTCTGCTTGGGCTAATTATTATCATTTTTATTATTACTACCCTTACACCTTCATTCTTGGGTTTACATTCCTCCTGAGGCCTTCATTTAAGGAGTCACTCTCTTTTTTTGGTTTCTTTCGGGGTGATGTTGCGATGTTTTACTTCTTGCATTGTTCTTCGAGCCATTCAGAATCCCTCATGTTTGTTTCCATTTTCAATCTGGTGGCAAAGGTCGCCCTTTGATGTTGTGTGACAAATGTGTGGGGTACTGCGTTCTTTGATTTTACGCAAAGGGGGGTTATTCTGGTGCTAGACGGCCAGGTCTTGATATTTGCCATGAGAGGTTTTGTGGTGTCATAGAAGACTTTGGGTAGTATGCATCTTGGGAAAAAAGAATTTTGCTTCTTGTCGTTGTCAAAGGGCGGCGGCCTATGTTTAGAGCATGTCTTTTGCCCCCCTTCTTTTACTCTTTCAGTCACCGTGTTGGAGCGAATGTGGTACCATTACCTACCCCTGGAAGCTTTGTCTGTCAAGAGTGTACAATACTAATGGATGTAATGATCTTGGGCGAAGGCGGGATTGTGTTGCTTTGTATCTAACTATGTACGCTCGAGCAGTTTGATAATAATCAGGTGTTGCTCCCCTCGCGGTGATAGAAATCGAGAAACATGGGCTATTCTGAGACTCTGTCGCAGAGCTGTCCACAGAGCGCGCATATGATAGCTCTTGCAGTACTCCGTAACCCCTCTATTTCGCCATCCGCCTCGTTGTCGTCATACTACGAACTGGACGAAAAGTATCCCGCACATTTTTCACCGCCAACAGCAAAAATATCGTAAACAACGATAAAAAGCTTGGTCCCCAATACGAATGGATGACACCTGTCGCTCTCCTGCAGATCCCGAGAACCAGCGTTTCCAAGCTCACTATCGCCGGAAGCGGAAGAAACGTCCCATGGAAAAGCCAACTCCGTGGCTAGGGTGTGACTCGTATTTCCCTCAACGGGAAAAACCTTAGGCTTTTCCAAGTCATGGAGCTGCTCCCTTTCCCACTCGCTAGCGTGACAAACGGTCCCAGATCGCATGTGTGCGCCACACAGTACGCCGTACTGTTGGAAGTACCCCCCGGCACGTAAACAAAACGTCATCGGAGGGAAATGTTTAATCTTTATGCTATAGCAAGATATCGTCATCTAGGCATACAAGTCTCCGATACTACGACAACTTCTGCACAACGTGGCTATTTTTTTTTTTTTTGAGCGGCTTCGTGCACGGTCCCGTGGCGATCAAGTGGCTACCACGTTTTTGCTTAGACTTTGATGTCGATTCGGCAAATAAGATCGGCATTGAAGCGCAGAGAGAAAGATAAGTGGCGAATGGGCAGCGTGTCTTTTTTTTTTGAGATGGGCTAAACGGGCCTAGAAACGCGAGTCGAGGATCTTGCTAACACACCTCTTGTGAGGAAGAGCTTAGAGTAGAGAGATACTTTCTAAGAAGAACGCGGAGGCGACAATGCGCGAATTATTAGCTTCTAATAGTATCATACATTCATCAAGGCGAGGATAATTACGAAAAATCACCGAGATGTCTGAAGTTGCCCGAAGCTTCTTCTCCTCATCAAAAGAAACAACTAACTATGTCATGCATTCGTAGATGAAATAATCCATTCTGTCTCTGCACCCAAATTCCCAAGAGGTTGCACAAAGCTGTCACCCTAACCCTCTGGATAAAATAAAATATTCACAACCTTATTAGAAACCTCCAAAGAATTAGCGTGAGGAATCTCAGTAGCACCAGTGACGTAAGTGCTGAAAGAAAGGCAGCCACATGGGCAGCACGTGTGGGAAAAATAAGCGTATTTAACCTATGCGCTAATCTTAAGCTCCCGCCTTTAGCGTAAGTTTATTTACATGACAGGGGGAAAGAAGAGACAACAGTCCAAGAAGTACTGTGGACTGGAAAACCGATTAAATATCCCACAGATCGTAGATACATGTTTTATTTCGTAGGGAAGCAACGTATGCGGATGCTGCTAGGTTTTTGGGGGCGTGACAGAGCCAAACGGGGTCAATTTATGTGTCGCAAGCCGAGTAATTATCTGAGAACAAGAAGGCCGCTTTGGAAGGAATATCGAACGTTATTCGAGCCAACGTTGCTTGGAAAGTAGCTTTGATTCCCCTATGTATCTTTGGATGCAGTTTTTGTGGATGACAACAGGATCATGCCGCAGAAATTGACGAACACGGCAGTGGCACTGGGAGCGTTTGTTAGCTTTGTTATGCCTGCTGAAATATCCGCTGCGCAGCTGGGATCGAAGAAAATACCTTGAAATCATCATAATTTAGCTTAAGTAGCCCTTACTTCACTCCGACGTTCAGTATCTTTCACGGGTATCTGTTGGAGTAAAGTACAGGCATAGAATCTTTTAAAATGTCTAGTAGACGCTTTCCACTCCTATAGAGCTATCCTAGACTGCGTAACGGCCAGGGATCGCTCTGTAGGAGGTTGGTGGTGCTCCATGCGATCCCGACGGGCTCGAGAGTCAGTGCACGATCACAGTGAGTCACCTGGCCCTGCCCGGAACGGAAAGGGCATATCATAACACACCAAATTGGGTATAGACGGCTGAATCGACACTCGCTTAGCGGTAGCGTGATCCCCTCGCACTATAAAACCCCCTCTTCTCCTCCTGACCTCCCCTTTCTCTCTTTTCTTCCTTTTGGTTGATAAAGCCTATCAAAGCGAACAGCTACTTCATTTCAACTCCCCCGGCTATCGTCAAGAATCCTCAACATTTTTTAAACACTCAAAGGTACTCATCGATTAAGATGTTTATCAACGCAAAGGTTCTTGCCATCCTGGCTCTCGGTGCGGTCACTGCTACTGCAGGTAAGTAATGAACACAAACATCCAAAGCTGACTTCCATTGATACTGACCACATCCAGGATTCGTTGCCGAGAAAATTGACATCGAAGAACACGGTGCCATCAAGGCCCGTAATGGTAAGATCAACTCCCTAATAATAATATTTTTTGTTAACTAGAGTCACAGACCCTGTTGTCGTCACAGTCACGGCCACTGTCACTGAGTGCCTCGTTCCGTCTGCTTCCTTGCCGTCGGTCTCCAGTGAGGTCAAGTCTACTGTTGTGACCAAGATGACCACAAACAGCGAGGCAGTTACTGGGACCGAAAGTGTTCCTGCACCAACCTCCAGCAGCAAATTGTCTTCCGAGACTACTAGCATGAAGTCGGCTACTAGTGTTGTTAGCAAAGCAACAGAGTCTCAGGGCACTCCGACTACCACTCGCAATTCCCCAGTTCCTACTAACGATGCTGGGCGTAACTCTTTCGGGGTTGGAGGTGTCTTTGGTGCAATTGCCATCGCAATTATCAACATTTTTTAGGTAATATTGGGTTCTATGGTTGAGACATCTGTATTTCTTCCACCCATGACTAGCATGGGTCGGATGGATTTATTGTGATTGGACGCTCGATCTTATCTGTTGTTGAACTGAAATGGTTGATATGTTTTTGCTGATGGACTTTGACTCCAATAATTGTTGTTTCCAGAGATACTTCAGATTCGACAGCGGATCCTTAATGAAATCTCCTTTCAATTGATTTGACCAAGACCATGTATATAGACGTAATAAACCCCGACCAGAGTGCATCGACTTTGGACTATTTTTTTTTTCATATTTTTTTCCTGTTATTTTCGTTTTTTTGTGGTAATAATAATGATAATGATAATCTTCAGCCATGTGCACCCGTCACACACATCATACCAATTCGCGGGACGAAGGAGAATTTTACGGAATACGCAGTCAGCTCGATCATGTCTCGTCCGTTGCTGCTGACACTCCATTTTGTTGTTAAGATAGAGTATGCTAACTATTCGTGCCTATCAGTTTCATTGATCGTCGGTTACTCTTTTCAACGCACATATCTGACATCCATCGCCGATTTTCTCGCGTAAAAGTCTAGCGTTCGTGACTTTGACACCAACAGTACGCGAGAACAGCGGCGATGAGTCTTCATATGAGGTCGGATTTGAGTGCTTCAACGTTGAAACATCCTCTTCGCGTGATGGAGGTCGTGATGTGTTCGGATGTATATGGGATATGTGATAGACGTGCCCGCACGCGAAGCCTACCAGAGGCTCCTTTTCTACCAAGATTTAGTATAAGGGGCTCACACAGGGCTATGGAATTGGGGTGCATCCTACCTTGTTCAACAAACATTTCTTGACAGCCAGCGCAACAGCCAGGCGGGCAGTCCCGTTTTCTTTCAAGTGGTTCAATATCACCTCGAGTCTCGTCACCTTCCTGCCGCTGAGTAGGCTGAGGCATCTTTCTAACATGATCGCTTTCATGAAGAATATCGAACCTGATACCCCGCCGTTGTCCTTTGCGCAGCATATCCATCCGAATAGAGACCTCGCCAACGAGCACTTTTGCAACGCCGTGGCTGATACTAGCTTGAATATCGTGCTCGCGAATCATTCTCGTCAATCCTTCCCTCAAGCCTTGTATCTCCAAGCCACTTGGAATTCGCCTTACAAGTTTTATTGGGTCGATCGCGGTGCCGGCCTCAACAAGCAAACGGCGGATATATTCAGGCTTATCCATCGAATAAGAAAGTAAATCATCCCAGAGGTCAGGGTCATCTTGTGATTTTGCAAATGAGATGGCGTGAGAGATGTCTTTCAGGTCTGAGAGTATCAGATGAAGTGCCCGTTTTGTTTGGCCAGTTTTTGAGAAAAGATAAATGAGCTCAGGGGTAAAATGACGACTTTCACAG
The DNA here is from genome assembly GCF_022830035.1 of Ophidiomyces ophidiicola. Taxonomy (NCBI): domain Eukaryota; kingdom Fungi; phylum Ascomycota; class Eurotiomycetes; order Onygenales; family Onygenaceae; genus Ophidiomyces; species Ophidiomyces ophidiicola. The sequence goes on from NW_026054649.1 coordinate 386,427, forward strand.
ATGGAGCATGCCGCATTGTAGGAATAAGATGTGTTGGACTTGAGAAATTCCATGAGCAGAGGTCGGTCATAATCCGCAAATAGTTCTACGGCGGTATCCGCAAACGCGTCGATCAACAGTCTCCCTTCATCAGCAGCAAGCTTCTCTGCAGCACCAGTTCGATGGTGGCCACGCATTGGAGCCGCAGGCTTATCAGTTGGTGATAAAGAGTCACCTTTCCAAAGGGCTCTGACATAAAAATACAGGAAAAGATGAAGACCAGAAGCTTGCAGTTGTGAAATAACAGTATCAGGGCGTACAATTCCGTTGACAGCTTCGCGGACGAGAAGTTTTATAGGCTCTGACGTTGCTTCCTCAAGCTCTGGTAGACTTGAAGATTTCATTTTTTCTTTAGGCACTCGAATCAGAATGAGCCCGGGAATATCATCTGCAACAGCATCGAGAAGATGGTGGTCTCGAATCAAAGTCATAGCAGTTTCAGCATCATGAAGTCGAACATAGCATCGCAATGCTTCACGATAACGACCCCCCGCTAAAAGCAGCTTCGCTAGACACTCTGTTAAAAGGCGCCAATCGTTTTCTTGATCTTCTGAAGACGTGATTTTCAGCTGATCGTTGATAGCAGCGACAACGCTGTCGACATCAAAGAGATTGGTCAACCAGAGGTCTAGGAGTTCCTTGAATCTGCTACGGTCTCGGGAGACGTAGTGACCAAGAATAACTTCATAGATGAGGGAAGGCAGCGGGGGGTAGATATCAATAGGAACGTGAGAAACGATCTCGTCAAACCTGTCGCTTTTGGCAAATATCCATATCCAATGCTCCCATTTCAAAGTCGAGTCAAGAACTTTACCGCACACATCACCCGCTTTCTCCCAGTTTTGATCATTGACAAGTTGTTCTAACCAGGACTCGCCGATCTGTTGCCTCTCTCTCTGCACCTGAGGGTTTTTTGCAGTATCATTTTGTTCCGGCAAATTTCCGTCCACAAACAGCTCAGTGAGATTCCGTTCGGGTTGTTTGGGAGTAGTCAAAGCGCTGTCACCTTCATAGAATGCAAGGGATGCCGCTTCGGGATGTTTCGCGAGAAGTTCCCACGCTTCTTCGTACTTCTTGTGCTCTTTAAGCCAGGAGAGTCGGTCCTTAACATCCCGTTTAGTAGCAGCCACACAATCATATGGACTATGAATGAATATTTTGATCCCGTCACTCGCCAAAACCGCAAGCTCTTTGCTATCAAGGTCAGGTTCTCCAAGCATGGTGCCGGGAACACCTATTAAACTTGCAGGTTTTAGACCAGACTTCTTGTCACCACTGTCTGTGCTGCGAATGCTGTTGGCAGAACTGAAAAGACGAGTTGGGTACAAAGTTGCATCCAAAATCCCTGTGCCTATCGTCTCAAATGCCCCTCGACGAACGGGAGCGTGAGGAAACTTGGAAGGTGACAGCACACCGAGGTGATAGTCAGATGCCGAAAGGCTTTCGTAACGGCGCACGGCAAGAGTATCAGCACTAAGCTCCTCTTTCGTCTCCACATTGATTAGTCTTAACTCAGGCTCCAGGCCGTTTTGTCGGTGCCTCACTCCACGGGCCGGCCCGGCCTGTTTCCGTTTCGATTCGCCTTTATTGTTGTCTTCTGGTATTAGGTACGAAAGAACAAGAAGAACATTTGGGGTATAAAGAGAAACTCCAGATATAATACAATCCGTGCGCAATCTATAAGTTTATCAGTATGAAAATACTTTGATATATCAAAAATAACCCACATTGTGACGACTTCAGCAGAGCCGATGGCCTTTTCGCGAGCATCTTTGCCACGTCGGACTGGGAAAACATTGATAATCCAGACAGTGCCTCCCCAGCCAACGATAAGTTTTTCTTTCTCGTACAGTCTAACCCGCCGAGTCTGCGGCATAGTCTCGGACTCTTGAGAACCGGCAGCGTCATTGTCTTCATCCACCCATTCAGCCCTGGCCTTCCACACGCTGACCATTTCATCCCACTCCGGACTACGGGGTCGATCCACGTGGCTCATCCTCTTCCAAGCAAACTCTGACTGAGAATGATCTAAGTGTAGATTAGATCGCATAATCTTAATTCCCTCTTCGTTAGCCCAGACGACATATTTGCCGGATAATGACCATTTTATTGTGCTGATAGAACCCTCGCCGGAATGCAGAATGGTATCCTTTCCATTACCGCCACCGAAATTTAACACTCCTAACCACCCGGTCGGGCTGGTAGAAGTGACACCAGTCATTATTGTCGAATCTGTGCTTGTTCCTGCTCGCCCTCCAACTGTTAGGATGAGATTCCCAGCAAGCCCCCCGGAAATGTAGGATTTGTCACTCTTATATTCCGGAGATAAAGCGACGGCTTGAACGGGGCGCCCGAAGTTTCGGAGCAACACATCTTTTGGATCAACCAACGACGAAATACAGACGTTACCATCTATAGAAGATGTGGCGATGTATATCGCGTTCGAAGCAGTATTTTGTATTGTCGTCTGTCGTGCGCCCTCAGGAGATTTGGAAAGATCTACGGATAGACGGCTCGACGAATCCGCAGGCGATGTGCTCTTGACGATTGGCCTGGAAGGTGGCGGCGGAAACGGGGATATTGATACTGAAGTAACGCTGGCGGAGTGAGCACGATAAATTCGAATTCGCTCGAGCGTCAAAGCATCAAAGATGTGCTATAGTTAACGTCAGTTAAAGCGACACAGGAAAATCAAACGAGACGTCGCATACAATATTCCCGTTATGAGTACCAACGACCTAGAAACATTAGCCAAGGGCGTTTCAAACTAGGCTGTGAGATACATACCATGTTATCTCCTGCGACTAGAAAGCTGCTTGTAGCGTCCCCTTTGCGGTACAGCGGCGCTATGCTCTTCGTCAGGGGAGCATATTTAAGTCGCGGCTCCTCATCTTCGCCTTCATCCTCGGATTCGGACTGGCTGTTTCTCTCCTCATCATACTCCTCTTCCTCTTGACTTATTTGACTATCATTTAGCTCTGACCGGCCCCTCGTAGGCGTTAAGTTGGGATCTGGAGCTGCCTTTTGTTCAGGCAGCCTGGGGTTATCTGACCCCATTCAAGCAGTTTCTAACGCGTTATAGGGAACTCAACCTTGAAAGAAACTAACATGACAGTAGATTGAAGGTTCAAAAAGCTCAAGGAGAATATTGACTGAAGGAGTTGTGCCATAATCATTGAAGAGAATGCATCCTGGTTTGTTTGGCTATCGAATGTTCTGAGCTTCCAGAGTGCCTGGACATAACCTAGGTAGGGCCGGAACAACGGATGATAGTAAATCCGGATGCAATCACCAACCTAAATAGACTCCGTCATCATGAAATTGCTAACTGAGAGAAATAAATTCTACCTATCTTTTAAGATCCTGAACTTTGGGAGCAACAGGAATGCCTTCATTGCCTTCGCGGCCAGTTCTGGTTCTCACGCCTCAAGCTGTTCTTAAATTCAAGTTATGATTACGTCTCGGATTGCCTCCAAGCTATTAAGGGGACCTCTACTATTCAAGCCCTCAGGGCACCGGGTGCTAGGATTAGCGCAGATAAGGTTGCCTTTCGACGGTTTTTCTTGCCAACATGGGGTTTATTCCTCAAAATCGGGGTCTGAACCTTCCGCAGCGGTTAATGTCGCCGTAGATGTGTCAAAAGCAAAACGGTCATCCAGGTCTCCTGCAGCTAAAACGTCACTGCGCAGAGCAGCAGTGGAGGCACAGCTCTCGAAGGATGGGAGAAAAAGACCTCAACCACCCGAAGATCTATTGCCACAGTCCAAGGTGTGTCCGCTGTGTTTCCCTCTAGCTTTGTCAGCTCTCCATAATACTGATTGAGTATATTTTCTTCACCAGGTGGTTACCGCCTATGCAGTAGCCGAGCAATTTGATATATCAAAGGTGATGGAAATACTTCTAGCAAAGGGCTATGAACCGGATCCCTTCGACACTGGCCTATATCCGCAAGTCATCCACGTACAAGTTCCACTTGACTCTATTCGGCGAACTTCGAGCTTGGCTGCATCGGAACTGCCGGCTGATCAGGTGGGAGATGTTTTTATCTTTCCATCTGGCACCGTAGTGTCATGGTCACTACCAGAGGGCTTTACATCCTATCTTGCAAGCACAGTTCTGTTGCCAGCTGCCCAGAATCCACATCTGGATGATATGGAAACAGAACATTTGGAGTATACGGAGGATCTACAAAGAGAAAGTAGCACCGTGAAAGGTGATAAGATCATTCTCGGGACGAAACCTCTCCTAGAAAACAGCCGATACGAGTTGAAGCGCAACGACCAACAATTGGTTGACACTGTTCTAACCAAGATTGCTTTCTCATCAGGATTGGCCCGAAGCACGAAACTTGCTGTCCTGGAGAGTCTACTTTCCAATTATTTCGACTCAACACGGACCATCCCCACTCTGCTTTCTAAAGGGACACGCCTGCCCTTCTCAAGAAGCTTTATTCTCCGGAAAACAGGGCAGTTATTGAGCATACGAGCACACCTTAATCTTTATTCAGAGCTGACAGATTCCCTCCCCGATCTCTTCTGGGATAGTAGGCATGAGCTTGGCCTTGAGGGAAACTATGATCAGGTTGGAAGAGCTCTTGACATTGGAATCCGCATTAAGATACTTAACGAAAAAATGGATTATGCACAGGAAATTGCCAGCGTTCTGCGTGAGAGGCTGAGCGAGACGCATGGCCTACGACTCGAGTGGACGATAATCCTCTTGATTGCTGTGGAGGTAGGCTTCGAAGTCCTAAGACTGTGGAAAGAGAAGAAGCAGGAGGATGTGGGCTATAAAAAAGCACACTTGTCATGATTGACGGTGCTTTTACAATACAACTTTGTCCTCATACGATTAAGCGAAATAGCCTTTTCATTTTAAATAGAATTTGTATTCAAATCTCCCTACTTGACTTGTGTGAATACGTACATAGCTCATTTTCATTCTGATATTGAAAGTTCTCTGCGATAAAACAAAAGAAAAAACATTCCTTTCCATAACTTGTGTGTATCGAATCTCGTAGTTCTCGTCATAGCCCATTGGCTGGTAGGACTAGGCTGGTATCGTCCCCAAATGTCTCCGTAAAATAGGATGTTAGAGGCGGCACTGTTTGCGCATTTTAATGAGGGCATGCAGTATCGATCAGGGTGCTCCTGGGGGCGCATGTTCACGAAGCCGCTCAGTTGCCTCCTGACGAAGGCGGTTTCTAGAGGTTTTAAAAGCACGACATCCGGCAGCAAGCAGCAGGACATCGTCGTCTGGATCATGGACTGCAGGACGTGCGTTTGAAGTGCTGGCAGAAGTTGTGCTTTCGCCGTTTGGCGGGGTATCGGGCTCAAATACGTCTATCAACTCTGGTGCATAGGTACTGTCCAAAGCCGAGGGGTAGGGGGTGACAACAGATTGAAATGAGGGATCGCGCCTGTTCTCATCTTGACTTGCCCATAAACTAGGAAATAGTCGATATCCCGATGAATTTCCTTGTAGTCCTTCGCCGGCAATCTTGCTCTTAACATATTTCGAAAGCCAGTGAAAGAGCTCGGACACTCTATCAGAAAAGGAGGCCATGGAACAACAAAATACCATTGCGGTGTTTTCAAACAATGTCCAGAACCAGTACGCTAGAAATTTTTCTATAGTTTCTTGTTAGTAATGGTCTCAAAATCCCCCAAGTTGGAGGCTTTTAGCAGAAAATTACTGACCAGCCGGATCTGAAGCCCCTCTTGCCCATGATAAGGTCACAACACGCAGGACAGATGAAGTCACAACACTATCTTGTCAGTTAAACAATACTAGCAACATTGCAATTTTTGACTTACAAAATGACCACAGTTGCACCAGCGAAAAGCCAGACACGAGCTGGTTTTTCAAGCTCAATAGTGAGCACTCGTTGAATCGGGAGACAGCAGAGAGCGAAATTGCAAACAGCCGCAAATCCAGCATCAAACAGCCAGAAACTCTCAGTATTAAAGGGGATGCTGTAGATCAAGAAGTCGCAAGAGTAGTTGGGGCTGACACAATAAGTGATTATAATGGGAAGGAATAAAATTACTTCAGCCACAGCAAAGATGAGGCACACCCAAGCAAACCGACGAAATGGTCCAGAAGGATACATCCAGAGACATTGTGTAATAAGGGAAATCACTGCGAAAGTGAATGAGAGCTTGTAGCAATTCTTTGCCGCCAGAAAAAGGCCGAGTCCCTGAAAGCATTTATGATCATTAAATACCTTGCAGCATTGTATGGATTTACAATGAGGACACTCACATCCAAGGATTCCAGTTCAGGATCACTGGGGTTGTCAATATACCTATGGCTCACTAATTGGATATGTGAGTTTTGTTCAATGAAATATAGGAGAAGAGGGATATGCCTTACAAATGGCAAAGATGATAGAAAACCCAATGCCAAACCACTGTTGAAAGCAATGTTCAGCATCAAAGATGGGTGAAATGATTCAAATGAGAACATACTGCTGCTGCCACTGCAAAAATTCCATCGCCACTGGGACGGCGGCGAGAGCGCAGGCCATCGAAGACCCGGACGCCAGCAGTCAAAAAATGAAGCACGGCAGAAGTAATTGATAAGGCATACAAGCTCTCAACGCGCAATATCAGTGCTGTTGCCATGTTGACAAGGCGTGCTTGATATGTTGCACGGCGTCGTGGGAGGACGATGTAAGCGAGAAGGTTGTGGGGGAGAAGTAGAAATAGGGGGAGGAGGAGAAGAAGAGAACGAACAAACACAAGCAAGTGAGCAGTGCAGGTGCAAGGAGACACACTCTATCAACACACAATAAACAAACTGAAGCGCTGCTGGTGGCAGGGCTCAGGAGGCATGTTCTGCCAACGTGACTTTGGCCTCACTTGTGCAAGGCGTTGACCAGAGCAACAGTCACCAGCACGGCAAATTCCTGCCATTTCTTCCCCAGCAACAAGAGCCATGGGCAGAGTAGACCGCCAGCTTCAACAGAAGAGACGTTCATAACGAAAAAAGACGGCCTGGATCCAGCAAGGCTCGCTGGATCCAGGGGCGGAAAGGACGTGGTCCCGTGACAACATAACCCGCTTTATGCCTTGCAGGGCAGTCTTAAGCATCTTTGAAATGGGATACGGTCCACACTCAAGCTGTCTTGAGATGCTTTCGCACCGATTCAGGCTATATTCTATCGATGGACGTTGGATTCGGACATGCAGGGATTTGGGTTTGTCGAGCGCCATCCGGCTTGGCATCGAAACGGGCCACCACAGAGGTCTCCGAGGGCCAGAATCGCACGACGCAGATGGGGAGGAGAAAAGAAAATAACGAGATAGACCTCAAGTTGAAGTATACGTACATAGAATCACTATCTGGGAAGTAGTATCAAAACGGAAAAGTTGAATCCAGAGCGCAAAACTAATTATCTGCAAGAATCACTCATACTATCATGACACCAAAGTAACGCAAAATACACTCAGCAAAGTGGCAAGAAATTTGGCAATCCGAGTCTTCATCAAGGAAAAGTCATAATGTTGTACAGATTTTCTAAAAGCAAACATTGACAAAAGAAACACCCAGATTAAACCCCCACATCAAGTTAAAAATTTACGACAATTGACAAAACATGCCCTGGAAACCAGAGATCAACCGAAGAAACCGTGACGCCTAAGCTCCATTTTTAACAGTAAATTCGTCAAAGAAAGCTTCGGTCTCAGGAGAAAAGGACACAGGAAACAAAGGAGTGTTGAGCAAGTCGGAGCTGTTTGGTTCTCCATGGCTCAGGAAGTACTCATCGTCGTAGTGCGATGAGTTTGGCTCGGAAATATCCGTCGTCGGATCAAGCGCCGGGAGATGGTCCTGACATAGGGCTGTTTCGTGAGCATGCCTAATAAATACATCATCGAGATCTGCACATTCCACTTTGCATATGTCGTCTTCATCTTTTATGGAAGGCCACAACAGCTGCACTGGCGAGGCAGTTCGTGTATCTGTTTTCAATGGTAAATTAGGGGTAAGAAGTGGAATATCAGGTATCTCTTCAGGTATGTCATCCAAGGGTCTTTTGCTTGGTGAAAGGTATAGCGGGTTTAGATCTGGATCCAAGGCAATTGAGTGATAGTTTCGAGAAGGCGACGGAATATTCCCGGTACTATGACTCGGAGATGCGGGAGGAGTGAAGGAAAATGCGTCTGGTGGTAAACCAAATGTGGTGTCCTGAAGGAAAGATAGGTCATTTGCCGGACTAAAGTCTCTCCCACTCGCGCATTCGCTTGCAGAAGAAACAAAAGAAGCACAGGAAGATTCAGAGAGGTTGCGTGTATGACTTCTCCTCGATCGCTCGTGTGTTTTGACGGCTTTATCCCGTCTTTCCTCGGCGTCAGGTCGCTTCTTCGGCCTCCCACGTCTAAGGGGTTTGCGAACGGCCCCTGCAAACGCACCACTGCACATTCCACGCTGTTTATGCCTCGTCAGAGCATCATGTCTGGCGAAACTGTTACCGCATTCACAGGGATAAGGTTTCACGCCCGTATGAATTTTCGAGTGACGTTTAAGATCGTGGCCTCGAACAAAACATTTATTGCAGTGATTACACTTGAACTGGCGGTCTCCGAGATGCGTTTGAACGTGGGATTTGATATTTTCTTTCCTTCCAAACCTTTTGTTGCACCCATCGTATTTGCATACCCATTTATTGTCAATAGGATCCGGGCCCTCGATATGAGTTGCTATGTCGTCTAAGGTAATGCCCGTTTCTTCAATTGAGGCGTCAATACTAGAGTCGAGGTTTAAATCTGCAATTGAAAGAGCGCGTGGTGATAACAAGGTCTTCGCCGGCGAAGAGGAACGGCTTGAAGTTGCCGTTCTCAGCGGAATTGAAACTGGCGGCGTCGCTGGGGCTATTGGAACTTTATCCCCTCTTCTGCAACTAATAGGATAATTCAAGGCAGTTGCTCCTGAAAGCTGTGGAAAGCAAGGCATCATAGGGGAAACAGGTGAGGATATCGTCGCAGAGTTGAAGTTTTCCGTCCCAGGGAACGTGAAATCCGAAAAGATGTCATCGCTCATCTTGGGTATGTGCAAACTGAGAGTCTCGGGTTGAAGACAATTTGTGTTAGAGAGCGGTGCAAGAGTATCTCGTGCGTTCATTACTCCGTGGGATGACCTTGCGCGCTCCGCGGGAGCAAGAATGGGGCGTACATATTGTTTAACCGGCGACGACTGAGCTGTTTTACATCCTCGAGGAAGCTGTGCTGGCCTCCAATACTGTGTGGTTGCTGGTGTCAGGGAAAGTAAGTCTCAGCCACGTCAGCCAGAATTGGAGTTATGGTGGCCATCTGACTTACCTGTCTCATCGTGTTTGATCGGAGTTTGTGGGCGCGATGCCGACACCTCCTGAGCAAGTCCTGATGTGGCGGCTTTCCACTGCAGGGGTTCAAAGGGCTCGAACTTAGGGATGAGTGTCCTTTGGCGGCTCTTTGCTATTCCTTGATCAAGGCTCAATCCTCTTCGATGCCGAACGGCGGGCCGCATGGGCTTTGCCATGATATCGTCCTGGATATCGAGAGACAGGCCATGCTGCTGCCGAATAGTCTCCGCGCGGTCAAAATTGGCGTTGAAAGCTGCTAGCATGTTAAGGAGTTTCAATTATCGTCGAGGCAGACGTAGGCAAGCTATAAACTGCGGCGACAGCTAGTTGTAAATGGGCGGTGTCACGACGGCTCCTCGGTGCAAGGAGGTCACATTTAGAGATTCATCACCCTAATAGGCGAAGTCCAGGGAAGAATGGGGTCAATAAAGGAGGAGGAAATGCTGTGTCTAAGTATAGATGTGTGAAATCTGTGGTCTTAACCGCGGCGAAGTAGGGCGCGGGATGGCGACAGCGAGATTAGAAAGACGTATAGAAACAGCGTGTAGGCGGAGCTCAGGATGATAAACGTGAGCATTCGCAAAGAGACAAAAAAGCCCTTTGGATCATGATGCAGCGGATGACAGCCGTGAGAAAGCCGAAAGTGGAGGCCGCTGGCGTTTCCCTGAAGGTAAGCGCGGCCATGGAGTAAATACAGGCGGTCGACCCAGCAACCGCCCAGTCCGGACTAGCGCACCTCAGCCTTAATGGCGCTGACTCAGCTATTACTCATGTACTGGCACGTGACGCACAACCCGCTTAGCTCGACATCAAACGAACTTTACGAAATTTTTCCCCTCCAACGAAGTTCTGATCAGGAAGGTTGAGGAAGACAAATTGTCGAGGTGAGTTGCACTGCTGCGTACTCTGATTCTATTCCAATAACATATCTGCACTATTTCTTTCGCTTGGTTTCATGGAAATACTGTGCGCAAAACATCAGTGGAAGAATCAGTGCTGACCACGACCTCCCTGTTCACAGGCCTTCGTCAAGATGCAGATCTTCGTCAAGACCCTCACGGGTAAAACCATCACCCTTGAGGTGGAATCATCGGATACCATTGACAATGTCAAGACCAAGATTCAGGGTGCGTCAAACCACAACCCCCCACCAGCCACGTCAACAAATCTGACTTAAGAAAACCTCTAGACAAGGAGGGCATCCCCCCTGACCAGCAGCGTCTGATTTTCGCCGGCAAACAGCTGGAGGATGGCCGCACCCTCTCGGACTACAACATCCAGAAGGAGTCCACCCTTCACCTTGTCCTCCGCCTCCGTGGTGGTGCTAAGAAGAGAAAGAAGAAGGTCTACACCACTCCCAAGAAGATCAAGCACAAGCGCAAGAAGACCAAGCTCGCTGTGCTCAAATACTACAAGGTTGATGCCGATGGCAATATTGAGCGCTTGCGACGAGAATGCCCGTCCGAAGAAGTAAGGAACATACTCCTAAAATGTTGGAATCATGACAAGTTTTGCTGACATATTCTTACAACAGTGCGGTGCCGGTATTTTCATGGCTTCTATGCACAACCGCCAGTACTGTGGCAAATGCCATCTTACTTATGTCTATGAGGGATCCAAATGATTGTAATTAACAAAGCCGTTTGTGCCTGTTGCATGGAGACGTTGAAATGACTATCGAATCCTTGTTAACATAGCTATCTCGACCACAAATCAATGGCAATGATTCCTGAAACTAATTTCTAATTCCTATTTGTTTTTTTGGTGCTTAATTTGTACCTCGAAAATAATGTATAAGACAGCCGTTATACTCTATGTATTGCGGTCATAATCATATATACAATCGTAGAGAGATACTCCGTATATCAAACATCAAAAGTAACCTCAACGGTCCCTATCACACGGCACACCAAACACAGTAGCAGCTTTCGCTAGAAAAGCAAAAGCAAGGGGTATATAGCGAGGGACAAGAAGTCTAAAGGGACAAGGGGTGGATATGAAGTTCAAAGATGAGAAATCTTAATCAAGCACCGTCGAATGCCATTTAGTTGCTCATCCCGGACTTCATATTATCGTACTTACTCTCTGGGTAGTCTAGCACGTTCGGCGTCTTTTCCATTCCATTTCTCGAGAGCTTGCGAATATTTTCATAAAAGGTAGCCATCAGGCTTCCTCCAGACATCGTTGCGTTTCTCCCACCTCGATCTCCACTAGCTTCCCACCACATGGCGCCGCCCAGTTGTTTGTCGAAAATGAATTGGGTCTTTTCTGCCACCATTTCAACGGTATCAAAGGAAATGAAGAGTTTTTTCGCAGAATCGTAACTCCACGATGCACCTATTCCGCCTTCGAAAATTGATGATCGGAACACCTGCGAGCCATTTTGCGGGAGAACCTTATAATCCCAAATTCCTTTCTCCCAGCTTCCCTCCCCTACGCCTTTGAAAGGTGTTCCGGGTCCATCGGTATTGGTAAAAGCACGGCCATAAAGCGGTATTCCAACGACTAATTTTGAAGCACGAATACCGGCAGTGTTGATGTAATAATTCAGAGCAGCTTCGGTGGAAAATGGAGTTGAAGCTGTGAGGTTTTTAGACGGTCTAATGTTTGCCTGGTGACCGGCTATCGAATCCCAAGGACCACTGTAATCGTACGCCATGAGGTTAATAAAGTCAAGATACTGGTCCATCTCCTTGAGGCGCAGTATCTTTAATTTATCAGGCCCTATAGCTTTGTCAGATAATGTTCAAGTCAAAAGAAAAAAATACATACCAGCGGAAGTAGCAATAGTAAGAAGGAACTTTCGATTTCCAGCGATGGTCTTAAATTTCTAATTTCATATTTTAGTTCCGTTATGATTAGGGGCAAATGGGAAAACAGGGCTCTTACTGCTTGAACTGCCTCTAGCAGGCGGACAAAATTCTGAGCCTCCTCATCGTCTAACTCGGGTCAGCCTTTTGTTAACAAATCGTTCGGATGCCATTGACTTACTCTTCGGATACTCCCAGTCAATGTCGAGGCCGTCCATGCCCGTGTCCAACATCAGTTGTACAGCAGTTTCGGCAAAGTTCTTACGCCCGGCTTCCGTACTGACGGCCTTAGGAAAATTAGGGGAGTATGTCCAGCCGCCAATCGACAAGAGAACCTTCAAGTGCCTATTGCGCTTCTTGAGCAAGTACATTTGCTTGGTACATCCGTACAGGTTGGTTCCTTTGTCGTTCCAAGAATCAGTAGGATAGCGTTGCTCGACATCAGACCAAGGGTCAGTCAGGTTCACCTTTCCTGAATTCGGGTTCACATTGGCGAATGCATAGAGGATGTGAGTTAGTTTCTCAACCGGCAAGTCATTTGGCGTGTACTTTCGCCCATAGATGCCCTGTGCGAACTGTGTAAGCTAGTCGGCTCAGATTAAAATAGGACATGATACACACCCAGTTGACAAAGTATGCAACTGATCTGAAACCAGATTCGCTGTGAGATGTATTTGATGAAGAACCTGGCAGATTGACAACTGGCTTTTGAATAACCTTGGGGGGATCTTTAACACAAGTGGTGTTTGGAGGGATGCCTGGCTTTTGAACACTGTTCGGGGGTTCCTTAACACAAGGGGCCTTTGGAGGGATAGCTGGCTCTGGAACGACCTTCGGCGGTTTTTTAACACAAGTGGTCTTTTTTGGGGGGGTGGCTGGCTGTTGAACAACGACCGGGGGTTCCTTAACACAAGGGGCCTTTGGAGGGTGAGCTGGCTCTTGAACAACCTGAACACAAGTGCTCTTGGGAGGGCTATTCGGTGCCGCTATAAATTATGGTGTAATTAGTTGCTGAAGTTTAACAAGTAGATGCGACCCAAAAGAGTGAAACTATTCTATGTAGGAGAAAAAAGAACACAGATATAACATTCGCCCACCACGCAACAGTGGGATTTCGACAAACACCGAGAAGAAATCGGCCACTGGGCCTTAGGGCAAGAAATGTGTAACAAGGGGTTGAAAGCGGTTTCTTTTCGGGGAATTGACAATAATGGCCAATCATATATACCTCCTACTTACCAAATACAGCGGGAAGGCTGCCCAGCAAGAGGCAGGAAACCAGCAAAACATAAATCGCCCTACTCGGCCAAGGTGATACAAGAAGACGTGGGGAGCTCATGGCTGCGGATAATAGTCTCAGACCAGATATCTTGTCCAACAGTACACAGCGTATCTGAGGAAGGAGACACGAAGAGAAGGAATGGGATATAGACAAGAACTGTCTATACGTTTTGCAAAAGGCAGAGAGCACAGTATGGATAAACTGGCTGCCGGCAGTCTAAGGAGGCGACTGTAGCAGCAGGACAAAAAAGGAACGTGGATGCGAAAACCGGAGCGTGGATACTTGTGCTGGCGTCCTTTTTAAAGAGATACATACCACAGCTGTGGCCAACAGCGTCTGTGCGGAGAGGATTGGAGGATGGCGACGAAGGCAGGTGGAGGGCTGAAGAAATAATAATGGGAGGCGTCTGATGAACAGAACGGCCCGCTCTGAGCCCAAGCCGGCTAAAGCACCGCTCATGATGCCATGGGGCAAGCAGAAAAACGAGAGATCCCCTGCCGCGCTTCTCCCTTGGCAAAGGCTAACTGGCGAGGCCATCGTGTCGGCGTCTCGTACCGCATGGTGGCAGTCGTCGCAGGAGCCAGATTGCCACAGCCAGCACGGGCACAAGAAGAACGTGAAGGAGCCAGAAGCCAGAAGCCAGAACGGCAGCTCCCGGTGAGAAGCTCAACAGATTGCAAGGAGCACGACGGCGAGCGGACGGGCCGCACGACGGACCCGGCGAGAGGAACATTAATTGGGCATCCCTGGGCGCGTCCTCTCGCGTGGGAGGGAGGAGGGAGATCCTGCGGGAACCAGGTGGTGCCTCGTCCGAGAGCGAAGGTGAAACAAAACGGGCGGCGTTGGCAGGAGCGGCGGGCCAGGATCTTGCCTGCAGCAGGGTGCGACGTTCCTGGGCGCTAGGCCGCATACGGCGCCCCCGCCCGCGCGCCGCCCAGGCCCGGGTCACGGGGAGTGCAACGCTGGAAGGCGGAGCCGCGTTTCCGCTCGCTCTGCCCGTCGAATCGCCGCCAGCAGCCCCTGGCCATGCTTGCCAGGCAGGGATGCCCGCTGCGGACGTCGTCAAAGGGCTGCTGCGTCCCGACCCCGCGGCCGCTGCCCGGCAGAGAGTTACACGGGCGAGCATGCGCCAAAATATGGCCCCGCTGATGATAAATCCGTCTGCCGAACCTGCCCGCTGGGGCTGCGTCGAGCAGAGCAGCTGATGACAGGAAATATACCCCAGCAACTCACGACCGCCTGCGCCGAAAACGAGGTCTCGCCGGCATGGGGGCGATCGTCGGTGCGTCGGGTGGATCGCAGGGCATTTTGCAACTCGGATTCGACGCTGCACCCATGAAATTGATATATCATCCATGCTCCTGGGTATATTTGAAATAGCAGGCTATCTACACACGTATATACAAATGCCAAATCACTGTGACGGCAACCTGTGCGTTTCGTAAACCGATCATCATTATTAAAAGTCATACGTCGCCGGACAGGTCACTTAATATTCATCCTTGTCGAGTGCATTCATGTCGTCTTCCTTGGCGTTAAGGTGGTGGAAGGTGAACCAGAAGATGACACCGGCCGCGAACGACGCACAGCACAATCCCACGAACATCCACTTGATTGCAGGATCGTAGGCCACCGGCGTTAGTGCCTCTCCGATCGCGGCCCCGAAGGCGTTGGTCAACAGGTACATGGACTGCACGAAACTCTTCATCGACGAGGGCGCCTTGGTGTAGGCGTACTCGAGGCCGGAGACGGAAGCAAAAATCTCCGAGATACCAATGAGCATATATGCGGGGGTCTGGACCGCGATGTGGATCTTGTTTCCTTGCGCGACCCCGTCCACCTTGGACAGATCACAGAGCGGGTGCTCGTAGCAAGGCGGCGAAATATAAATCAGATGCTGCACAATCGCCGCATACATCATGGCCAGAGACGCAACAACGAATCCAAGAGTGATCCGGGTAATTGGCCTGAAAGGAATGTGCAACTTTTGAAGGATCGGGTAAACGATCCGATCGAGGATGGGAATGAAGACGATAATAGCAATCGGGTCGAAATTTTGCATTAAATCGTTGGGAATCCCATGGTGCTCCATTTGGCCAGCTAGAAGGAATCAATAGTCAGTGAACTATCCAATCCACACACATCCTTTTTGTTTCAAATCTCGAATCATACCTTGAGAAACAAAATTCCCAGAAAATTGACCATACACAACCCAGTAGATAGGATAAAATGTGAACACTTTGCAAGCAACCAAAGCACGCTTCAACTCATCGATGAACTGGTCGTCCCAAGCCAAAGTGCGGTTGTGTCCGTGCTCAGCCTGCCACGACGGTTTCGGTGCGTCAAGATTTCGGTTTGCAACCATCATACCCATTGCTTTGAAGGCATTGGTGATGATAGATCCAGTTGGAGGACGAACGACGTAGAACTTGCGTCCAAGGACCAGGACACAGGTTCCGACAACGAAGACACACAGACAGAGCAAGAAAGCCGACCAGAAGCCGACATCCCGTTCCATGTATGGTGTCGCGAGGAGCGAGAGGGATCCGATGTTAATACAGGCATAAAAGATCATATAGATTCGTTGGATTGTCAAAGCAGGATCAATAATGACCCGCTCGCCATTTGTCATTGTCTTGATGGCCATAGTCTTTCGCTTGTATTGATCAGCAATCAACGGCGCGACGTTCGATTTGATACCACCAGTTCCAATGCCAATGACGACAATAGCAGCAATGAAACCTCCCAAGCCAGCGCCATTTTGCAAAGCTATTGGTAGTGACGTGAAGAGGAGAATCATAAGACCGACGATATAAACGATACAAAAGTAGAAAATGGCCATATACTTTCCGAGATACTGGTCGGCAACAATGGCACCGAGAATTGGGGTCACTAGCCGAAAATATTAACTCAATTGTTCGGACGACGTATTGTTGAGGACCTGCTGCTTACCATAGCACCAGAATTGGAAGAAGGTTGTCAAGCCGGTAGCAGCTTGATGTCCCAGACCTGCACCACGGTTAATCATTGAGGAATATCGTCCCGGAATCGGAAAATAACATACCAAGTGCACCACGACCAAGTGTTCCATCAAGCGGCCTTTGAACATAGTTCTGAAACAGACCCTGCATACCATAGTATGTGAAACGTTCGCTCAGCTCGACGACTGCAACAAGCCAGGCAGAGATAGGCAGAGATTCGGCAACGTGTTTCAGTGTGCGCTTCTCTTCCTCCGTGGGCTCATCGCCATCGGCCGTTGGGCCATCTGCCTCCTTCTTATATCCAGTCTCAAGAGAGTTGGAATCCACGGCCATTTCCTTGTCTAAAGATCCGCCAGCCATATCTTCCGTTTGATGGGCAGGCTCCGTGCCCCGGTTGAACTGCTGATGCAGCCTGATGTTCTTTCGTTAGACAACCTTTCCTTTCAGAGAACAGGAAGATGGACAGAGTGCTTACTGAGCTGCTTCTGACTCATGGTCGGCCATCCCTTCTGAGCCGCACAATCCTCCCACCGATTATTTCAGCTGGAGGCAGGCAGAGAAAGAAGTACAGGACAGGGCAAATATGGAGTATTAGAAGGAAAAGGAAAAAGATCAGAGCAAAGGTCGCGAGGGGGACAGGCCGGCTATTTAACCACAGACCTCCAACAACGAGAAAGTTTGAAAGTCAACCGGGGGCATGGAAAGGAAACCATTCTGGAAAAGAATGCTTATCTCGCGTTCTTCCAGATACCATTGGCCTGAGGTGAAAAAATTGGTTGACTTTCGTGGGCGAAATCATAACAGAGGTACATACTAGATCGGCAAGGTGGCATGGAAGATACCTGCTCTTCGAAACTACTGTCAGATCTCCCCGGAGATATCACCCGACACGCAGGGGAGGCGGGCGCGTGCTTCCCGTACGGACATGCAAAAATACAAGTTTTCGATACAAGCGCACGGAGTACCCGCTGTTAACCCAGTCAAATATGCTGGACCCGATGCCATTATTGGGAGACTGGATAGGTCCAGTTTCGCCTCTAAGCGTGAGTGATTGGTAGACTCCCAGAGAAATTGGAAAGATCACCACACAAGGTCCAGCGAAATTATTGCAAAGCGACTCAACGTAGGTGGCTTAAGCTTGTAAATTTTACCGCGGTTTTATGCGGGCCACCAACATAACGAGAGTTTGAATTACACGCGAGAAGCCAATGAGAGCGCCGTTGACAGGAGAATCCTTGGCTTTTAATGCGCACAACTCGAGATGAACGGAGTTTCCGGAGAATTTGGCCATAGAATAGTACGATCTCGAATCATGGCAGCTCGTACGGAGTAATGTACGCTCATTTCGCGAGTGGCAAATTCCACGCTTTTATGCGGTTAGGAGGTTATCATCACAATGTCAAGGAGACCATGATTCTCATCTTGATTGAGATACACAAGCGCATAGATGCCCAAACCGCCGCAGCACTCCGCACGGTCGCAAATTCGCAATGAAGGTTTCACAGGCTAGGCCCATACGGAATACCGTTTTCGCTGTATGTCTCTCTTCTGAGAGCGGAGGTCGGGTACGAAAAAGCTGTTTCAACTCCGAGCGGTTGAGTTCAACAGGCCACCAGATCCTACAGTGATACCAGGTAGTGTGGCGGTCGATGCAACCCCGAAAGTTCATGAAGGCCCACTTCTGTCTCCAATGAAGAACCCAAAACGCGCCGGGAAAGATTCTAGAAGGACTGCCGAAGGTATCGCGACAAAGCCCCGCAGACGGAGTAAAGAGGATTCCTGCCCGACGAAAGGTCGCCAAACGTCCAGGGCGCGCATGTCTCGCAGGATACGAAGCTCCAACGGCAGAGCACAGCTGGGCTGCGTGAGATTAACGCTGTGGTCGCACAGGGAAGAAGTCGCAGGACAGCACGTCGCGTTAAGGTTTTTCCGGGTAACGCGGCCTTTCCCTTCTCGGCTATCGCGGCACGGCCGATCCCTGCCGCTCCCGGACGAATTTATGCGCCAAGAAGGCTTCGACGCACCCAAGCAAGTCTTGGAAAGGCTTGAGGCCGCCACAGCCAGAGTCGCTGGTGAAGCTGCCACGTTGGAACGCGATGGAGAGAGCTTTCGAATCGACATGTCGATCCAAGAGCTCTGGGGAATCTGAGAACGCGAGAATGGTGTGGAGGCCCAGGGATGCCTCCTGGGGAACTCTAGCTTGACCCTGGGGAAAAAGCGGTTTGTTTTACACAACGATCCTCTTTCTATTCGCCTAGAACGTGGTAGCTCGAATTTAAATCGACCTTAACCTGTCCCAGTCGTAAGCCCACTGTGGAGCACTGTCGTCTGTAAGATACCATTTCCCACGGAGACAGCCATGGACGTTATTTCCTCTCTATTCAACAGAGTGCTCTTATATGCATTGATTCAGCTTCACGTGTACTCCGTAGAGTGAGCTTTTTCCTCTGAGAGAAAGTAGATTCGTTCTCCAGGGTACCCATGCCTGTCTGTCTGATTTGACTCTCGAAATTTTAGGGCGTTAAGCGGGATGTCTGACAACACAGTCATGTGAAGAATAAATTATTGCGCTCGCGAAACATAACACCTCGTACAATAGTCATTTCGCGGTCCCCAAAACAATACAAGTTGCTTACAGTAAAACGTGCGGGAAGGGTTTGAATCGGTGGATGAGAAATCTTGGATTTGAGGACCCTATCCTCGTCCGCCCCAAATCCGGTATATCGCGCAGATCGTACGATCCATGAGTGGTATGTAAACCATGTCCAGCATTTGGATTATAAACCCCGTCCCCCAAGAAAAGACAACACAACAACGGATGACAAGTGGTCTTACTTACAGCCCTTGGCATGGAAGTCAAGGTGAAGAAAATAGCTACCTTGTGGGTTACATGATATAAGTCAGGGAGTTGAACAAATTCGACGACGTCTACTGAGGATTTCACAGCTCAAATACTTGTCGATGGCCAACCCAACTAGTATGTTGTATCTGGGCATTTCGTTCTTCCCATTAACAATAACCCGGGGCTGACATTTCAGGACTGCCATTTCCTCTAACCTGGTCCGGTAATCGGGGTAAGAAATACATACATATACTCCGTACGGAGTACCAGCATAAGAAATATGCGAGAATATCCGTCAGACTACACGCGTAGCCAGTTAAAGGTGTGAAATAATTTCGCCAATCAATTTAAGACACCGATAGGGTCACGACGGAAAAACCGAAGATGTTTTGCGATCAAACAACGGACGGTCCTTTGATCCCAGATTCAAAATAACAATAATGCAACCTCACACCAAGTCAGACACGGAGCTATTCCCTTCTTAAGTCTCATTAAGGCGGAGAAGAAGAATTGTCCACCAATAGCAGTTGCACGATGCTAGCGGCCGCAAAATGTGAGGAACCGAGAACTTCTACCAGCTGACCTCGGATAGCTGCTGTGTTGGTCTAGTCTTATCACCCGCCGGTTAGAGGCTGGAGTCAGAAATGGAATCAGATACTGGTTAGGAATAAGATCAATGATTCGACATGCGTTAACGTCCCCGCCTCCTCGCGTCTGGCCACCTGGCAACAGATCCTGCATTAGTCGAAGCTTAGCCTCTTCTTCGTACGCAGCGCTGCCCGGCGCTCCAACAGCCCCACGAGGCCAGCACAAGGCATTTAAATACTCCGATACATAAAGAATACCAGGGTATAGGCTCCAAATCGCATAATCAAGCAAAGCAGGCGTTGAACTGAGGGTCCAAGCCGTGTAATTCCTATTTCGTACTCCGTATATCTTATCGAAGTAAATTTTTGATCCCGTGTTTGGGCTCAGCCTTCGTGAGAGTGTCTCGGAAATATTCGATGCGCTGCCATCCAGGCCAACGTCTTGTCCCACGCAGCAAAAATAGAAAAACGCCCATGTCTTGGTGTTGCTTGAAGATATAAACCGAGTGATTTTGTACTGTACTCCGTATGTACTTCAAAATACTTCTACAGAACCATAGGGTTTATCTATTCAGCAATTGAAACAGTCTAGAGGAAGCAGGGAAAGAAGTACTTTCCCTCTTTTCAATCCTTTCAATCCTTGCCACACATTTAATAATGAACAACGTGTCAATTACGCCAGATGGTAACTCAGTAGCAGTTTTCCAATGCCCTGGATAGTGGGCAGATTCAACCTAGAACCCTCACACTAAGCATGAACAAAGACTTGTACTCTGTTCTCGATACGGAGTATATTTAAACTGTCTTCCCAAGGCACGGTGCGAACAAAATTTATGAATGAATTTCGCCACCTTAAATAAAAGATGCGGGTAAATAACAAAGGAGTACAAATGCATTGTACGCCCCCTAAAAAAGCCAATAGCCGAGAAACCCAACCTTATGCGAGTTGAGCAGCATGTTGTCCGCAGAAGGGTCACAATCAGCATACCTCAAGAGCTTTGCTTATGAACTCAACAAGGGGTTTGTGTGACGGCATGGCTTGCGATGTGTAGAAAAGAGAAGTGGAAAGCACGGCCAGTGGCCTCGGAAGGTTGGTTCGCGGTATGGGCTATTATTAATAGCAAAACGCTCTTGCGTTGGAAGCCATGTTGTGCGGGATTGACCGATGATGGTCACTGGGGGCGTTGGGCTATCACATTATGGCGATCCAAAACGACATTGATCTTCCCAGATCGGCGTTTGCTTGGTTATCTGTCGGCCATTTTGCCCTCACCTCAACCATGAGGCTTTTCGAGGCACTTGTGTTGCCCTGCAATGCGCTGATGATACGCAAAAGCGCAGACGAGTTTTGATGCATGGCATTGGCGCCGTGTGAACTATGTCGGGACTGCAATCTTCAGCACTCGCAGCTGGGCCTCGACGAAACGCGGTGACAGCCAATCGAAGGCGCAAAAACGTGGCAGGTCAGAAAATCTCTGCCATCGCCTTGTTCGAGATCAGAAATTTTCGCTGCACAGCCACAGATGGACAGATGACATAATTTTTGTGGCAGCGCGCTAGGCCTAGCCAGGCAAGAAGCTCCGGCCGAGCGGCGGCCTCCGAGTGACATCTGCAAGGCACGGGCCAGCCAGTGGCTTACGCCCGCCCTATTGCTCCGCTGTCTCGCCAACTCTGCGTTCTGGGCGGCAACGACAAAAGGGCCCGAGAGCAGGGCCAATGCATGTCTGCGTTCGACCCTTACCGCTCCTTTCTTCATGCGGCGTGGCAAATGTGAATATCACCTAACTACTCCGTACGCGCCCTTCAATCCGTCACTCACTCCTAGCTATTGGACGCGCGGAGCCCGAAACTTTATCCGTATTTATATGTGTATACTCCGTAGTCCACCCACATATTGGGCGCTAAGCTCTGAGTCTTTCGACTCTCCGGGCCAATCGGGCTCAGGTAGACCGTCTGGCCTTGGCACGTTCATGACCCCTGGCGAAGCTATTGGTCTTGGGCGGAGGCGAATGTCGGATGGTCATCGCGAACGCCAATGCTACACGTCAACCACTGATTACTCAGTATCTGCGTATCCTTCGGGCTTCCCGGCCTTATATGGGGATATTAATTCTCTTCCTTTCCCCAGCAATTGTACGTGTGGTGCCACAGTGGCGAGAGTCTGACGTATTCAGCCATCGGATGGCAACACTTCGAAGCACATTTGCGAGAAAATCCGTGATCAACTATACAGAAAATAGTACGGTCTATTACAATGATACGCTCAAATCGCTGATTTGTAGACGCTGCCCAGAAAAAGGTAAAAAACAACCCAAAAGCCGGATTCTATCATGCTCATAGAGACCAAAAAGCACATGTCATAAGGGGTATCGACGTCCGAGGCTCCCAAATAATGCTGAAATCAGAACCACGGCAAAAAGTACAAACCACCAGAAGAGAAGAAAACGAAAAGTACATCTTTTTGTAAACCGGAAAGGGTTTTGAACGGGCCAGCGTTCAAACCAAGGGAAGGGCCCTGCGTTCCCATAGGCTTTTATAGCCAATCTAGATAATAAAACTGGGTGGTGCATACATTGGTCGTTCAGAATAAATGTTATGAATGGGTTCGAAACCAATTCAGCATGGTACTCAACTCCGGGTCTTCGCTGAGCCAGTGACCAGCACGAACATCAGCAGACCAGAGATCATTTCGGATATAGGGGTCAGTAAGTTGTAAAAGATCCTACTAGCAATTAGCCAGAACTATTCAATAAAGAGGCAAAAAAAAAAAAAAACATACGTTGCGCAAAGTCTCGTCCGCCGCCCTAAGAGCATCTCGATGAGACGGTCCAGGTTTTTGACCCTGTAAAACCTGGGCGCGGGTCATGGCCCACCTCCTGGCAGCAGCCATCCGCAAGTACAGTCTATGTGCTTGGAAACGGCGTGCTGATGCGTCAAGGATGATTCTGTTCTCCATAAGCTTGGCTCGTTATGACAGGCGTAATACAAAAAATTTTACGCAAAGCATACCGCTGCAGTTGCACCTTTTGCCATTCTCCATCCGCATTCGAATTGTGAATGGATTCAGTATTGAATTGGGTTGAAATGAGTCCTTGAGCTTCGCCCAGACACCGTCTCATCAAAGTATAACCCTCTTCAAATTCCTCTCCAGATGGCGCATCCGTTTTTAGCTGGGATATATGAAGAAGGAGTGTTCTGAAGTCGTTCATCAGCTCAGCAACTCTCAAGGCTCTAGCTTCATTCACTGTAGGTTCTAGTTAGATATTGAAAATCATTGGGCAAAAGATCAGATGCTTACATCCGTCAGCCATGGCAAGAATTGTTACCAAACAGTCTAGTTTCAATCAACATAAAATCAAAAATTAAACAAGAAAGAAGAGGTTGAAAATGCTGCCAAAAGCGTTTCTCAGTCCTATGACTGTTGACGAAATCAAGAAAAAAACTCAATTGAAGAGCTGTAAGCTCCCGTATTTAAAGAAAAAAGCTCACTCGGGGATATGAAACCAAGTCCATATCTCGAAGAAATGGCAGCGGAACGTCACGCAGCCAAGGGGGCCAATGGGTACGGCTCCGGGAGGACGCCATCTGATGATCCATGACAGCGGTGTATGGAATCTGCACATCTACGGCAACGTCAACGCAGCAAGCCAGGACCTCTGACCCAGATGTGGGGATCACAGTACGAGAAGACAAGCAAGAGAAAGGTTGACGGGTTCAGCATCAGCCACAGCGCCACTGAAGACGCTCCGCAGGCTGGCGGGGAACTAGTCCCAGCCGGGCTAGTGTCAGGCGCTGGAGCTGATTCAGTTGCCTCTCGCGTGGCTAAACACACACGCCAGGCCAATGTCGCACAGGACAACACAGAGATGCAGCGGGCGCGCGCAAGGGGAGCGACAGCGAGCTGCAGAGCTTGTGGAATAGCTGAAGGCCTCCCTGAAATCCCTCAATCGCGATGGGTAGGATCGTTGCCTCCTCTCTCTCGCATCACCATCCCCTGGCACAACACGATGGGCCTCGGAGGAACTTGATGACTGGTGTAGTGCAGGCTATGTTTAGAATAGAATTATCGCACGGAGCTCTGCCCAGATCGCGTGGCCAACGGGCCAACTCTTGGGCCTGGACACCGTGAAGCACCTGTAGAACCGAATCTATTTGAAATCATCTACTGACATGAGTAGTCAACGACCTCTGAAACACATCACAAAGTCCATTCCGAGGCGCCGCAGCTTCGCATTGATTGGAATCCAAGCTATTGCTGATGGCGATACTCTATGCAATGAAAACCCCTGGAGAGATATTCATCCGTTGCCATCGCCTAGACATATACGATTATTTTATCCGAGCTCTTTACGGAACCTCGGCCTGTCGAGGCTTGAGCTGAAGCTTAGATCAATCCTTCTCGCTAATTGCTTGGAGGCGATCATCAATTTCCTCCTCAGTCAGAGTACGGAACGCTGGATCAGTTCCTTCTTTGCCATCCGCACTCGGACCCCCTACGATTCCAATCTCAATTTCAGTCTTCTTGAAATCAACGCTAAGAACGTTGCTAAGCGTTGTTATCGCCAATTCAACAACATCTTCCCATGTGCCATCAGCATAATCCTTGCTTTTTAGTTTCTTCTCAAGGTAATTCAAAATCTCTTGTTGCTTAGGGCCAGACGCTGTCGCACGATAGCCGACATAGTACCCGGCTGGGTCGCATTTATATAGCTGAGGTCCAAACTCCGAGTCAACTGAGATCAGAGTTGTCGCTACGCCAAGGGGTCTCATATAAGCCTGTGTACAATTAGCACGATCCTATATTTATGGAGGATCACGAGGAACAGACTCTCTGAGTGTAGACTTGACTGATGTTGGCAAGGCGTTTTGCTAGCACGTCGCAGGGCATCTCATAGCCAAATTTATACTTGAACTCCGCTGCCTCGCTTCGCGCCCGATTGATCGAAGCTCTACCGTCTGCTATCGAGCCAGTTACAACGCATCCGACATTTGGCGAGATTTTGAAGACGTGCGACACGGACGAAGGGTCAATCAGCTTATCCTATATCGTGAGGCAGAGGGTTAGCCTGAGAAGTTAAGATAGTTGATATAAGGAATACGCACCGGGACTTTTTTCTGTGATAAAACTACAGCACAGTTCTTTCCCCGGATACCGAGTGATGTGATATTCGCAGCTGTGATGGCTTTGAAAGCATACTCTAAAGCGAGAATCGATAAGAATCCGAACTTAATGCATGAGGACAAAGATGCACCTACCAACTTGATACAACCTCCCCTGATCCGAAAAGATTGTGATATGTCTATCGTAGCCCGCACTACCTGGATGCCGTAGCTCGATTGTCAACATAGGCCAAGGGCGAAATAAGGTGTGGAAAAGACTTACCCGACATCGTGATGCTCTAGATTACAGAATAAATAACAAGAATAATGTTTACGATCAGACAGTTCTCAGGAGTATTTTCAATAATGGAGCTCGGGCTTAGGAATTGTACATGAGGTGTTGAGAGGACGCGTTGATAGAGCTGCCTGAGATCAAGCTCGCTGTCAGTCCTGAGCTCAATTAGGTTTAGCGCGGAGCCCAATTATTTATGCTAATCCATATTAGATTAGTGTTGCTAATGTAAATTACGTGTAAATTACGTAGAATTAATTACATATGTTCAATAAATTCTCTCGACAGCAAAGCAAACCGTCGGATCGAGGGGCCACTTGGGGCGCGGAGGTGTTACATACTACTTGATAGAATTGGGGTGATACGTTTTTGTACTGTTTACTGTTTTGAATACATTTTCCTACCAAACCGCCAGGCAATCAAGATTCCTTCGGAGATGGCTGGGGCAGCTACCACGCAGCACGTTCCGGCATGGAAAAAGCTAGGCTTCAAATTAAAGTATGCCAAAGAGGAGACAGAAGAGCGTGCAAATGCAGATATACATACAAATGGTGCGCTTAGGAATGGTGAAGTGTCGGAATATCGGGTGAAAAAGAGAAAAGCAACACCCGAACAAAAGGAAGAGACCACCACGAAGAAACAGAAGCGTGAAAGAAAGAAAAGTCAAGAAAACCCGAAACTCTCTGACGAAAAATCCGCGGAGGAAATTCAGCTCACTAGTTCGGATAAAAAACCAGCATCAAAACGTTCCCCTAAAAAGACCGTCTCGTTCGCGGAGGGCACCAAAGAAAAGGATCCCACGCCAGCTCCAGAAACCGTACCCGTACCCGAACAGCCGTCTCTCACAGCCGAGCAAAGGAAAGCAGAAAAGCGTCGAAAGCGGGAACAAAGGCACCTAAGCCGCCCTCCGGGGCAATCCTTACCTCCGGCAACCCCGGCATCCTCAGATCAACTATTAGATTACCTTTCCACCTACTATAAATCCCGTTCCAATTGGAGATTCCAGAAAAACAGAGAAACCGCGATCTTGAAGCACTCCCTATCAGTGGACCGCCTACCAAGCAGTTACAACCGTTGTCTTAGCGCATACTTGTCTGGGTTGCAAAGTACGGCGGCCAGAGGTCGGGTTACACAGGCGGCCAAGGAAGCTATTGAGGCCGATGAAAAAGACACCAATGGTCAAAGTATAGAGTATAAACAAGCCCTTTCATCATTTAAGGAACAGTTACCTGGCTGGAGTACTGCTGTTTCTGGAGATGATGTCGGCCCTCCAAATTCCTCTCTTGACGATAGCTCACAAACTAAGAGGTTTGAGAAAAGGAGAAGGGCTGAATTAGTCTACTTTGCAGTCTCTGGCAACATTGCCAAAGACGTGGAGCCTGTATCATCAAACCAATTGGCAGGGAAACGAAAACGCAAGACTCGGACTGTTGTGGTAGAGGATGATACAAGTAGTAGCAGTGAAAGCGATAGTGACAGTGACGCCAGTGATTCTGACGGTCTAAGATCTGCTAGACTAAAAGCAGCAAAAGGCACAGCCAAATCTAAGCTGACTTCTGAAACTTCTGGATCTTCGTCGTCGGAGTCTGATTCCGATTCCGATTCCGCATCCGCATCCGGATCTGATTCGGATTCGGAGTCGTCATCTGATTCTTCCGGTTAGTTGTGATATAATTGTTCCAGATGGTACACGCAGAAATCTGACAAAAGCTAATGTTTCTATTTAGATTCCAGTAGCACTGCCTCAGATTCGAGTTCAGGTAAATAAAGCCTTCTGTTCTACCCAAAACTCATATAGCTAACACCAGCCTGCAGATTCAGGTTGATGGTTTAGTCTTCCGCTCCAGAGATTCACATTTGCAATGGATATTGCTTCAGCTTCATCCTAAGGTAGTTAAACGTCTGCTGTTTGACCAATAAAAAACTCTAGACGCAGTATAATATACATTAGATATGTACAACTCCGACGGCACATAAAACCAGCCGTGATATGAAAAGCGTATACCCAGGTTCCTTGTCGAATTAAACATACAATTATCATATCTATCATATGGCCCGTAAAAGAAAAACCACCCCATCAGCAAGGTATCTTAATAAAATCCATCGTGGTCAAAAAATGACCAGATTTTCAAACCCTCAACAACTCCTACTCCTACTCCGTGGGCTTCTCTATTTCCTTTGCCTTTTCCTTTTCATCTTTCTTCTCTGGCATTGTTGACTCAGTACCGGCCCTTTTCCTCTCCCTATCTTTCCCAGTGTGGCCCCCACCGCCTTTTCTCCTCCTAACTACTTGGTAAACATCATTAAAATTCATTACCACACCCAAAAACCGCATATCGACATCGGGTTGATAGGCTAAATCGCCCAGCAAGGTGACCAGCCTAGCCCGAAATTCAACTGAGAGGTCGCGCAAGCGGGAACGAAGTGATGGTAGTAAATGATCCTCTGCCGTCAGGCTGGAGTTGAAGAACGAGGAAGACACGCCAGGAGTGCCGTCGGCTGATGCACGAAAAGAAGGGTTGTCAAGCGGCGAATCAACAATGGGCGTGCTAGAACTCGTCGTTCGCGGCCGTCGGAATGTAGACCCAGAGCGACTGGGTCGACTGGAATGAAAAGACTGCACGTCTCGCTCCGTCACACCCCACCGTCCCTGTGCAGTGCGAGTTTCTATCTTTGCGTTGAATTCTTGGCGACGGGTAAATTCAGCGACGGAAAAGGAGTATAGTCCGTCAACAGCGTCTTTGTATGCGAGCATGATTTTGAGTATTTGGTGGAGCTGTGCAAGAAACGACTCCTCGCCCCTGTTACTGCTGTTTGAGGATGAGCTGCTCCGGGAGGTTGATGAGCCAAGGAGGCCCTTATGAGTGATGGAGTTTAGGTATTTCGTATGTGCTTCTATTAGATCGTCAAGTGTGCAACCTGGTTTTGAAATTGCAACCTGTAACTGATCCCAGCTGGCTTCGATGACCTCAAAGAGAATATAATACTGAAGCTGGCAGATGAAATGTATCATCTCTGCGATGACACAGCGAGCGTGTTTCCAATCCGGGCCGACTTTGTCTTCCACGCTTCCCAGAACCCCTCTGGCCCCAGTCATGCATCGTCGCCATGTGCTGCCAAGCGCAAATTCTACTCGCTTCACTCTCCATAAAAAGTTGAAGAGTTTGAGGTATTGGGTCGATGCCCAGGGGGTTATGACAACATCGACGGGAGCATCAATTTTGTACTCAAGAGTAAAACAGTCCCAACCAATTTCACCATGGCTAAGCTCCAACATGCGTGCATCGAGCCGGCGGAGGACGTCTGGCGAGTCGTGCTGAGCGTTTGATGCTCTTATAGCATGTTCCAACTGAGCAGTCAACGTGTGGCGGTATTGGGAGTTAGCTGGTCGGTCAAGATTTGAAGCCAGTGATTCCATCAACAGGGCAATGAAATCTCCTTGCCCAAGTAAAAGATATTTCTTTAGCGCGTTTAAATGCTCAAACAGTTTGAATTTCGAGTCCATGAGGTGAATGAGACGGGCCATAGTAGTCTTGTAGGCCTTATCGATTGATGTTTCAAGCGTAGCCGTATCACCATATCGCAATTCCTTTGATGCATCCCTAGAATACGCCACTACCCAAGCAGAATCCCCGCAGCCATAACGTATAAAATTAAGAGACTTTCCGATCAAGAACACCTTTTTTGCAAACTCATGCGTCATAATCGTGGGCACCATTACATCGTCAAGTTTATATTTCTCATCCCAGACGCTCGTCGCCGTCCGGCGTGGATCAATAGTAGGACGACTTTCTGGTTGGACAACGAAGAACTCGCGATAGGGATCCGACAACTCCCCATCATATATCCACTGCGTCAACATTCCATAAAATGGACGTGTAACATGTGCAAGAAGTCGCTCAGCAAATGCACCAACAAAAGGATCGCCATGAGAGGTAGAAAACCCATGTATCATAGATATAAGTTGACCTCCTTTCTTATCCTGCATTTCTTCCACCATTAGGCTCATCAATCGCAAGGCCATAGTGGCATCTCTCATCCAAACAACACATCGTTTTAGAGTGACGCCTGCCTTCATCACCGACTTAGGCTCATCTGAAGCTCGCGAAACCGCCGTGAGGGCGCTTCTAATCTCTCCCTCTAGGCTTGCCACCAAGCCTAGATAAGCGCGAAGCTCACCACCTATAGCCGCGCGGAAACTCTGCTCTACTAGACCGCCCTCGGATTTGTTGGAGAATTCTGTCAGGCCTCGATAGAGAAGACATGGCTCCGCCAACGTGTGCAGTAAGGAAATAAGGGGAATAGGAAGGGTAGTCGGTAATTTTAGAGTAGAATGTGAGAAGTGAAGATTCGTCGTTGATAGGCCTTGTAAGCAGAATGGTAGGTCACGTAACAGAGCGGGCTCGGCTGGTGGTGGCTCTTCGTCCACATTGTCATCTTGTTGGGGTGGCTTTGGAGTACGAGGCGTTGGTATTGATTCCTGCACTTGTCGACGCAATGGCTTGCCATTCTCATCTTCAGAACTTCTCTTCCCTTCCTTCCCCTTGGCCCTATTGATGTCTATTCCATCCTTTGGTGCCCCGGGGCGGTTCATGCCAGGCTTGGGCTCCCTGCCAACAGCAGACACCGAAGAACCAGGAGCTATACTCTCCGCAAAATGTTTTCTCCCAGCCAGCTTATCACTTAGTAGCATATGTTCCAACTGACGGTCCTCCATCAGCGGGCTCCGTCGCCCGTCTGACTTCCCACGGCTCTCCAGCCTCTGTATATTCCCAATCTCATCATCGTCACTACCACCACGAGGGCTCTCATCTTCATTATGCTCTCCAATTCGATAGAGAAGATACAAAATGGCCGACTTCTGCCCCAGAACTGGCTGCGTCAACAATCTCGAATACAAGTTTGAGAATCGCAACGCCTTGTCCGGCGATGAATTCTCCCTCCATAACTTCCGTCTGATCGAATCCGGCGCATTATTAACAACATCAGGGGTTATAGATCCACGCCGTTGCTCATGGCCGTCAAGAAGGTCACTGCCACCATTGATCTTGCTTCCGTGGGCATCTATTATTCTCCAAGCGAGATCTAACGCGCGACGGTGTCGTAATTCTTCAGCTGCGGCGGCGTCTGCGCGTGCGAATTCACCCGGAAAGGCACCGGGCGCGTCGTCTTCATTGTTATAGCCGTGGTCTAACGGTGGGAGAAGGGATCCGACGAGTTGGGATAGGGCATCATCTATGCGACGACTGCGGTGGTTTGAAGACGAGGGAGGAGGAGGCATCGCTATAGGTATTGGTACAAGGTAGCATCTGGAAGAAGAACTGGAGTCACCGGTATTCCCATTCCATATGAGCGAGCTTCTTGGGCCACGGCGCTCTGCAATGCTTGAGCTGACTGCTCGCTGGCTGTTCCATTCACGGAAATGCCCAACTGGCTAATCACGTGACCAACCCGCAGGCCCCCTAAAACTGTCTCGATAAACATAAACATTGAACAAGTACGGAGTAAAACAGGGATTAATTAAACGGGTGCTCGTGGACCAGATAAGAATAATGTGTTGATAATAATATAGTGGGAATAATAATATTGTACATACAAACTTCAAATGTAGAATTCAACTTCCAGCTTGAAAAAAAATATCCCCCAAAAAAAAAATGTCAAAGATTAGAAACGAAGGAATAAGTTTTTTGCAATCCTCTTTCGCTCGAGGAACACCGGAACGCTGTGTGCCAGCAAGATTAACGTGGAAAGGAAGTATAGCTCTCCCATGCAATCGCAAGCTCGAGGCAAAAATTCACAGGAAATGAAGTAAAAGGCGAAGGGGGTAAAAAGGGTAATGGAAGGAAGAGAAGATAACCAAGGGGGGAAGAAAGAAAAGAGAAAAGAAAAAAGAGGCAATAAGCAATAAACATTAATCGAGGCAATCAACATCACAACATCTGAATAGTGGCTGCAGGTAAAGTACCACAAGAACAAATGAACAACAAGCTGATGGGACATAACACGTCTTCGGAAGACTCGGTATATGACTTCAGACGCAAACGAAGAATGGAATGTGCCTTTTGGCTCTACCATTCCGGCCACCATTTTTCTCTTCCGCAGCCTCTCTTGCCATTTCCATTCCATGACACCAGATCAAGAGAAGAATCAAGTAAACCCCCGATTTCCGAAAAAAATAATAATAATAATAAAAAGAACGCCCCCATTTTCCCTACATCAACGCCAAAAAAAAATCAAAGCACGAAAGGGAGTAAACAGAAAATCAACATATACAGCTCAATATTAGCAATTAAAACGAGACTTGATAGCATAAGTATTTGGAAGAGAAAAGTAGCTTTATCTTCGGGCCATAGCTTGGGCTGGAATGCCGGGAACTCCTGGTTGCATGGTAATAGCATATGGGTGAGGCTGAGGGTGCAAGTAGTCTCCGTTGCCAAGACCATTCATCATAATAGTAGCGTTCAAGCCCTGGGCTTGGGTGACGGGGCAATCTTTATGTGCCAATAGGACCGACTTTAAGGTAACGATCTCTTCTCGGAGTTTTGTAACAGTCGAAGACAAGTTTTCGTTCTCCTGGCTGAACATTTCAACCTTGGCTTGCAAGTTCGCGAGCCATTGCTTCTTTCTTTGGCGGCACTTCAAAGCAGCAACCCTATTATCAGAAAGAAATCAGTCACTCCATAACGCTAATAAAACAGAGTAAGGATGAGCAAGTTACCTGTTACGTTCGAGGAAATTTTTCCGTTTCTCATCATCAGTCATTTTCTTCGAAGTGCTAGGTCCACTATCGCTATCGTGTTTCGCATCCTCATCGTTTGATTTATCGGCAGCCGTGCCGTTTGACGACTTGACTTTCTTGTTGGAGCCTTTATTCGTTTCTTCTGCCTTTCGTCTTCCGTTGATGGAGGTGGTGGACTTGGGCGCACTTCTCTTGGATTTATTGCGATTGACTCTTCCCTGGTCAACAGTGCCATCGGAATAATCTCCAAGATTTGGGTCAGCCATATCGCCTCCAATGATCCCAAGGCCCCCGTTCATGGGGGTGGTGTTTCGTGAGAAGGAGTTTCTCCCATCAGTGGTCCCAGATTGTGGGAATTGTCCATTGTCAGCTTGGCCTCCCTTGGCGAGCATATAAAGACCATTAGCAGCATCAGTCGCGTCAGGATGGGTAAAGTCTAGGGGAGGGCCAGACTTTGTTATGTCCATGCCCGCTGCATGCTGGAGAAGCTCTGTGTCTTGAGGATTTGAGGTGGGAGCGCCATTTTTCCTTGCCGCAGTAATAGCGGTGCGATGAAATTCCAATGTCGAAGGGGTATTTCCTCCGCTCTGGAGTTGTTGGAGAATGGATGTACTGCCAGGACTTGGGGCAGGGAACATAGAGCCTCCGCCGCCGGGGGTGAGTCCTGTGCGAAGGGATGATTCATTGGGAGTTGGGAAGCCTCGGCCAATGGTTTCGAGAAAGTCGCTGGAGCCAGATGGGCCGGTAAGCATTGCTGGGCTTAGGGGCCCGGACCTGAGAGAACCACCCCAGGGGAAGGTACCTGCAGCGCTCGAGCCCGGCAGAGAGGGAGAGGTAAGTGCAGCGACGGGAGGTAGCAGAGACTTTCCTGGAGTCTCAGCCGATGTACAGCCAAAAGACTGATCGAAGGGATTTGGTTCCAAAGAGAAATGAGATGTGTTATGAATAGTAGAAAAATAATCCTCGGTTTCCGGTTGGCCAGGGCGGCGAGAGCCCGGGAACGGCTGGGAACCATCCCCATTAATGAGGGGTTTGGCGTCTCTCTTCTCTGATGATGGCTCCGGGAGATCTACAGCACTTAGTTAGTCATACAACGTGAGGAAGTAAGGCCATAAGAAAGAGGAAAAGAAGAAGAAGAGGAGAGGAAGAGGAAGAAGAAGAAGAAGAAGAGGAAGAAGAAAAAGAAGAGAAAGAAAGAAAGAAAGAAAGAAAGCAGCCAAGTGTACTGGGTCCAAGCGACGGACAGGAAGACTCACTCTCATGTTTGATGTCGAGGGGAGAATTGGTCCGGGATACTGGGCGCCCTATTCGAGGGGAGCCCCTCTTGGCGATAGCAGCGGCCATAACGTAGGATAGGAAGCGATAAGACTAAATAAATTATGCGAACGGGAGGGATGACGACGCCGGAGCCAATGTCGACAACGGGGGGGCGACGAATGAGCAGCAGAGAGAATGAATCGAAGGCACTGACGGGATGAACGGAAAAAATAAAGTCAGTAGAGGCTTATCAAGCAAGCCAATCCGTTTGTGGTTGGGCGCGGGGAAGCTGGGAGATGGAAAAGGCGATGGCAGCGGGTGGTGGTCGATGATGTATGAGATGACGGAAGAGAGAAAAAGAGAAAATCTCAGCAGCAATCTGACGACATAGTGATGTCGCCGCGGTTGTGCGGGCTGACTCAGCGGCGGCCTTGGCGCGCCGGCCGGGCATACAAAAGGGAACGCGACGCTCACGCGGTCTGTCTGGGGCTCGGGGGCACTTACGGACAGGAGCTGGTGGGAGCAGCCGGGGCCAGGTGCGCAATGGCCGTCGGTGCGTTGACGCTGGTGCGATGATATCAGCAGCCGCTCGTGCTTTGAGCGTTCCTTGTCGAGTGCCAACCCTCGGCGGTCGACGCGTGGCGACCAAGCAGCAGTGCAAGAGCTGTTCAGGCTCAGATCGAGGTAGAGCGAGCCGTTTGAATTAGAACCAGACAGAGGGTGAAGCTGGCAAATTAAATTTCCTATTGTGGGATCGAAGGTCTTAAACTAATCGGTAGTATACCAAGACACAATCGTATATGGGCGAAGGGGAGTTTGATGGTGCAAACGTGACGTAGGGTTGCTGGGGGGGACGGCAGAGGTGGGAATCTTAAGTAGCCCAGCGCTGGGCCGTGGCCCGGGATGTTGGCTGCGCAATTGCAACTCAACGCATGCACGACTGCACTCCAGAACCGAACATCGCCAATACCGTGCTTTGCTAGCCTACGAAATTCCGCGAACAATGCCAGAACCCCGTCTGGCTGGGTTCGAGGCCGACTTGCAGGCGGAAACACAGGGTTTGGATGGTATTCTATGGCGGGCCACACCCAATCGCACCGCGCGAGATCCTTCTGGACTCCTGGGCAGCGACTGTGATTGGCCAGCGTGCGGCGGCACCAAACCCGCTTTGAGCGCTAACAGGGAATTCTTGGCCACTAAGTGGGCCAGCGCGACTTGTGATTGGTCGGCGCGTCACAGATCCCGGCCCCGATGACGTGTTGACTCTTCTTGAGAAAGAGCAAAGTCTGCAACAGGATGCACGATGCTTGTGCACAAGAAAGAGCCATGAAGCCACCAGCAGGCTTCACGAGGCGCGACTGCGGGCTTTTGCTCGTCTTTCAATGGCTATTTAATGCGGATCTACATGCCTAACTACTCCCAAACAGGCCGCGATTGCTGAGCTACCAGCTCGCCGGGTAGCCATGCCCACCAAATCGACCGCGACTATCATGCAAAACAAACCAAATCGGACAGATGTGAGAGTCGTAGAAGGCGCCTCCAAGAACAGCCACCACAAGGCCTTCAGCTAGCCACGCGCGTAACAGTGCAGTCTGCCGCAACGACGCGACGCGCCAGTCCCTCCCAGTCAAAACCCAAGAGCAAGACGCGCTGTCCGGGTGTTCCCCCTGCTCCCTCCCCATGTACCAGCACAATCGCCCTAGGACCCGCGGTATGTCGAATAGGACCAGGGCCCAAGCAGCATGGGAACATGATAGTGTTTCCAGTTCGGTTCTCCCGGCTTTCCATCCACGATAAAACTGACACTCACTTCAGGCCAGAAACATTTAATTCCCCGCTCCCCATACCAATCATCAACACTCTCCACCTTGATATTCCAAGTCGACTGCGTCGAGGGCCCGCCGGCCGTGGTTGCAACGGGAAACGACGCGAAGAGCTCCGGAAGACTGGGCGAAGATGAGTTGGTGGGCTTCCATACTCTCACGCGGCCAT
Source organism: Ophidiomyces ophidiicola (assembly GCF_022830035.1). Taxonomy (NCBI): domain Eukaryota; kingdom Fungi; phylum Ascomycota; class Eurotiomycetes; order Onygenales; family Onygenaceae; genus Ophidiomyces; species Ophidiomyces ophidiicola. Next base: position 421,691 of record NW_026054649.1, read on the forward strand.
CGCTGTCCGTGACGGCATGATACTGCGTTCCCCGAATGCTAGGAGAGAACGAACTGTTGCCGGAGCCGCTGGGGAGTTTGTAGTTCACCAGAGTAAGTACGCTGGAGAGCCCGGCTCCGGTGGTGCCGTTGACTGTGTCGAGGACATGAAAGGAGATGGGATGTTGGGTCACGTTCATGTTTGGGAAAATAAGGTGATAATAGTGTAGAGAAAGTACAGTAGATCTCGTTTGATCGTAGTATGCAAAGTATTGTGCTCTTCTGTCTATCTGAAGAGCGACGAGCGCCCTTTTATCCCAGGCATTCGCCTTCACCTTACCCCTTACCTTCATCGATACCCCACATTCGAAGGATCGGTAGTCATCGGCCCGTATATTTATCCGAATGGCACCGCAACCGCTAGTGATTCTTGAAGCTCTGATGGAACCCACACCGGATGTCCAGAGCATTTGCTCAATAATCATTGGCATATCTTACTCCACCGCATCGAGCCGCCCGCCGGGATATCGAATCTTTCACCTTCGGCATAGCCACGCTCTTGTCGCGCGACGGTTAAGGCTGCCGAGAGGGTTTAGGACAATACAATAAGATTGGGCGTTACACCAGATCTTCAACTAGTTAACGGTCCCCGTGAACATTCGCAATATCTCCGCCGGCAAATTGATTTCCCTATTACTTTCTGATATCCTTACCTCCTGCTAATCTGCTCGAAAAGAGGTTGTACCCATGTCTTCAGCGGCGCTCATCTCTACCGACGATGCTCTGGAGCCTACCCTCCAAAGCATTCTTGACCAGAAGACCCTCCGATGGATCTTTGTCGGCGGGAAGGGTGGCGTCGGGAAAACTACCACATCCTGCTCTCTCGCCATTCAGCTTGCCAAAGTCAGGCGATCGGTCCTCTTGATTTCCACAGACCCTGCGCACAATCTGAGTGATGCATTTGGCCAGAAGTTCGGAAAGGAGGCGAGACTTATTGACGGATTTGACAACTTAAGCGCGATGGAGATCGACCCCAGCGCGAGTATGCAGGATCTCATGGCTGCTGGCGGTGAGCAGGCGGATGATTTAGGTTTCGGGCTTGGGGGAATGATGCAGGATCTGGCTTTCAGTGTCAGTGGGAGAGTCGGAATCATACTTCTTGTCCAGATTGGCTGTGCTAATTATATCCCAGATTCCTGGTGTTGATGAAGCCATGTCTTTCGCAGAAGTCCTGAAACAGGTCAAATCTCTCTCATATGAGGTCATTGTGTTCGACACAGCCCCAACAGGCCATACTCTTCGCTTCTTGCAATTCCCTACGGTGCTCGAGAAGGGTCTTGCAAAGCTTTCTCAGTTATCCAGCCAATTTGGCCCGATGCTGAACACGGTTCTTGGGGCCAGAGGCGGCCTTCCAGGCGGCCAAAATCTCGACGAAGTCTTAGCAAAGATGGAATCTCTACGAGAAACAATCAGTGAGGTAAACGCCCAGTTCAAAGATGCTGATCTTACAACCTTCGTATGTGTGTGCATCGCAGAGTTCCTGTCCCTGTATGAGACGGAGCGAATGATTCAGGAGTTGACGAGTTACCATATCGACACCCATTCTATTGTTGTAAATCAACTTCTCTTTCCCAAGAAAGATAGCACATGTGAACAGTGCAAGGCCCGGCGGAAGATGCAGAGGAAGTATTTAAATGAGATTGGAGAGTTATACGAGGACTTCAATGTTGTTCGAATGCCCATGCTGGTGGAAGAAGTCCGCGGCAAGGAGAAACTTGAAAAGTAGGTCAACAAGCCATCCTCACTCAACCAGGGACTTGGTTGGACATGCGCTAATGAGATACGTCTCAAACTACAGATTCAGTGACATGCTTGTGCATCCCTTTCAGCCGGCATATGAAGAGTGACCAGCCTTAAACTAGACTCGATGATAACAATACCCTAATCAAAAGCCATAGTTCTATACAAGAAATTTCGCTTCACTTCTTTGAACCATTCTTATTTCCTCCTTAGATGCAAGGCAGCTTCTACCCTGTACTCCCCCCCACTTTTGTCTTACATGGATGCGAATCCACTTCGTTAGTTAGGCAGCTCCGCCCATTCCCGACCCCTTCTTTCTGACTACAGCGGTCCAAACAGATCTCCCGCCTTACTTTGAATTGATCGAGGCACCCACTAATGCAAAAAGGCAATCTCAAACAAGGGGGCGAATATCTCCTGGAATATCAACGCCCTAGTTTTACGAGCGGCTGATTTGACATCGAATTACTCCCCTCCCCCCTTTTTTTTCTTCCATACCCAATACAGGGCGGATAGCCGAGCTTTCCTTTGCGTTTGTTGTCTCTGTCCCGGTGTCTCACGACATCCGCCTATTCCGGTGTGTACGGAGTAGGGTTTAGCCCCGAGACAGGGCACAGCATCATGTCTGTGAGCATTGCGGACTCGTTGGTTATGATTGGTAAAACCAACGATTTTTCTTTTTTTTTATCATCGTATCTTAAGCTCTTGGAGCAAATATCTGCGGTGAAGAGCTTGGTTCGCATGTAGTGCAATGCTGGTCCGGATTGGCTTGGACTGAACGGGTTTGAATCTGCTATGTAATGAATTTGCAAAATGGGGCTGTTTGAGTTTCTGGCTCGGCCTTTTCTTTCCCAGGTACTCCGTATTTGGATTTCTTGTCTTGGTGGGATTTTGGTTGGCGGGCTTGTGTGGGTTGGAGGATTCTCTGAAGGATGTCTAGAAAGATGCCGGTTCAACACCAGCGAGTGTTGTTGCATAGTTTCCCGGCAGAAACCTGCCAACCAGCAGGTCAAATACCGATATTGAAAAACGTATTTTTTTTTATTAATATTCTGGCCCGTGTGGGGTACAAAGAATGGTTTCACGGCATGCTAGCCCTACACGGCCGAGCGATGAGATGCAGCGAACCAAGAAGTTCGCCTGAAAAAGCAAACAGAAGCTACATACACATACGCAGTACGTTGCCAGCCGGAGTACTCCGTGCTCAAGGTCACAAACGGGCGTCTCTAAGTTTTAGGCGGTGTCGGAAGCACCGGAAACAGGTAGAACCTTCGGTAAACCTCGACATGCACTTGTATCTGGATCCCCATAACCAGGCCTGCAACGTATGTACATACCGAGTACGGAGTACACGCGACAGATATATACACACCCAAAAGCGAAAGCGTAGATACACCCCGCCTCGGACGACAGAAGATGCTCGCCAAAACATGTGCCTTCCCAGCCAACAGCATAATGTCCACACTGACTGACATCCTAGCGATGATTCAGCAGGGCTGGGTCATTGTGGCCGCTCTCCACACGGAAGGATCTCTGGGCCAACGGCCCACAATAATACTAGAAAAAGTGCTTAGAAATGAAACATCTCTCGGTGCTGCGTCTCTCGGAGGTGTGTCGCCTGGATGGCAGCAATGCCACCGGCGGCGGCCAGGGGTGCGGCAGCCCAAGACACGGCCAGCCCCAGACACCCAGAGGCCGAGTTGGGCACGGCATGCTGCGTCCATGCAAGTCACCTTGCAGCGCCGAAAGAGGTTTATTTTTTTTTGTTTTAAACTTCCCAAGACAAATGCGGCCCCCGAGCGGAGCGGTACATGGCTTCCAACGATCACGCAACTAATACCGATCAGGATTCAGAGCTCAGCCGAAAGCTGTCGTCTCCAAACTGCTAGCCCAGCCGCAGGATGTCGATCGCAATATTTGGCATTCTGCTTCTCCCCTGGCTCCATGAGCGAAGGCTTGCTCAGGATTTCGGACCACCACAGCAGCCCGTTGACTCGCTGAGAGCGCCCAAGAATATATATAGTTCAGTTATACTTTGGAGGAGAAACGGAGTGGGTATCAGCTCTCCAGAAAGCACCAGACAACCCTGGAAGCGCACCGTAACCGCCTCATTCTCGTCGAGAATTCCCTGGCCGGCAGCCACTCGGACAGCGTTCTCGTGGCAGCGAGCGGATGCTCGAGCCAGGCGCCGGCGAGGACGAGTCCGCTGGGGGGGGAACACGCGCACAAACGACGGCCAGAATGGACGCGGCCAACCCAGCAGCAGGCAGGTATCAAACGGCAGCGCAACACGAGCAGCGGCGCCTGCAGCGACTTGGGCGCGCGGGCTGGCTCGGGTGTGACTGGCTTTCGCGGCCAAACAGCCGCGGCGGGCGATTGGCCGCCAGCGCGCAGCCTCACTTTGGCGGCCGCGCGAAAACGAGGCGGGCTTGCCGCTTGCGGCCTAGCGCCGTTTCGCACCGAACCTCACCGTCTCGCCGCTGCAACGCCCGCCCGCTCGACATATATAACACCCGCCCGCCGAAGCTCGGAGCCACGCTGCGTCTCTCGTCGGCCTGGCGGGTGCGCAGCGTGTTCTCTTGCCCGTGCTGACAAAGGACCTCCTGCCTAAGTCTTGATTGACGCCGTTTGATCAACACTCCCCCTTTCACTGCTATCTCGCCGTCGTGAGATAGCCCCTATACTTGCATGCCCAGATACCCGTGTGTATCTGGCTTTACTTCGCTTTGCTTTTGAACATGTCGCAGCAGCAGGAGTATTGGCTGCCGGGCTATGGGCTCTCCCGGCACATCGTCCTCAGCAAGATCCAATATTTCCTGGGCCCAACCTCGTCCGTCAGGCCCTACAGCTACCAGGTACGTAGCTTGCCGGGGCGCATGTCTGCGCTGGTTTTTGCCTGTCAACGCGTCCTAACTACGTGATGGTGTAGGGGCGAGAGGGATATCTTGTTGCGGGAGCCCAGCTCACCAGAGTATGCCACTTGATCTGTCCAGAACCTACTCTCTTGACAGCATAGTTGACAACATACCCCTAGAAACAAATCGATGACTTGAAAAAGATGTCTCAGGCCTACGAGCAAGAGGCATCGATCAGAATGACCCAGGTCGCCGGCTTGAACACAGGTGACACTTCAGATAGCAAGGTGGCCGAACCTTACATCAACCAACCTGTGTTCGTCGGCCGACGGGACACCCGCGATCGCGACCGGATGCGAGACCGGGAACGCGACCCTAAACCGTATCCAGTTGACCGGTTTCCGCGACACAAACGTTCCTGGTGATCGCATCCTCCCATCCGTGCTCTGGGCAACGACGTTCGCCCTTCTCAACTTTTCCACTTGACTCAGCACACTCTCTCCATGTAACATCTGAGCAAGCAGCATTCTGTTCCTCAAATCTCAACCTACTTCAGGAAGGCAAAAAAAAGGGGACTGCACGTTCTAATATTATCTATACTGTGCTTTATTTTCGGGCGTGACAAAGGAGTTTGGAAACATTTAGAGTGGCGCAACACCTCGGCATTTTCTCGTGGACATACCCCATTTCTGACACTCATGTGAATATAGTATCGTTTGTTCCGCTCTATTGATTTTGTCTTTTTACTAGATACATTTTCAGTTGAACAGAATTCGGACACAGTATCGAACGACCTCAGGTCCGTCCTTCTACTTTGCAGCCACTACTCTCCTGGCTCGGAGATCCGTCAACAGCAGAGCCTTGAACCAAAAAAAGCCGTGGACGAACAGCACACGCAGCCTATACCCTCCCCTTTCCATCGTATCAGTAGCGATCGTACTCCGTACCCGAGACCCAAACCCCTGCGACACTCCAGACACGCCTTGTTCTCCGACCCGAGGCGGCGAGGCATGCGAACCTGAGGCGCACTTAGCATTTGACAAGGATGACTGAGAAGTCTGTTGAGTAGACCTAAGCACCGCTTTAAGCCCTTTCCCTTTTTTTCGCAGAGCTTCCCTCATAAAAAACTTGCCTTGATATTACCATCTGAGGCATCACATTTTTACACAATTTAGACACTAACTGATATATAAACCTACATTCCTGAATCAAATCAATGCAGCATCTGAATACAAACCGGTGAATCAAGCTGCCAACCCCCATAGCCCGTTTGCACCGACACCTCTCAAATCCCATCAGCTTCGTGGAGAAAAGAAATATATATCGGCAAAATACCGAGTACTACTCCGTACACTCGTATTCCTCCCGATATCGCCATGGTCCTGGTCATCATTCCGCCTCTACATCTTCGTCGGCTAACGGGATACAAGCTGACATGTCAGCCTTGTTCACGTCACATCATAAGGTGGCGGATGCTATCCGAGCTGGTAGCCTTCGCGACTTTTTCTACCCCTTTTTTCATGCAGTCTCTTTGAGTGTATATATGGCTATCGCTTTGATTGTCTATAAGCTTTTGGCTCGCTCTCCACTCTTGATGCATGGCCGTAGACACAACATTCTCGCCATGAAATGTTTGCATACACCCCCTATTATTTGTTCTGAAGACCCTTAGAAATTACTGTCGCAAAATTTTCCTATCTCATTATCAAACTTGTGTATATTCTTAAGGCTGGTAGTGTTGCAGTTGCATGTCTTGTCCGGTTTCCTTACAGCCGTGGGAATAATTAAGTACGGGGAGCTGTGATGCCCCTTAAATTTGGTTATAACGGCGAAAGCATTGGCATGCTTTCTACTACAGAATATCTTCCATGACGCGTAACATTTTGGCATTTGAAAGCGTAAATCCTTCATCGAATTAATTATCAAACAAAAATCTAACGCCCGCCGAATGTTTCCCAGAACCCATTTCTCATCGTGGATAGATAAAAGGAACATGGAAAAAGTGAAAAAGAAAAAGGCCATAAATGTGTGCATTGGTGTCAAGAAAAAGTGAGCTTTTCCTCCACCCCCAAAAACTGCCATTTGTCTCTACCTACGCCCTATACTAGAGAAAAAATATGCTGTTGGACTATTTTGCAACGGCAGCACTAACAATGACTGTTAGAATTCTGTTTTCTACATTAGAGAGAAAGTCTTACCTTAATACTTGGGTTCTGAAAAAGCCTCCTTTCGTTTTCTCAATGACTTGTTGGTATACTGATTGGGGTGGATGGTTCATAAGAACGGTTCCTTCTTTATAATCAATTTTTGCGTCCACTCTGGTATCGCGGATCAGATTAACGATCCACTTCTCGCCTTCGTCCTGGCTGAGACCAAGGCGTGTAGATAAGTCCCTGAGAAGATGGGTTAATAACAGGCAATTCAATATATACCTAAGTCAAACGTACTTGATATCAATTCTTTGATGGATCTTGCAGTAGCTTTCAGAGATAAGATGCCTAGCCGACTCAACAAACGCATCTGCAGCGGCAACCAAGAAGAAATCGCTTCTCAGGACTTCTTCTGCCTCTCCAAGCTTCTTCTGGGCTTCCTCGAAATCAAAATCGATGTATAGCGCCTTGACAAAATCGGTGATAGGGTCATGGTATTCATACTCCTCCTGCCGGACAATGCGAATCAGATCTTTCAACTGTTTCTGGTAAAGAGACGAGTTCTTGTGGACGCGCTGGCGGTTGGTGATGACCGCAGCGGTGAGATAGCGCAGAATCCATGGGCAGGAAGTTTGGATCGTGTTGATGTAGGCAGGAGAGAAGAAAAGGTCGGTAAGGACATCACGCGCGGCATCGTGGTTGAAGAGGGGGAAGAGAGACCAGTGGATCAGCCATGTACGGTGCTGAAGTTGGCCAAGCGGGTTGTTAAATAGTCGGGTGTCAATAGAATCTTTGACTTTCTGAACTTCCTCCATGGCGCCCTCCCAGTTGGTGGTCAAGATCTCTGATGCCAGTTTTCCCCACGTCGCGGATGCGACCTTATCGTTGTCCGTAGAGAGGACACGGAACTGGTACAAAAGCTCCGCGGCGTTGCCGTAGCTGCCACAGCTGTATTGGAATCGGCCATAGTCATAGAGGATGTTCACCATGTCTATCGTCGCACCGTGCTCCTCAAGGAACTTTAAGTTGGCAGCCTTGTCGCTTCGTAGATTGCCCACGATGTTGTCATCTTGCAATAACTCCGTGATTTTGCTGCTCTCATCAACGTACTGCTGTAATTTTAGCACCACCTCCTCGCGCTTCTTCACAAACTCCTCAGGAATGGTATCAGAATTGTTGATTTCCTGCCAAAGGCTGGCGACGTAATCGGTCATATTCGTCTGTTTGAGCAGCTCATATTTCGCCTTTGTGATCTCATCAACTGTGGCATCATCTTCCTCTTCCTGAGTCGAAGCAAACTCGAGCAGCGGAAAGGCAAGATGTCGGTCAAGGTAGGGTATTAATTTTGGAAGAAGGTCATACTCTTTGATGATCTCCTCAGGGGTCTTTGCAGAGCGGGAAACTGCTCCATTGAGAAGCGTGTCGGCAGACGGGGGTACGTTGTCCGCCATGATTGCGGTGGTATGGCGATGCCCGGGTGGTAGTGGGAAGCGAACGGAGCGGAGATGGGAATCAAGACGTCGATTTCGTGTGCGTTGAAAGTCGAAAAATTGTTGTGCTGCCGCGCTAACCCGCTCTCGGCCTAGCGCCGGCCTCGCAACTCAAAAGTCGTTTGATTTTGATATCGCGAGCCTCCAAGCAAAAATCAGCCGACTCGGCCTTCCACCACAGCTACACCAGGGGAGCAGCGACCCTTGCTATGGAATAGCCCACCTTGTATTAAACCGTCAATATTTTCATTTATCTCATCGGGTACACTATATAGCCAAAAAACAATGGCTTCTATAAGATTCTCCTCCAGCATTTCGTCTCCAATACGCCGGACAGGCTCTATATCCTCACTACATGCTCGATGCAGCTCGTTTTCAATATCATACCAATTCCCAGGAATACAATTGTCTCAGGTTCACACTCAATCACAGCTAACGAAATCACGTAAGTCCTCACCCCCAACTCTTTTAGAATTCATCTACCGTACGAAGGAAGAGAAAAAAAAAAACCAAACTAACTCCCTACCCCCCCAAATAGCACGACCGCCCACCTCGAAACCTCGCTCGACGAAATCCCGAGCTCCAAAATCCAAAATCACTAGACCTAAAACCGTATTATCCGCTGAGGAAACCACTCCCGCGCTCGCGCTTCCCCTCACGAATCTCCCCTACTTCATCCGTCGCACGTCTTCGAACCAATTCCCTGTATATCTTGAGAAAAGAGCTGGTGGAACTAAACTAGAGACCAGGCTGCAAAAAACAGAAGGCGACGTTGACGCGCTGCGCGAAGACCTGATAAAGGCTCTGGGAATGGATGAGAATCCCGCAGACGACGTGAAGATCAACCGCCTAAATGGACATATTCTTGTGAATGTATGCAAACACCGATTTCCTTTTGTTTTGGGATCTCTCCCATTCGTAATTCGTTGTTTTTCTAACTAACGTCATCATCAAAGGGCTGGCGAAAAGCTGAAATATTACAATTCCTCCAGGATCGTAAATTTTAGGTGGTCAATATTATATTAAAAAGCTAAAAATGAGCGTCTTTACTGGAGATATCGCCTGCAAGATTTCTGACGTACTTTTTCTCTTCAATGGAGGCCATGCCTTTTCCCCTTCTGTTTTCACATGAATCTCTTGGTTACAGTTAAATTCACGTTTGACTTTATGGGAATGGCGTTGATATCCCTTTTTGCTGCATTTCTTAAAGCCTTCTCCCTACGCTGTGATTATCCTTCTTTCGCCTTTGTGACTATTCCTCTAATTTTCTTACGAGTCATATTGTGTTCTGAATATGGCTAATGAGTACTCGGTATGAAGCACCATTTGCTACTCAACTTGTATGTATACTTTTTTTTGGGCTACAACACCCCTGATTGTCGAAAGATATGCGAACACAAAATTGGGAGAAAAAAAATCCCAAAGCTCAAACAGTACATATTCAAATAAGTGCCTTATATTCATCATGTTTGTATATTCTTCGAAAACTTACAACCATCCACCTTCACCGGCTAAGATAAGAGAACACACGCCATTCAAACTATTTTCAGCAAATAAAAAGGTACAATCCTTGCATGCAAAGAAGAAACATAACAAGAGAGGTATCCTGATTTATTCTTTACACTGAGGGTCAAAATTGCCCTACACGACTAGGGGAGAGACAAAAAAGAAAAGAAAAATATATATGGGAGTTTTAAGGAGCCACGCTAGACAGAATAAGAGGTCCATTTTTCTATCATTCAATCTTTCACCAGATAAATGAAAAAAAGAAATTCATACCCCAAAAATTGAAAGAAAACCAAGTGATACTAAAAAAGAAAAAACACCTGTGGCAATGCCAGCAATATTCATTACACGAAGCCAAAAAAAAAGGCGAGGTAGATGAGCTTTAGATATAGCAACATCCGTCATTCAACTGCCTAAGACAGCATATTCACACAATTGGCGAACAACAATCGGATCGATATTGGGTGTGAGAAGAGCACCAAGGAGATTCTCCTTCTTCGGAAACACACCTTGAGGATTGGTGAACACCCCGTTAAGCTTCCTTGCCTTATCAGCTAGCCGGCTCAGGATCATCAGTGCACGGTGGCCAACCGTGCTGTGCCAGTACAGGTCCGCATCCACACGACCAGGCGGCCCATGTCGACCACCTGGCGCATTCCGATCGGCGCTGAGTAGGCAAGCGAGGCGCAGAAGACTGACTGCGAAACCATCGGAGGACTTGAACCAGGAATACGCAAGGTCACTGTCAGTAAAACCAGCTAAAATCTCTCCGCAGAGCAAGCCCTGCATTAGGAATGGCTTTCGAATATCAGCTAGCGAGATAACATTTCCTTTCGTGTGCTCTGGTATTGGGGCGATGGCCAATGAGAATGCCTTGGTTAGAAGGTCATTGGAAGAAGGCACTTGATCGTGAATGAAGATACTCCTGAAATGATTCCTATTGGGGTCGTCGCGCGCAAGGAGCTTGGCAAGACTATCGACGGCAGCCGGAAGGTACCGATGAATACTTGGATCGTACGAAGTAAACATAAAACCATCGGGACCAAACGAGGACGAGTTTGGAGCAAAGGAAATCAAAAAGTGTAATAGGGAGAGAGTCTCCTCCTTGCCAGGAAGGTGTACGGAATGGGAAATGTTGCTCAAGAAAATAACGACGTCCTTCATAAAATCGAGGGTATTCTGGTTTGTTCGCAGAAGCATATGTCTGGTTCCCAGATACCGCACTGCGGTAGCAAGAAACTTGATAACAGGGGGCATTGCAAGCGGGTGAAAATTAGACTCGGCGAAAGAGAAATTTCTAAGCAACGTGGTAACGCAAATCAAGCGATCCACAGCACGATCAAGGTCATAGTCAAGGCTCCCAAATTCTGGAACGTCGACTAGCGTTTCCATTTCTTGTCTGCATCCACGAACAATCTCCTCGTATGATGGAAGCATCATGATATCAGAGACCTCTGCAGCATTGTCTGCGAGGAGATCGAGTTGGTCCTCAGCACAGTCTACCAAGGCCTCCGCTAAATCGTCACAATTATCTAGCGAAAGCTGTACTGCAGACTCATACGAGATCTGGATGAGAGTGTCCAGCGCTACCCGCATCTCTGCATGAATACCTGACTTGAGGCTCATTGTGAGTGCATGAATATCAATTACTCCGAGTTCTCCAAATGTTGGGACGCTAGGTTTAAGTCGAATGAGTTCCTCTCCAACCTGGAAAGCATCGTCAACTACAACTGGACCATGGAAATTGCTTTCCGGCAACACCGCTGGCTTAAACGTGTCTTCCAGGGGTCGTCGAATGGAACCACAATCCTCCCCTGGCTTTCTTGGGGCAACAGGTGAGGGCTGTTTATTTCCTGACAGGGATGCACCAGGGGAAAATGGAGGTATGGCACCATTTGGCGAGGCCGACTCAGGCGGGCGTGAAAGGCTCGACCGATGCTGGTGTCCGAGAGGCGACTGTTGTTTTGGGAGCGGCTTGCCTTGTGCACCGACAGCAAAGCCATTCATCTGCATTGGTTGAATATTGTTTGGTTGCTGCATGGACGGTTGGCCCGCATTGTGGAGCTGTGAACTCAGGTCGAAGGACTGGTGTGGCCCAGCCTTGGAAGGTGTCATGTGCTGTTGAGTTGCAGAAGGATCTACGATACGTTGGGCAGCCATCTGCGATGGGTCGCTAACTTGCTTTTGCTGCGTAGTGAGCCAGGCTTGCTCGTAGGGTGCCAAGTTCCGTATGTACACTTCTTTGATTTCTCGAGGAGCTGTAGGAAATTGAGTCATATGCAGTTGTTGGGCGATTGATATCCACCCGTTGGTCGCGGAAAGCTTCTTTGAGCCACCAAGCCGTATAACAGTGGCGTAGAGTTGCATCAAATGTAATGGCCGTCCGCAAACTATAGGGTTAAGATCTAAAGGAAGTCCCCGCGTTGACATGAACCTCTGCAATCCACGCAAAAATCCTTCTGGGTTCGTGGGTTTTGCCATATTTTGATGCATTTGTCTGACTGCAGCGGCTTGGTTGTTGTTTGCTGGATTAGCACCAGCGATGATGGGTCTGCCGGGGGTGGACGGGTTAGGAGATTGGAATTGGCGTGCTTGGTTCGGAAACTGCATTTGATACATTCTCTGCTGTGAGTTAATTTGCTGAGCTGCATAATTTTGCATCGCAGCCGCATTGTTCTGGGCATATTGCGCTTGCATCGCAGGGTGAACGCCTGCTGTCGTTATGGGGGCTTGTGGAGAAAACTGCTGGTTTGGCGGCGGCGCGTACGGTAGTGACTGCCCAAAGGTGCTGGTTTGCGGAGTGTTCACTCGACTACCGTGATCCGATTGAGTGGGCGATATTTGAGATGAGACATGCAATCCAGCTGGTGAGAAGGGGCTTGGAGAAGCTGTATGAACTCTCTGCGAAATCTGTGGGTCGAAGTCCTGCAAAATAGGGGAAGGGCTGGGGTTGTTGGAGCCGGTCTGAAGGTGCTGATAGGGCGTCGGGGCCTGTGGTTGCGAGAATTGCGGATTACCATTGGCCGGGTCTGGGTAACTGGAGAAGGGTGCCTGGTGGGGGGTTTGTGAACGAGACCCAGGAAGAGCGCCAGGCGCCAGTCTTGGGGACATGGAGAAGCCATCATCCGGGCGAGCACGCTTGGATGGAATTACAGGATTAGGGTTATGGAAGCCAGGCGACATGTTCCTGGAAGCACCATTGAACATGCGTTGGAATTGGCCGGAATCGGAGGGATTCGGCGATTGGAGGAACGCCATTGACGGGTCAATGGTCGCGTTGCTAAAGGAGCCATTGTCAGGTGGAATATTTGCCGTCGCAGGGTCATTGAGCCAGGCGTTCATGTCGTGATATCGAGGAATACACCCATTCGTCTGTGGTCACAGGACGCGTCAGTCAGCAGCTAAAACATAGTGGATTGAGCAGACAGGAGATCGCGACAAGCGCCAACACGCGTTTCTGCCGGCGGAAGCCAGATAGCAGCAAAGCGACCAAAAGGCACAGACAGAGTACGGGCGCGTCTCAAAAAGGCCAACAAGTGGCAACGAAAAACCAGCAGCGACCAGACGCAGGGGCTGAGGGAGAGCGGAGTGCAATTGGGGAGAACAGACGGCGTACATACAAGCGAGTGAACAGAACGAGAGCCGCACGAGCAACGGGAGAGTCTCGCAGCGTCGCGAAGGAAGCACAGGCTGAGCCGCAAACACAGAGAGCGGACGTGCTTGCGAAGGCGCTTGCTGTTTTGGGCGGCCTGGTCACGTGGCAGAGAGTCAGTGGGCTGAGTCAGCAGCAGGAGGAGCAGCAGCAGCAGCGCGGCTGGGCGGGTGGCGGAAGAGCGCGAGCAGCAGAGATGCCGTCATCGCAGGGAAGGGGGGGCACGGGCAGAATAAGAAAATAATAATAAGTCGCGAGCACGGGCAAAGGTAATAATCAGCAGGCTGGCGGGCAGCGTACCAATGAGCACGCGGCAGGGCAGGATGGCTTGTTTGACGCGGGTTTGGCGAAAGGCGCTGGAACCAGAAGCACAGCGGCAGGGGATCCAGACCGGTATGGGGAGGGGGGGTGGGAAAATACCCGGGGCAGTCCAGAGGGGGAGGTATAGCGGGAATAATTTCCTACCTGCAACCAGACGACGGGCACGCAAAGCTGCCAATGTCGTGCCTCCAAGAGAGTGGAGAGAGATAGGGGGCGCTGGGGTAGGGGACAGCAGCCACGGCTGTCGGAGCGATAATTCCTAAAATAAAATACTATGAAGGGCTAGGCGCGAAAATAACGTGAGCCCAAAGTCAAAGGGCCAAATCCAGGCCGAATGGGATGCAGCTGTCGGGTTTTCGGGTCAGGCAGTCGGGGCAAAAGTATGAAGAAAGGGCTGCGAGAAGCAGCTCCGTCCACTTTTGCGCGGGCGGTCGGCTTGAGGCAGCAAATTTTTCTCGCGCGTCGCCTGCTCGCTTAGGGCGGCGCCGGCCGCAGCCGAGCAGCCCGCCAATCATGCGCCGCCATTTGGTCTCAGCCCCGAATCCGGCACCCTCACGTGCCCCCGCTGATCGCGGCGCTACGCCGCATCCGACATCGCGCCAGTGCCGCCTGGCCGCCCGCCCAACCCCGCGCTTCAGGCGCACCACCGTGCCTGTTCTCCGGAGCAGCGCAGATCCAGGCCGCTCGAATCCTGGCCTTGGGGACACTCACCTGGGCGACCGAAACAAGGTGGCGGTCGGCGCGAACGATGGAAGAAAAGGGGCTGTGAATCGCAGGTCAGCCACCGCACGCCCGCATCCATCGCGTCGGCCGCTCGCCGCTTTGCATGCGTACGTCTTGGCAACGGAAGCTTCCCAGCGCGGGCGGACCAGACCCCCAGATCCAAGAGACACAGCGCCTGGAAGCCAACTCCAGGTTCGTTCCAGTCCGCCGAATCCGGAGCCTCGACTAGACTGGAGATAGAGAGAGAGAGAGAGAGAGAAAGGCTGCGGTCGAAAACCGCCGTAGGAAGACCTGTTCAGTTAAATTCTCGCATAATATAGGTGATGCTAGCTGGGCATCCAGCAGTCGTATTCGTCTCACTTCGAACGAGGATACGCTGATACGGTGCCAGTCGCACGCACGCTTCCTTCAGGTGAGCCAGCGGGAATAATAATAATCGCTGGGGGGGTGGGAAAGGATGAGAAAAGGGAGCCAGAGGGAGGGGGTGTCGCCTGGTATATATATCTTGTCAATCCTGCCCCGTTAGCCTTCTAAGCCAGTCATACACACATACATATAGTTATGCTTTCAAGGACTGCACCAGACTCTGGTTCCTCTGGCCACGGCCCTTTTTCTTTTTTGTCTCCTGGGACCGGGCATGCGAACCGGCCGCGTCTCCTGGCCGATGGCAAACTTGCCCCATCCCTGCAAAGGGAAATTCCGCCTGGGTGCGGATGTGCTTTGTCCCTTGTCCCACCTGCTAATAGCTTTTTTAATCCCCGTTGTTCCAAATGGTTAGATGGCTTGATCATCTGAGGAGCGAACGTCCCAGTTTATGAAGGAAAGCCCGCCGTGATCGTCAATCGTGCGGCTGCCCTCTTGATCGGCCCCAAGTCCTAATATTAATTTACTGGGCCCTGCGGTAAAGAAAAAAAATTCACCGCCTGGCCAATTGCTACTCATCATTAATGCTGTCATAGGTTCAGGATGGCGGTTTTAGCCTGTCAAAAAGCAACCGTTTCTGAAAAAAGCCAAACCAAACGATGAGTCTTTTACGAAGGATTTCAATAAAAGATAGAGGCGTTTTGAAGGGCTCAATTTGCCATTATTGGCCACCCTTATTGAAATGCAATTCATTTCATAAAATCCTCGATCCTCTTGGGCAGCATTGGCCCGTCACTACACCATGTAAGACTGGCGACTGCCAGGAGAGGAGCCCCAATGAAATACATAAAATACGAGATATGCAGCTCGGCAAAATATCACGGGTGGGCGGGTCGACTGAGACAGCAGAGCCAGTGCGATAGGTTGAAACTAGAGTAATAATTATTCGTCTGATGGTTCCAACTTCCAAGTCTGCATGTCATTTTTGGACTCTGCAGTCTATAAACTTTATCAAAGAGCAGGCGAAACATTCCAATAATACCAGAAGATCCGCCAGCAGTAGTGCGTTGTCTAGAGCTTCAGTAGCCGGGGATGGCGGCGGCAATTGATGTATAATTTGGCTGCTCTCGTGCGAGGCGCTCATGAACTGTAGCGTGTGATCATGCTGTAGAACAACAAGGAGCGAGGCAGATGCCGAGGAAGAGATAGTAATATAGTATCCCGTAAAACGCGAATACTTTTACGAAATTATGAGACGCATATTATAAAATTGAGGCCAGAGTCCAGAGCACACAAAGGCCGGGCGTTCTTCCGCCAAACTTCTTGTCGCGAAGAGAGCCTGGCGCCAAGAACGGACGGCATCGCTGATTAATCACTGGTCGGCCAGGCTTGGCATAGCTGCTGAGGAGCTCCAGCGCAAGACCAGCTTCACGGTTTTGCAGCAGTGCTTTTCATTCTCTACACCGCACTCCCAGCTATATTTGGAAAAGTAAAGTTAAAAAGTATAATTTGAATTGCCTCTTATTTTCATTTTGTTTGCCATATTCGAGACCGCCGTCATGGGAGACACCGCCGTCCAGCCCCCAATCAACGCCATTGCTCCTTCGCTGAAAGCGACTCCCGCCGATGCCATTCCTGATATCGACTCTTTGGAGGGCTGGGGAGTCAATGATGCCGATGAATATACTGTTTTAAAAAGGCTACAGCGACATCTGGAGTATGCCTCAGCTTCCACAGTCATACCTCGCCACTGACACGTTTTAGGTACATAAATTTACAGGAAGAATATATCAAAGATGAGCAAAGGTCCGCCACATTTAACTGTGTAGTCGTTCACCCTAGAATTCGTTAACCTTATTTCAGGAGTCTTAAGCGCGAACTTGTCAGAGCCCAGGAGGAGATCAAAAGAATACAGAGCGTTCCCTTGGTCATCGGACAATTTATGGAAGCTATTGATCAGAAGTATGTTTCTCATTCATGGATGAGACGACGATGCGACTGACAATATTTTGCTTAGCACCGGTATCGTACAGTCGTCCACCGGTTCAAATTATGTCGTTCGAATTCTCTCAACCCTTGACCGAGAGAAGCTAAAGCCTTCGTCCTCCGTCGCCCTCCACCGTCATTCCAATGCCCTCGTTGATATCCTCCCTCCTGAAGCCGACTCATCCATTGCTATGCTTGGTGCGAGCGAAAAGCCCGATGTCACCTATGCCGATGTTGGTGGACTGGATATGCAGAAACAGGAAATCAGAGAAGCCGTCGAATTGCCTTTGACGCATTTTGACCTGTACAAACAGATTGGTATTATACAATACCCTGGCTAATGACTTTTCTGATTGCTGAATAATTTCTATCGTTTAGGAATCGATCCACCTCGAGGTGTACTTTTATATGGCCCCCCCGGAACGGGCAAAACCATGTTGGTGAAGGCCGTGGCGAACAGTACAACCGCCAATTTTATCCGCGTCGTTGGCTCCGAATTCGTGCAGAAATATCTTGGTGAAGGACCTCGCATGGTCCGAGACGTTTTCCGGATGGCGCGCGAAAACTCGCCAGCCATCATCTTCATTGACGAGATCGACGCTATCGCGACAAAGCGATTCGACGCCCAAACAGGTGCAGATCGCGAGGTGCAGCGTATCCTACTCGAACTCCTCAACCAGATGGATGGATTCGACCAGACCAGCAATGTCAAAGTCATCATGGCCACCAACCGCGCCGACACCCTTGATCCCGCCTTGCTTCGACCTGGCCGCCTGGATCGAAAGATTGAATTCCCTTCCCTTCGTGATAGACGTGAGCGCCGTTTGATTTTCGGCACGATTGCGTCGAAAATGTCATTATCGCCGGAAGTAGACCTGGACTCTCTCATTGTGCGTAATGACCCGTTGTCCGGCGCCGTGATTGCGGCCATTATGCAGGAAGCTGGCTTGCGTGCCGTTCGTAAGAATCGATACAACATCATCCAATCTGATCTTGAAGACGCATATTCCAGCCAAGTCAAGACAGGACAAGATGCAGACAAGTGAGTTACTCCCCGTGCGAACGGGGCTATGGTCCGTACTAACTATAATGATTACAGATTTGATTTCTATCGTTGATGCTCTCTAGCGAATAGGGAATTTCCAGTATGGAATCAGGTTCTTTGTGTTTGGTGTTTTCAGGACGAAGCCAGTTGTCTCTCTCAATGCGGATACAAACGCACACTTTCAACAGGCTGGTTTGAACTTGTAGCAAAGAGAACCACTTGAATATACCTATTATGTAGCTTCTCTTCATCAAACATAATATAAATGTTAAAGCTTCCTCTGGTTCACGTAACTTTCTCGCCTCCTTCTCGTCTGAGATTAAGCTATTTGTTTGGGGGATGCACATCTCAGGGGTGATGTGTGGGATGCAGCTATTGGGTAATTTGCCTGTTACACCAGCACAGGCTGTTCCTGATAAAACTCAAAATGTGCCGCTTTGTGGGCAGCAATCGAGGGTCGAATCGCTTATTTTCTAAGTAAAGATGTGGTATGGCAGTATTCCTTTCAATACATCACGGCAAGCGTCTCCGTGGTACGGAGTGTTTTGGCCGATAAAGTCTGGTCTCCACACGCGCCGGTAGTGATGTCAACATCAACAACAAGATGCCAAGATACCGACACGTGACACTGGCGGCGCCAAATGTTCGTCATCAAGGGCGGGAACCTGACTTCATATCCGAAGCAACGGCCCCAGACTACAACCTCATTCCACTCCACCCCAACAACACAGCTCCCACCACCCACCATCTCTCCCTTCATCAACACCTATCCGAGTTGCTTAAGTTCATCAAATCATTCGTTTTTGTTACCTAATTCGAGTTTTTTAATTCATCAGTCCCTCAAAGCCCTGCGCTTCTGCCTCCTCTCTGGTTCCCAGCCACCTCGCTGACCATGAGGAACACCTTCTTGCTCGCGGCCGCCGTGCTGCTGGGCTGCACATCTGCGAAAGTGCACAAGCTCAAACTGAAGAAGATCTCTCTGTCCGAGCAGTTCGTACGTATTGCAGGTTGATGGTTGACCTCTAGGCAACCGTATTCTTCCGGGACTACGGCTAATAGCTATTTTATCACAGGATCATGCCGACATCGAAACTCAGATGAAGTCTCTTGGTCGCAAATACCTGGGTGTTAGATCAGCACATCAACAGGAAGTTCTAGCAGATCAGGCTGAACCGAACAGTGGCCATAACGTCCTCGTCGATAACTTCTTGAATGCCCAATGTAAGTTTATCATTGTTGTTCAACATGCTACCATTTCCCAGCGCTTATCAATCCACCTAGATTTCTCTGAAATCTCGATTGGAAATCCACCCCAGGACTTTAAAGTCGTCCTCGACACTGGTAGCTCCAACCTCTGGGTTCCATCCGAGCAATGTAGCTCCATCGCTTGCTACCTTCACAAGAAATATGATTCCTCGGCTTCATCTTCCTACAAGAAGAACGGGACAGAGTTCAGTATTCGATATGGCTCAGGCAGCCTTTCGGGATTTGTTTCGCAAGATACTCTTAAAATCGGTGACCTCACTATCAAAGATCAACTCTTTGCAGAGGCTACAAGTGAACCTGGCCTTGCTTTTGCCTTCGGCCGGTTTGATGGCATTCTTGGACTTGGATATGACAGCATCTCAGTCAACAAGATCACTCCACCGTTCTATAACATGGTCAACCAGAAGTTGATCGATGAGCCAGTCTTCGGTTTCTATCTTGGCGATGCAAATAAGGAGGGTGATCAATCATTCGCTACCTTCGGCGGTATTGATAAGTCCTTATACAGTGGTGAAATGATTAAAATCCCTCTTCGTCGTAAAGCTTACTGGGAGGTCGACTTCGATGCTATTGCTCTTGGCGACCAGCGTGCTGAGCTTGAAAACACCGGTATCATCCTCGATACTGGCACTTCCCTCATCGCCCTCCCATCTACGATGGCAGAACTTCTGTAAGTGTCTTATTTCATCGATACCTATCGCTTAACAGTACTAATATCGCGGCCTATTTAGCAACAAAGAGATCGGTGCAAAGAAATCATGGAACGGTCAATACACAGTGGAGTGCGACAAACGCTCATCGCTTCCAGACCTCACATTCACTCTTTCGGGTCACAACTTCACCATCAGTGCCAATGATTACATCCTTGAAGTCCAAGGCTCATGCATCAGCAGCTTCATGGGCATGGATTTCCCCGAACCCGTCGGGCCGTTGGCTATTCTTGGTGATTCTTTCCTGAGACGTTGGTACACTATGTATGACTTGGGCAACAATGTTGTTGGCCTTGCCAAAGCCAAGAACTAAAGTGACTCGGTAATTTGGTGGACGAGTGTGTGTTCTCTGCTTATCCGATAGATGGCTGAATACCCTTCCATGTCCAGACTGTGTAACATGGCCCTGGGGTCTAGATTTTCTATACTCACATTTCTAGGCTTATTGATATATCTGATTTGCTTGTTTTTTTTTTTTTTTCGGACTCGGCTTCTTGACTCAAAGTATCCAGGGAGAATTTTATCTGGAGTTGATGCGAATATTGCTTTGTTTTTGATGGCATCATTTGTGTAATCAAGTACTGGTGCAATTGCACCATCATTTGACATGTAATCGGGATCAGAAATAATATCTACCGTACGGAGTACTCCCTCCTTGACTTTCACTGAGGCACTTGTGCTCCCCTGCCTGAAGCTCCAATACTTGGAAACTCGGAGAATTGAGTGATGTCAAGGGCCAAGACACTGCACTATACGTCACAATACAGAAACATACAGCCCGAGGCTATTATTGCCTACTTCCAACACAAGTAGCTGTGTCCCGAATTTGTGCATCGAGAAGAATCTGGAACTCTTGCCATATATCAGCACAATATTTTTCATCCAGGTGAGTGCGCTAGAAATGGCGCCGTTTCGAGCGGGCCCCCAGTTCTTCATATTGAACCCTTTCATTATCATATTCGGGCATGTACGGCTTTTCTAGAATTTGCCACTTATAGCAACAGAGAAGATCAATTCTCTATGAAGTATCATTCCGAATTCAACAGGCTACTTCATGCTTGAGGGTTGAAACAATCTCTTAGCCACAGATGCGAGAGCTAACATAAACATTTTTCTATTTCAACATTATCTACTCAAGGCATGGGATCTTAAAAAGGGCATACAAGGACCTTGCCTGGTCCTGATTTTTGTTCCCGTAACATGTACGGAGTACTCCGTACTCCATACTAAATACCCATTTCAGAACGCAACACTTCATACGGAGTACCTTCCGCCAAATTTTATATTAGATGTACAGTTCGCTCTCCACAAATTCCAGCTCAACGACTTTAGCTTACATAGTTATAGAGTAACATCCTTTGCTAAGCTAATTCTAAGCTCAATTGAGCATCTGGTGTACTCCGTAGGGCATATAAAAAGCACGCAAGTTGGTGTCCATGTTATCAAACTACTGGGGCTCAACGACGTCCAGTTTTGTGCAACCTCATCTGTAGTGACCACATCGTCTCCACAGCGTCCTAAAACCATGTTTCTGTCGTGTCATGATACTTTCCCTGCTTGATGCCGGTCAGAGTCATGTAAAGGGACAAGGCTCAAACGACTTGTGATTGGCCGTAGCGTGCGCTAATACAAACATAGTTAGCGTAGAATGACGTTGATTGGAAGCTCCCGTACTGTACCGTACTAGTGGTCACATTCAGTCACCTGGCGCTTCGCTATTCTCCAAACATATGTAGCAAGGCAGCTTGCCCGCAAGCATCACAAAAGAACTTCTACTTGAACTCAACCTAACTACTGGATGCACTCTCTTTCCTCCTTCAAATTTCCTGCTACATTGATTGTGCTCCCAAGACCATTTTGAGCTCACATTCTCTGTTCCATTTAAGTACACTCAATAACAACTCACGCTCCGGGACTATACTCCTCCCCGCACAAAAATAATCCATACAGTACCATTGCGCATTCTTTATCTTCACACAAGCTAGTTTTTCTTTCAAACAACAGCTTGCGCGTCAACCACCCTACGACTTCTATATCAAAGAAACGGATTATGGGCACCGCGAAAGCCCTTTCAATTCTTTAAGGGATGCTACTGAAATTATCTTCTAGCCTTCATTATCCGATCACCGTCACCGAGCTCCTGTATCTAGCTGGCGATAGTGTCCACCAAGGCGATGCGCTCTTCGCATACTACTATCACACCACGGTGACGGAAGGAGACGGGCTAGGTAACAAACATGATGTGGTGAAGAAATTTCCAACCAAGTTCGAGAGCGCAGTCGATGGTACATTGTTAAACTGGAAAATTAGAGAAGGGCAGATCATCGAGAAGCCGTAAGTCTGATGGTTCTTTCACATAGAGGAAAAAGAGCGGAGGGAGTGGAATTGATGCATTACGCTAACCTCGAAATTTGTTTATAGGATTGATATTGCTGAAATAGATGAGCCATGTTCTCACGATGTACAGTTTGGCGGCATGTGCGCAAATTGCGGGAAAGATATGACAGTGTATGTTCACCCTGCGCGCGTTGTTTTTTTTTTTTTTCAGGTCTCGATTTACGCGTCGAATTTCGCTAACTCCCAGCCTTGAAACCCGCAGTTTCAGCTACAACACCGAAATCCTAGATTCGTCGCGAGCTCCAATTCGGATGGTCCATGATAGCGCGGCTTTGACTGTCAGTAAGGATAAGGCCACGCGCGTCGAGGAGGATGCAAAGCGCCGACTTCTCGCCTCAAGGAAGCTGTCTCTGGTCGTTGACTTGGATCAAACGATCATTCACGCGACGGTTGACCCAACTGTCGGGGAATGGCGGGAGGATAAATCGAACCCTAATTACGAGGCCGTGAAAGATGTTCGTTCATTCCAGCTTATTGATGATGGGCCCGGAATGAGGGGGTGCTGGTACTACATCAAGTTGCGACCAGGCCTGGAAGAGTTTTTGCGTAAAGTCTCGGGCCTTTATGAGCTCCATATCTATACGATGGGCACCCGAGCATACGCGCAGAATATTGCGAACATTGTGGACCCGGATCGGAGGATTTTTGGAGATAGAATTTTAAGCCGTGATGAGAGTGGTAGTCTCACGGCAAAGAATCTGCAACGCTTGTTCCCCGTTGACACTAAAATGGTCGTGATTATTGACGACCGTGGAGACGTGTGGAAGTGGAGTGATAACCTTATCAGGGTCTTTCCTTATGATTTCTTCGTTGGAATTGGCGATATCAATTCCAGTTTTCTTCCGAAAAAACAGGAGTTAAAGGGCGCGCCTAGAGGACAGGTTAAGATAAAGAAACAGCCGGAGGCCACCCCAGACGCGCAAACTGAGCCTGGAATCAACGGTTCAAGCGAGATGGATATCGATGAAAAGCCAAAGGAAGACGTCTCAACTTTGGAACAGCTCGTGACTATGGGAGGTGGTAATAACCCCGTGCTACTCCAGGAGCAAACCAATCAACAAGAAGAGCTCATTGCACATCAAGTTGAGGAACGACCACTATTGCAAAAGCAAAAACAGCTTGACGCAGAGGACGAAGCTGCTGAAATGCAGGCTGCGGAAAATGGAGATTCGGCTAGCGATGACTCTCAAGATTCATCGAAACATCGCCATCACCTTTTAGAAGATAATGACACAGAGCTCTTTCAATTGGCAGAGAGATTGAGACTGATCCATCAGCGTTTCTTTGAAGAATACGACAGAAAACGTTCTCTATCTCTGGGGGGTCGAGTATCAGCGTTGCGGGGCGAAATTGTTCCCACCAAAGACAAAGGCATTGACCTTCGCACTGTCCCTGATATCAAGGTTATCATGCCACAAATCAAGCGAAAAATACTGGAGGCCATAGTTGTCGTTTTCTCCGGCGTGCTGCCTCTTGGAACTGACACACAAAAAGCGGATATTTCGCTTTGGGCAAAGAGTTTCGGAGTCATTATCACGCAAAAAATCGACTCGAGGACCACCCATCTCGTTGCAGGGAGAAATCGCACAGCTAAAGTTCGAGAGGCGACAAGATACCCGAAAATCAAGATAGTCACGATTCAGTGGCTTCTGGATTCTCTGGTACAATGGAAACGTCTTCAGGAGGAGCCTTACCTGGTTCCGGTCCACCCTGATGACCGCGGCGAGCCGATTAATTTAGGAAGTAGCTCCCAAGAACCAAAGGACCTGGACGATCCTGGCTATTTGTCGTCTTCTGAAGACGACATTTCAATGGATGACGACGATATGGATTTTCTAAAAGGCAATAGCCAAAGCGAAGAGTTGGGCACGGCCGATGAGGAGATATTATTGTCGACGGGCCTTGATGAGCACTCACGGATAGGATACGATGCTGATGAACAGGCTGAGGTACACGATGAACTCAAAGCGTTTCTAGGCAGTGACAACGAAGAAAGTGAAAGCGACAGCGATGCCTCAATATCTCAACGGTCGATGGTCGTGACAACCGATAGAAAACGCAAACGCGATCTAGAAAGCGACGAGAGCGGAGGAGAAGGACCTGCCCTCGAGGACCACCAGCTGCAAGCCCATCCCGGTTCGCGATTGTCCCAGAAGATCAAACGATCCCATGAGCGGACAACGGGGCTCAAGGAGGTGTCCAATGCCGCTTCGATCAGTACAGAAGACACACATTCCGAGACGCCTGCTGCGCAAGGAAGTGGCGAAGCTTCAGGCATCCCTAATGCAGGAAGCGAGGTGCAAGTCGCAGCTGGTAGCAGCAGTCAACCTGAGGCCGACGTTGAAGTTAAACACGGGATTTCTTCCAACGATGACAACGGAGACGATGACCAAGATGAACTAGAGCGCGAAATGCTGGCTGCATTTGAAAACGAGGACTGGGAAGAAGAGACGGGCGACAGGAACATGAGTGATAATGGATAGAGGTGGAAACCCTGTCTATTTGCACTAATACGGCATTTTTGTTTGTACCACTTCTCTCCAGGGGCAGGCTTGACCCTCTCCCACCCTCATTTTTTTACCTGTCGCCATGCATTTGAATGATGACCTCTCGGCATAGCGAGGCGTTTACTATTTTACCCTCTCCGCGGTCCTGGGATGGCATGTTTCAATTTTGTTGGTGTGACTGCTATGGTGTTTGGGAAAGCAAGGGCGTGTGTGGGATTTGCTTTATTTGTGCGGGTGATAGTTTTGAGCTTCTGATATTGAATTTAGTGGGGGTTGGATTGCTATCAGCGCTTACCATCTGGGGTGAATTCTGGCCCAGCAAACCTTTCATTTTCTGGGATAAGTACCTATAGCTATGACTACATGAACCTGACCAACTACTGTTTTCCAGCCGCTATTCATAATGGAATGTCGATACAAATGTTCTACGCGGACACTTCAGTCTACATCTGTTTGCTTTTGATGGAAAACTTGCCAAGACTGTTGGTTTAGTTTGGTTACTAGATACTAGCCAGGCGGGAGGAGCTCACAACGTCTTCCGTCTTCCAAACCTCCACCATCCATTCACCCCAACCACACAATGTTATTTTCCTGGTTTCTTAGACCTGTTTAGCACTTTTGGGGATTTTCGTTAGCCTGGGCTGGTACACAAATAATGACTGGCCTTAAAAGCGCATGTCTCTACCCTTTCACCACTATTCATTATATTTGATGATTTACTATTAAGCCAATTGGGCATAATAGTGAAATATGTTTGCGAGACCTAT
The DNA here is from genome assembly GCF_022830035.1 of Ophidiomyces ophidiicola. Taxonomy (NCBI): domain Eukaryota; kingdom Fungi; phylum Ascomycota; class Eurotiomycetes; order Onygenales; family Onygenaceae; genus Ophidiomyces; species Ophidiomyces ophidiicola. Next base: position 447,207 of record NW_026054649.1, read on the forward strand.
AACAATCAACCTGGGTCTTGCGGGGCTAGGCAAAGAACCTAGCCTGACATGAAAGCAGAGCCGCTCATTTCCATAGTCTGTATTAACGGAACTTCCTGGGAGCCTGAAACATGTGCAAGATCATGTCTCCCCCCATAAGCAAATGGATACCACTTATTGTTCCTCTTCGGCTTACAACACTGCATATAAACTGCTGAGATCTTCTGCTATCTTTTCTAACATGGCCCTCATAGTATGAACATACACCGTACATTCATATCTAATATTCTCTTCTTCTTTCTTACCTTAGAAGTTGCAAAGTTTCACGGACACTCCTACTAATTAAACAAGATGATCGAATCAGATGTGATAAAAAATAAACTCAATATTATTGACAAAGTCAGAGCCCGTGGTGTTGGAGACCATATCGCCCTTCCGCAGCTGGTCGTTTGTGGGGATCAATCGGCTGGTAAAAGCTCCGTTCTAGAAGGCATCACAGGAATCCCGTTCCCTCGGAAAGACGGCTTATGCACCAGGTTTGCAACTGAAATAATTCTTCGACATGCTGTTTGTGATCGCACTATTACGGCGTCTGTCATACCACACGCTTCACGAGATCCGGAAAAGGTAGGGGTTTTCCGTCAGTACTCTCGTTCGCTCTCTAGCTACGACGAGTTACCAGTGGTTATTGAAGAAGTTTCGCGGCTTTTTGGGCTGAAGGGATATTCTGAAAATGATAATGCCCCAGCATTCGCAGCCGATGTATTACGAATTGAAGTGATTGGTGATACTGGTCTTCATCTAACTATTGTGGATCTCCCGGGTCTTATTGCTGTATCGGAAGATGAAGACAATATTGATATGGTCGGAAAATTGGTGGATTCTTACCTGGAAAATTCACGTACAATTATCCTCGCCGTTCTGCCAGCGCCTAGTGATATCGAAACACAAAAGATCATTCAACGTGCACGGCATTTCGACAAACCTGGAGAGAGGACTGTGGGAATTCTTACCAAGCCTGACCTTATTAACAAGAATACAGAGGGGAAAGTTGTTCAACTGCTGCGAAATGACGGCCCGACCAAGCTAAAGCTTGGTTTTTATCTGCTGAAAAATCCTGACCCGGATGGACTGAAGCGAGGAATCACTATAGACGAACGGAAATCAAAAGAGCTACAGTGGTTTCAGGCTCAGAAGTGGTCTAAACATAGGCCTGATTACAGTCGAATTGGAGTGGATGCCCTAAGAGCATCTCTTCAAACCCTCCTGGAAGGACATATCGAAAGGGAATTACCCAAGGTACAGGCGGATGTATTCGAATTGCTGAACAAGGCCGAAAAGGATCTCGAAGCGCTAGGTGAGGAAAGGAAGACAGTCCTTGAGCTACGACTATTTATCTCAAAACTTGGCAGCACCTTTTCAAACCTGGTGGCCTCAGCTACCGATGGAACATATCAGGGGACTGTGCCAGAATTCTTCTCCGAAGCAAGGGAGCGGCTTTTGCACAACAGGTTACGAGCGCGTATTCATCTCTTAAATGAGGAGTTTGCGGGATACATGCGACAATATTCTTCTAAAAGACGACTTAATCAGCGCCCCAATGACGAAAGACTGCTGGATATTAAACGCCATCTTGTTTTAAGTATGCCGCTGGATACTAAGACGTATGCGCAATTACTAGCACTGGATGAACCTGAAATCGTATCAACTGGCGAGTTTCATGCTCATGTAAAGATGGTAAGAAATGTTAACCTTGTTTAATTTATGTTTCTTTCCTAGCTGATAATATCTCGAGACATACCAAAATACCCGGGGGCTTGAGCTTCCAGGTAATTGCAACCATACTCTTCTTATGGAGCTTTTCCACGAGCAATCAAACCACTGGCCTGTCGTGGCAAAAAGACACACTCAGTCGGTTCACAATCTCGTACGGGACTTCGTGGACAGAGTTTTGAAACAGGTTGTTAGTGAAGAACACGTACGCTTGGAACTTCATCGCGTTATCAATTCAAGGCTAAGGGTAAATTTGGACGATGCGCTAGATGAGCTTGAGAAGATTTGCCGAGACGAGAAGTTTCAGCCGATAACATACAACCATTATTTCACTGACAATATTCAAAAGATCAGAAACCAGGGGCTAAAAGAGGCGGTTGCAGAAGCGTTTGATGAAATAAAGTGGACACCTACCTACACCCACATCGACAAGGCAAAAGTATTGAACGAGGTGCAAAACGCCATTATTGTTGATATGAACGAGCAAACATGTCAGGAAGCCACGGCAGCGCTCGATGCCTATTGCAAGGTAAGTAAAATCACCATGCGGTGGACATCAAGCTGCACTGTATGCTAACACGCAGCCATGTAGGTCGCGATGAAGACTTTTGTCGATAATGTTTGCCGCCAGGTGATCGAGAGACACATCGTTTCCAAGCTGCCCAATGTGTTCAATCCCACGACCGTGCTCTCGTTAACCGACAAAGAGCTCCAGAAGATCGCAGCGGAGCCGGGATCGAAGACTGAGCGGAGAAAGGAGCTTACCCATTTGGTCAGCATGCTGAAGGAGTCTCTGGACGACTTGCAGTGCTAGAATGTTTTTAGGGGTTGGTGTTCAGGAGGTGTTGAAACATAGATCGATCAGGATTCGTTAACTATGACTGGGTTTTGGGGGCATCGGGTGTTCAACCACCATATCTGCCACGATACAAAGAGAGAGCGATGTGCATTTTTCGACATTCTCGGGATACATTAACAAAATTGGGTATACTATTGTTGTTAGATTCTTTTTCTTTTCCATAGAAGCAGCGGAATTATCGGATAATAAATGAAGTCCAAAAAAATGTTGAGGATTCGATCTCGACGCGACTCGAACGCGCAATCTTCGGTGCCGAAAACCGACGCCCTGCCATTGGGCCACGAGACCATTATTATTGGTAGGATAGAACATGTTGAAACTAAACATAGCATTTAGAATAAATGGAAGTCTATCGACACCCAACCCGCCCAAATGTCCAGATTCTACAAGAAAGCATTAACAGAGAGTTGCCGGCGCAAAGCACGACGGACACTTTTTTAAGTTGATTACTGGGGTAACTACTACGGAGTACGGAGTACGCGTGTAGACGCGTGGCTGAGTCATCGTCAGATCAAAACACGATAAGCTTTGACGGACTAATTGAGCCTTGAAGAAGGCTTTTCAGTGGGTCTCGAGTGAGCCAGCGTAGGGCTGTAGACAAAGATTTAAAACAAAAAAAAAAAAAAAAAACACCCCAACTGTGTATGTATGTGTATAGATGGGCCAAGCCTGGCTTCCTCGCCCCTCACCCCAAAAAAAACGCCAGGCAGTTTTTTGTATCGCTAAATAGCAGATGTATATAGAAAAACAAGAACGAGAAGAAAAAAGAGATCTGGCTGGTGGTGGGAAATTACCCTGGAGAAACTCCTGCTGATGTATGGAAAAAAGGGACCTAAAATGCGTGGCGTCGTCAAGATCTAGAGCGGGGGCATATAGTATGTACGTTGAAGTCGAGTTGTGTGAATGGGCATGTGGGGGGAAGGGCCTAGAAACTGCCCCGGCGGACCTGCATGGCCATGAAGAGCATCCAGACGAAAAAGATGGTGTTGACCAGGCTGAATGAGAAGGCGGCCTTCCAGCAATTACCTGGTAAAGTGTCAGCAGTAAAGCAACACGCGACAACAAAAACCATTAAGGGGAGCGCACGCACAGATATTCCACTGGGTCAGCCAGGCGAGGGTGTTGATGCTGGCGCCGCGATAGACCATGGCCTCGACGTAGTTCTGGCAGTTGGCGTTGACGCTGGCGACGGCGCCGTACAGCTGCAGCGAGATGCCGATGAGGCCGGTCAGCCACAGGGTGAACAGGATGAACGAGCCCAGCAGGATGATCTCGGGGATCAGCTTGTTCTGGAAGATCAGGAAGACGACGAGCAGCACGAAGGCCACGCCCAGGCTGCCGGTGGCGACCATGAAGGGGAAGATCCTGGGCGGGAGAGAGAGAGAGACTTGTTAGCCATTTGGTTGTTTGGGGGTGGGGGGAGACGGATGGATGGAGGACGCACCACGGCGTGGGCAGGCGCATCTGGTCCTGCACGACCATGAACCAGCTGAAGATGCCCAGGCAGGTGGCGGAGGCGGCCAGCACGATCAGGATCCAAAGGTTGAGCTGGATCTCGGGCCAGTGGAACTTGCGCAGGCGCACGGTGGTGGTGGTGGTGCGGCGGGTGGTGGCCATGGTGGGAGTGTGTGAGGTGAGAGGGTGAGAGGACGATAGGATGAGAGAATGGGAAGCGTGTGGTGCGTAGAGAGGACGAGCGAGGGCGATGCCACGGGGAGGACGGCGAGGCGGGCGCGTGGGGAGAGTCAGGCCGCTGTGCAGCGGGCGAGGCGAGGGGCGGGCGACGTGCGCGACTCTCCCCGGTGGTAGGCGTGGAAGAGAGGAGTAGGCGTGGAGGAGAGGAGTAGAGGTGGGAGAGGTAGTAGAGGAGGTGAGTTGGGTGGTGGTGGTGGTGGTGGTGGTGGTGAGGGAGAGTGAGGGTGTTGACAGCACAACGGCGATCGTCGCAATCGGGTGGTTGGCGCGAAATGCGGTGGCGGGTACATCCCCGTCGATTAACTACAGAACTACATACTCGGTACACACAGTCTATATCATATACATCGTACATACATACATTCCTACAGCAGCGTGTCGCCCAGCGCACTGCGGATCAGCGAGCAGCCGGCGCGCACGGTCTCGGCGGCGCCGGCGGCCTCGAGGCTGGGGTTGACCTCGACCAGGTCCATGGCGACGAGGTTGCCGGTCTCGTGCACGCACTCGGCGATGAAGTCGCCCTCGCGCAGGGTCAGGCCGCCGCGCACGGGGGTGCCGGTGCTGGGCGCCCACTGCGGGTCGAGCGCGTCGACGTCGAACGAGAGGTGGATGGGCGTGTCGGCGCCGATGTGCGCCAGCGCCATCTCGACGACGCGGCCGATGCCGTGCCTGGGGGGGAAAATAAGAAGCGGGCCATGGAGGAGAGGACGCACGAAGACTCACTTGTCGACGTCGTGCATGCTAAAGGCGCGGATGCCGTGCTCGCGCAGCAGGGCCTTCTCGGCGCGGTCGACGTCGCGCAGGCCGATGTACACCAGCTTGCGGCAGCTGATGCGGTGGTGGTCGCGCAGCCAGCCAAACACGTCGGGGCGGTCCTCGCGCGCCAGCCCCGTCAGGAAGGCCAGCGGCATGCCGTGGATGTTGCCGCTGGCGCTGTCCTCGGGCCGGTTGATGTCGGCGTGGGCGTCGACCCAGATGACGGCCATCTCGCGGCCGGCGTGGCGCTCGCGCACCGCCCGCGCCGTGCCCGCGATGCTGCCGATGGCGATCGAGTGGTCGCCGCCCAGCGTCAGCACCAGCCGCCCCGCGCCCGCGTGCTCGTACACCTGCGAGGCGAGCTGCTCGCACACCGCGCTGACCGCGCGCGGCTGCTTCATGCCGCGCACGTCCGGGTCCTCGGCCGGCAGCACGGCCGCGTAGTCGTGCACCTGTCCGTCGTGGTGGATGGCGTAGCCCAGGTCGTCGCGCAGCTGGTCGAGGATGCCGGCGTCCAGCAGCGCCGCGGGGCCGGCGTCGACGCCCTGCTTGCACTGGGGGTGTTAGCGGAGAGTAGAGCAGAGCGGGTAGTAGTAGCAGAGCGAGTAGTAGGAGAGGAGCGGAGAGTAGAGCAGAGCGAGTAGTAGGAGAGGAGCGGAGAGTTAGAGCAGAGCGAGTAGTAGGAGAGCAGAGGGGCGAGATACTCACCTGCCCGCCGGAGAAGCCCACGGCCACGACGCCGAGCTCATGGCCGCGGCTGATGAATTTCTGCGCAATCGTGCTGGGCGCGGTCATGGCGAGGGTGAGAGAGGATGCGATGGTTGTTCTTAACGGCAGACGGGCAGCCCGACTCGTCCACGGCCAGCTTTATACCTGCCGGCCGGCGGATACCAGCGGGCGGCGGGCCGGCTGCAAATGCTGTTAGGGGAACGCGCTGGCCGCGAAGTACAGTTTTAAGAGAGCCGCGCCGCTAGCTGGCGGCCTGGCTCCGCCCGCTGCGACGCTGCGTCGTATCGTGCGAGTCTTGTATGAAACTACGGAGTATTCGTGGTATAGCTATTCTACTCTATCGTACACTGCCCCGCCCGCCGCGCCAGCTCCCGCTCCAGCGCCGCCCGCGCCCGCCCCGGCTCCATACGCCCGCGCCCGCCCGCGCGCATCATGCACCCGAGCAGCCAGGCCGGCTTCGCCTGGCCGCCGCCCGCCGCCGCCTCGTCGACCACGCGGCGCGCCAGCGCGTCGTACTCGGCGTCGGCCAGCGCGGCAAACGCCAGCCCGTCGTCGGCCACGATGCGCGCCACCGGCCGTCGGTCGCCGTCGAACACGCGCGCCAGCACCGCCTTGGCCGCGCCGCCCGTCAGCGCCCGCCGCGCCACCAAGTGCACGATCTCCGCCAGCGCCGTCGCCGGCACGCGCCCGGAGTCCCACGCCTGCGCGCGCGCCCCGAACAGCCCGCCCAGCTCGTGCAGCGTCCAGTTGGCCAGCGCGCGCCCGCCCGCGACCCCCGGCGCTGTGGCTGCCGGCTCGGCGGCTGCTGCTGCTGCCTGCAGGGCCGCCAGCGCCGCGACCGCGGCCTGGTAGTACTCCAGCCGCGCGCCGCCGTCCAGCGCCACCAGCGCCTGCGCGTCGGCCGTCGACAAGCCGTAGCGCGCGTCGTGCGTCAGCTGCGCCACCAGCGCGTCTGGCAGCGGCGGCTGCGTGGCGCGCAGGACCGCCAGCAGGTCGGCGCCCACGACCACGGGCGCCAGGTCGGCGTCGGGCATGTAGCGGTAGTCGACGGCGCCCTCCTTGCCGCGCAGCCGCCGCGTGGCCGCGCCGCCCAGCGTCCACGCGCGCGTCTCGCCCGCCACCGCGCCGCCCGCCGCCAGCACCGCGATCTGCCGCCGCCGCTCCGCCGCCACCGCGTCCTCGACCGCCTTGAAGCTGCTCAGGTTCTTGATCTCCGTGCGCTGGCCCAGCGCGCCATCGCCGCGCCGCCGCACCGACACGTTGACGTCCGCCCGCAGCCCGCCGTGCTCCATGCCCGTCGTCGCCGCCCCGCACGCCGCCAGCACCGCCGCCAGCTTGCGCACGCACGCCGCCGCCGCCGCCGCCGAGTGCAGCTGCGGCCGCGTGACGATCTCGATCAGCGGCCGCGACACGCGGTTGAAGTCCAGCGCGTACGTGCGCCCCGGCAGCTCCTGCGACTTGGCCGTGTCCTGCTCCAGCTGCAGCTGCTGGATGCCCACCTCCACGCACGCGCCGTCCGCCGCCGCCAGGCCGTCGCGCGCGTACAGCCGCAGCACGCCGTTCTTCGCGTACGGTTCTATTCTGGCGTGTCAGCGGGAGAGGGAGAGCTAACCCACGGCAGAGGAGATCCATACCGTAGTACTGCGTGATCTGGTAGCCCGCCGGCTGGTCGTGGTAGAAGTAGTGCTTGCGGTCGAACCGGCTCACGCGCTGCACGTCGGCCTCGAGCGCGATGGCCGCCCGCAGCGCCGGGATCAGCGTCTCCGCCTGAAAGATCTGTTGCCCGCCCATTCATCAGACATGGAACCTCTCAAAACATATCTAGATTCACGTCTGCACTCACTGGCTGGCTGCCCGGGAACGCCAGGTCGAACAGCGCCACATTCGAATTCGGCTCGTCGTCCTGCGCACTCGACGCCCCTAATCATCGCACACCCTTAGCCCCAGTCCCAATCCCAGCCCAGTCCCTCTCTCTCTCTCTCTCTCTCTCTCTCTCTCTCTCTCTCTCTCTCTCTCCCGCTCACCTGAAAACAGCTTCGCATCCGTATCCAGCTGCGCATGCACCTCAATGCCCACCGTCAACTCCCACTCTCCGTCGTCGTCGGCCTCGTGCAGCTCCTCCACCGCCGCGCGCCGCTTCTTCGCTCTCGCCTTCTCCTTCAACTCCTTCCGCAGCGGCACGATCACCCCCGCCGCCGCCTCCTCATTGTTCGTGTGAGTGTCCGTGCTGAGCGCGCGCGTGGGCAAGCTCCGGCCAGCGAGACAGTGTGTGGTGGGTGCATGGCGGAAGAGACGCGGGGGAAGGCGCTGCGCGCGCGAGAGCGAGAGCGAGAGTGCGCGCCGCCAGATGCTGTGCTGCAGCGCTGTATGCATGGCCGAGGGGGGGGGGACAGCAGACGGGGGCGAGGCGAGCGCGAGGCGAAGTCGGGTTGCGTTGGGAGTTGGGAGTGGAAGGCCAGCTACGGCGTGGTGTGTTGGTGGTAATGGGTGGTGCTGTGGACCGCCGTAGCCTGCTATCTTATCGCGCAGTCACGCGGCACTACCAAGTTCTACGGCAGTCTCTCTCTCATACGCTGTTCTGGTCAGTGCTATCCATCTTCCGCACGAAGTATGGAGTCTGCCAGACAGTGCATTCAACCCGATCTGCAACCCAACAACATGCCTCCCATGATTGCACTCTGAACATCACCCCTGATACACAGATGCCTCCCATCTCAAACGCAGCCGGCCCAGGCCAGAACCAGTAGCAACACCGACGCCGGGCGCCGTTTACTACCCTTGGGCCTGAAAACACCGCATACCAGCGCGCCAACACGCAAAGCCTGAATTCAACTCCGTTCACTCAAACAGCCAGAGACCTCCGGCCGGGTCGTCCCGTCGTGCTCCTATTGGCATGTGACCAGGGCCTGTGGCTGTCTGTTCACAAATGATAGGTGGGTGCCAGATGCACTGTCGGCTGGTAGGTGCGCGCGCCGCCACCGGGAGTTGGCACGCAACGTAGCTTGCCGTTTGTCCAGCGGCTGCCACCACGTCGATGATCGGACGCGGCAGTTGCCTGTCTGGTGACCTTCTACCGAAGAGAATCTATTTCCTGACTATGTATCCAGCTCTCTACATGGAAGTCTCCCCCGTTCTATAGATAGACGATCGCCGAGCCATGCCGGTGGAGATCACCAGCCAATCAGATACAGGGTGCGACATTAGCGCCGCGTGTCCTAGGCAGCGGCACGTGCTTCGACGCCGAGCCAGCAGCATCCGATTGGCTGGCACTGCGGAAGAACAATGGCGCGGGCCCCGCCGCCGCGCTAAAACACCGCGGCGCGACGGCAGATAGGCTTGGCGGCAGACGCGGGGGGGGGGGGGGTGACGCGAGCCTGCGGGGCCGGGCGGGCTGCAGACATCATACAGACGGAGGACATAGTTCGATATCTTGACTACGGAGTGCTGGGCAGCTACTCCTACTTCATCCTGCGCTCCGAGCAGGATCTGACGATCGGCCTCCCTCTGGTGCCACCACGGGGCCTGCGCGCAGACGCTGCGTTGGCTCTCGACAGAAAGCGAGCCAGTCAACTAACTAGTTAGTTAACTACACTGCAAGTCCAGCACGCAGCGGTGTTCGCTGCAGTTCGCCCTCCACGCTGCGAGCTGGGACGAGTCAGCGACGGCCACGAGAGACGCGGTGCTTTATAGAATAGAATCATTGCATGCAGGCCGGCCGGCCGGGGGGCGGTCGCTGTTGAAATCGGAGTATCATCGCGATCGCTGTCCGCTGTCCACGAGGCTATCGGCCGGCGTTGCTCCCTCGCTGGGACACTGCTGGTCGTCGACCGCAGCCTCGTATAGTTAACTGTATTAGTGGTAACTACGCCGTCCTTCTCCCCCATCCTGATCAGCCCAGCCAGCCAGCCAGATCCTAGCTCCGGCAGCACCCTCGCTAGTGTGCGTGCTGGGCATGCTGGGGGGGCCGCGTTGCTGAGACGCTCCTCAAACCCGCTAGTTTGGCTGCTGACCGCGCGCGGTCGGACGGCCTGTCGCGCGTTGTTCGGGGGCCTTTTTTTTTTTTTTTTGGCTTCTTAACATCTCCTTTTATTGTCGTTGGAGTCGCTCTCTCGCTCGCGCTGGCCGCTGTTGCTTTTTCCCTTCTGGTTGCTGTTGTTTGATCTATCTTTATCCCCATCACAGCCTTTCCGACTTCCTTGCAATTGTATAACTACTACCATTGGCCGCTGCCCCGAACCGCATCCTTTCCCGCCGTCGACACTGCTTCTATGTGCCCATTTTCACGCCTTTTGTCGAATATCTCCGCCGGACTGACCGTGAGAGACAGGCGTGCTGGACCTCCCCGTCATCGTGATATCCCAAGCCCCTCTGGCCCTTCTAGCACGCCGCCATGAGCCACGTCAGGCCCAGCAAGCGTCGTGCATCGAAAAAGGCCGCAAGCCCTTTTAGAAATCCAATGGCCGTCGTGGCCAACGCCGTCGTGGCCCGCTCGTTCGACGACAGCTCGGACGCAAAGGCCCGCCCCCGGAGCAAAAGCATCTCGCAGACCGGCAGCGACCGCGAGATTGCCCCCGGCCGTCGACGCGCTGCCACACGGCTGACCGAAGTCGCCGTGGCCGAGAGAGCGCCCGATGTCTTCCAGTTCTTGGACCAAGACGACCCGGACGCCGCCGTGGTGGTGAAAGCACGCGGCGCGGCTGACCGACGGTATACGGAGCCAGCAGCGAAGAAGCTCGCCGCCCAGCCGCAGGACCGCTCGCGGGACTCCAGTGGCTCATACAGCTTCCGTTCGGACTCGGGCGTGTCTGTCAGAGACCCCAGTCCAGGGGCTGCGTCGTCCGCCGACGAATATCAACCGCCCACTCCACCGGACGTGCCCCTGAAATGGGACCTCGCCGCGGCCCTGCGCGGGAAGAAGCCAGCTCGCATGGCCGGCGCGTACACGACCGACACCGAGTCGCTGTTCGAGAACCAGGCCACGCCCGCTGCCTCGGTCTTCGACGTCGCCACTCCAGAGTCCTTCTACTATGCCAAACACCTGCCCACCACGCCCACGCCGCACAAGAGACGACCCAGGCCCGACCTCCCCAGCGTCGATACCGCCCGCGCCGTGGAGAGCGCCCGCCGCACTTCTCTCGCCATGCTGTCGCCCCGGCGCGCGCCCGAGCAGCCGGCCGCGGAGCCGCGCCCACGCATCTACCGCAAGTTCGACGCTCTGAACCACCGCCTGCTGCGGCATCTCCAGGAGGAAATCATCCAGCTGGAAGAGGACCTGAGTACGCTGGACGAACTGGAGGCCGCCCACCAGGCGTCTCCCAACACACGTAACTCTCCGCGCCAGAAGATGCTCGCGGCCAAGTACCACGATCTCCAGATCCAGGACTATTCCGTTCTGCACTACAAGCGAACGGACCTGATCGAGAAAGTGGCTGCGAAGACGGAGCAGTATAGTAAGTTATTCTTCCCTAGCCGTCGTGACTAGCCCGCGATCTCACGCCACCCCCTTTCCAGACCGCGCCCTCTGCTCCTTCAACAAAGTCGTCCAAACCCTCCCCTCGCCCTCCGACGCCGACATCGAAACCTACTCCAACGCCCTCACCACCTCCCCGTCGCCCGCCAGAGGCGACCGCCGCATCCTCGACCACAAATCCGACCTCGTACTCGTCGCGCCCTCGCGCCGGCCCGCCGCCGACGGCGACCCCGATGCCGTCGCTGCCGCCCTCCTCCACCCCCAGAACCCCATCTACTCCACCATCGCCGCGATCTGCGCCGCCATCTTGTTCCCGCTTCTGGCGTTCGGCGCCATCAGCGAGTTCTTCGGGCGCATTGTGATCGTGGCCATTATTGGGGGCATGATTGCCCTGTGGGCGTCGAATGGCCCGCCCGGCCATGAGTATCTAATCGACCCCCATGACGGCTGGAAGTGTGCTGTGCTGTATGTGACTGTCTTTCCTCTTGAGTGTTCTGGAGTGTCCTGGCTAACTTGGTGAACTTAGGTATTTCGGCTTTATGTCCATTGCCGCGGCGATTATCTCATGACCAGCGCCGGTGTCAAGGATAGCCAGTTCATGAAGTACAGAAAAATGAGAGCCTGTTAACGAATTTCTTTTGTCTTTTGATTTATTTTATTTCATTTGTTCAAAGCATCTTACGAGGTTTTTAATGACGGTGAAGTACCGACGTCTTGCTTTTCTTCAAAGTATTCTCCCCTTTCCTCCGTGTCTTTGATAACACACATCTTGTGAATTTTAGCCTGCCTTTTTTTTTTTTTTCAATTTTATTGATGATTCATTGCTTATGAGGGTTCTTGTATAATCTGGGTTGCTGAGTTTGTCCTAATTTACCCATTTTTGCGAGCTGATCTTGTTACTTAACTTTCCATAGGCTCAAACCGAATGTTGAAGAATAACCGGCGTCCGTTGAGTGCTCCCTTAATACCTCCTTGTGGCAAACCCTTTATCTTCCTCACTCTAAACCTTGCAGCTTCTAGCACTTGATCCTTAGGAAATGATTCTTTAGACATGTTCACATGCCTAACAGAATTGCGTTGTAGCGTTCTAAGAAGCCCTTTCAGCCGAGACGTATATGCCGGGGTAGATAAGGCAACTACGCTAGGGGAGAACCTCGCCCCTACTCTTTCTTGCCCGTACTTGCTTGCTTACTAGCCGGCTCTTTCCATTCTTGTTCTCTGCCTGGCTGTTGCCCTAACAAGGACACCCCCAGAAATGCATATAAACAACATCTCCGGCAAGAAAACACCTCTTCTGCTCAACGAACTCTTCTCTTTTGTTTATCAGTTCATCACTTGTGCTACCTTCCAACGCGTTTCCAAACAAGTTTGGCTCTGCGGCGGGCCCTTGTCGAAACCGTTTCCCAGATAATGTGCTTCCAAAAGGCTTCGTTGAACATGGAATGTTCACTGTGAGGTCTTTATGAAGAGATCACATTTCATCTTTGTTATCAGCTTCACTTTGATGTCTCCAATCGATCCACCGCCCGTGGGCATCGGCAGCTAGCTGAAGAGACCAAACAAGAAAGAATAGCTGGCTTGGTACTGTACAAGGCTTCAGCAAGATTCTGTGACACCCTCGCTGCCCTGGAACCGGCTTCTTTTATTCGAACGCACGAACCTCCCGTCTATTCGATAGCCAAATAAGACCGCGTTCAGATCCAAAACTTGAACCAGAGTTTTAAGCGGTTTATCGAAGACGAAGCAGCGGCAACGGGCTTTGGCATCATCGAATTTGACCTTGAGAGCACGGCGAGCTCGACTCGGCACCTTCACACGCGTGCCTCGCTACCACGGCATCTGCAGCTTCCGCTGTGAAATGGACGGCGTATAGTTCAGGGGGCTATTAGTGTCGCCTGCGCCTCTCTTAGTTTTTTGTTTCTCTCGAAAAACTATGTCGGCCTAAGCACCAGCTCCTGTGGCTAAGCCATCACAACACCCGCTCTCCTTATCCCGTCTTAAAACAGTTTGCTGGGTAGTCATGCCTGTTTAGGCTCTACCTTTGGAGGTGCTTCTTTCTTCTCCCTGGCAAAGACCTCAAGGCTTGGAAAGTCAAGAGAGATAAAAAACAACAAATCTACCCCAAGAAACAAAGCCATACACAAGAAGCTTTGATGGCTTCACTTTCTGATCTTGATACACAAATGTTGATATCAGAAAAGTGCCATATCAAGATAGTGGAGCTAGAATTTCTTGGTTTAGGGGCAAGGGGCTGTGAAATGCTGAAGATCTGCTGCAAAAATTACCAACCAACGAAGGATATCGCCGGTAGCCGTGAGATCAAGGGTGACAAGCCATGGGGTTGGTAGCTCGTCACCCCGTGAATCCGTATGTGCCATGGATTGGTCCTGCTGTATATGAAAACCCTCAGATAAACGACCCGGCTGGGATGCTGGCTGAATGCGCTTGCGTGAATCCAACGGCGCCGCTCGGCTCGCCGTGCATCATTTGGCCTCCAAGCACCATGACATCCTAGAAGCAGGTCTGTACAGGAAGGGGTGTGAAACCTGTGTTGAATGAGGAGATGTATGAGAAGAACTGCTTAGTGTGTAATGCATTACCCTTAGTCGTCCATAAAAGATCAAGATTCTACCTTTAATGAAGGTCATCTTCATTTCCTAACTAATTACATAGAAATGTTGCTTATGTTGTCTTGTCTACATCCAAATTGAGCCTCACAGATCATAGTTGTAGTTTCGGAATCTGGTATTTCTACTATCTAGTTCTGATTGTTGTCTGTAGAATATGAGCATGTACGGAGTATGGCCCCGCGGTATAAAAAACGCACAAAGGGCGGTGCAACGTAAGGTTAGGCTTGCCAAAGGGGGAAAGGGGGTAGCAAGCCTTAAGCAGGGCTCCTTTGGGTTTGTCCATGAGCAACCTTAGCTTCGAGAACAACAATGTAGCTCCCGCCGTTGATGCGTCTTTGGGCTGGTCATAGCCCTTGTTTTGGCCATGGCCCGGCTCTTCCAGCAGCTGGTGAAGCGAATGTAATTGTCACTAACTGATACACATGATGTATGACGCCGTTTTCCAAGCCTGTACAATCTAGTAGGCTGGTGAGCCCGTTGCGCGGCTATCCAAGCATTAAGCGGTTGCTTAGAGCTAAGACATCATTAAACCTCGGTGGCAAACTCTCACGCTTTACCTAACTAATGTGTAGCTTCCAATCGGATCTCAAGAACCCCAGGTGCTTGAAGATCGGCGTGGTCAGGCTGCTGGCACGCTCACCTGACGACTGCGAAAGGATTGGAGCCTAGAATATCAGAAATCAAAGAGGTATAGCTGAGTTCATTTCATCTAGGGCTCTGGGCATACAAATTTTCTTTGAACTTTTTTTCCTCCAAGGTTTGCGTCATCCCGCCTATTCTTTGAAACCGAGGCAAAAAAACGGAAGAAACGAAACAACAGTCCCCCCAGTAATAGAAAGAGAGAAAAAATAAATAAAATCAAAGGTTAAACGCCATACCGATCCCATGGACCATATCTCGCAAAATAAATGCAGACTTATTCATAAAATGGATAAGCAGGAAAAAAATGGGCGATTTAGCACTGCCAAACGTGTCTTTGAAAAAAAAAAAAAAAAAAAAAAGACGTAAAAATGAAAAATCAATAAAAAGGAAGTATATTTTCCGATATTGCGCCATGTAATAGAGTCCCGGGAGTCCTGGGCCCGTTTCCCTTGAAGTGACACCCCGCCAAAAACCCGATCGACTAGTATTAGCTATTGCATCAAAGATAAGACAGATATGACAATTTTAAAGATGTAAAAGGGGCGTAGACTTTTGAATGTAATAGGGGAGAAATGACGGGGAAAGACAGATGCCAGCAACCTCGCCCCGGCCTTTTGAAATTCCCCGGTTCTTAAGGCCTTGGTGTAAGTTGGGGCTGTGTAGCAGGAGGATTTCCCTGTGTATTGTCTTGATGTACAGTCTGTTGGTGCTGCTGACTAAGGCCGAGAACACGGCGCTGGGCTTCCATCGTTGGCGTCCTGGTGCGGTCCAGAGGCATATTAGCTTGGTCAGCAGAGCCGCGAGGGAAAGGCATTCCAGCTGCGCCCGGCGGGTACCCCGCTGGAGTAGGCGTGGATTGATTTGAGGGATAATTAGCGTAATGCGCTGGGGGCTGAGCTTGTTGCTGGAAATATCGCGGCTGGGTGCCGACGGACGCGGAGTTCAAGTACGGCTGCCGTTGTGGCGGTTGGCTAAAAGTGGTGGGCCGGTGAGGCGGCGATGAGGCATTCGGCCTTGGAGGATAGCTTGCGGGGGGAACGGGCCGAGGATACGGCGATTGTTGGGAGGGTTGGGAGGGAGAAAAGTTGCGCTGACCGCCGTACGAAACGGGGTTGCCTGGGCTAGGTCGTTGGAATTGCTGGAGCATTCCAGTTCGGGTATATTGGGCCGCAGGCGTGGGTTGTTGATATTGAGGCTGTACAAACCGTTGAGAAGGCTGCGGTGACGGGGAATAGGCATGCGGTGGGTGCCCAGGTTGGTATTGTCCTCCTGGAAGTGGCGGCCTAGCACCATAAGCTTGTGCATTGTGGAAGTTTGTCGTGGCATTCCTAGTACGGGGAGGAGGAGGTTGATATCGTTGATGTGGGGCGATGTTCGGATGCTGTGGTGATGGGAAAATGGGGCCTCTGGGCGGATGAGTTGGGACCGGTGAGCGGTTGACGGGCAGGGCGGGTCTCGAGGCCTGTTTCTGTCGCACAGTCCACTCATCTTCATCCATCGTACCAGCAAAATCGAGCCCGTCTCGTTTAATTGTCGTGCTTATGTTTAACTCAGCTAGCTGATCGCCATTGAGTTTAGCAACCGCATAAGGTGGAAGCATTGCTATCATAGAGCTCAGACTCTGTTTTAATACATCGTATAAAGCCCTCTCCTGGTCTGACGGAGTATCCGATGACTGATTGGAAGCACTTGAGCTGACGTTTGAGAGTTGTCCAGGCACGGGTTGGAGGACACGTAGCCGTCGATAAGACTGTAAGGTCTGTAGCAGCCCCGATATTTCTTCCAGCATTTGTTCGACTTCTGCTTCGCCAGTTTCTGTAGCCGAGGCCTTTAAGCTCTTCTCAAATTCTTCAATAGTTCCACTTGGTTTGAAAGATTCTACAGCTTCTTGTAGACCAGCATCGTCAAGAGGTTCAGGCTCTAATATAGTATTTTCGAAAAGCATTCTTACCGGCTCTAGCTGGTCTTGATGCCATTTTGAATATAGCTGATGAAAGTCCCCGCTCCAATATCGATCCCAAAACACCATATTGTGAGAGTCCTTATCTACAACGGCACCGCCACTGTCGTAGCTAGGCGCAAAGGAAGAGCAAGCTGACATGAGGTTTCCCACGTCTTCCTCCTCCATCTGGGATATTTCATGAGAATTGGCGCTTGCGGCAACGTTGATTCGGAATGCCTTGCCATAGTTAAGCCAGTCTCCAACTGACAATGCATTGTTATTATATAGCTTGTGTCCGGATGGTGTCGTACTGGCAGCAGCTAAAACGTCCACGGGTTTGAGCCAGCCTATCACATTATCGGATTTTTTTGGAGGCTGACTTCTGCATGGTCTTTTCAGCTGGGGAAGGTTGGCAGGAGGGCCAAAAACTTCGCCAAATGTCCTTATCCGGCCTCTCGGGCCCTGGAAATTCGTTGAGTTGAATGGCACGACTTTGGAGACTTTTATATTTTCGGGAAGAAGAGATTCGTCGACTGGGGGCTGTTCGTTTCCTGGAGTGCGTCTTGTCGCTGGAAGAGGGCCGCTTGGCGACTCGATCAGTGGGAAGCTTGAAAAATAAGTCCTCGAGGGATTGCCAACAGTAACAGTAAGAATTGGCAGATCGTCACGAGTAGGTACAGACATTGAGTCTAAAAACGACGAGCCTTCTTCAGCTTGCTCTGTTTCGGAATTATCAAGTAAGGGGCGAAGCTGATTGCTCCTTTGTAAAAGATCATTGAGTTGTCTATTGAACAAGTTGGCTTTTGCAGATATCTCATCCGGACTGAGGCTCTTGAGGTGCTGCGGTCGGCTCTGAGACTGCGTGTCATTGCTGCTGACCAAGGTCGTTACCAACTCAATGTCGTTGTTGAAGTCTTGAAGACGCCTGTATTCTCCCGAAGCAACCTTTGATGATATCGAAGTTTTTGTCTCTTGCTCTGATAATTTAGTTCGTTTATTGTCGGGTTCGGAGTCAGTGTTTGGAGGTAAGGGATAATCCAACATTTTGAGTACATCGTCATATCTGCATCATGCGAAGATTAGCATGCTGAAGGCAAGCGAAAATCAGAAGCACGTACTTTCTGACAACTTCAAGGACATCTTTGAGCGACGAGGTAAGTAGATCTTCTACCGTTTCACTGTTCAGTGATTTAGAGTCGCGGGTGGGAGTATCGGGCTTAACCGTTTGCTCGACTGCTGGCTCATGCTTCCGCTTCGGGGGGCCGTTTGGAGAAGCACCATCCGTCATATGGGGTACGTCACCATTTACAGTCGGCATCGTGGTCGAACCTTTACCATCCATACTGAGAGCGCAACCCACCAAGCGTCCCTTTGAGAAAGCGGCGTGAAAGCTTGTCGCAACAGACGCCCTCAATTGGCGCCTTTATGGGCCGTTGCGCTAGGCTGGGAGAAAGAACCCTTCAAAGCGTACGCTAGGGTCTGGAGCATCAAGCTTAGTTGTAGTTATGCACTCCCAGGCTCCTGGCGACGGCCGGTTTGATAGGGTGAGATGGAAGTGGTGTGTCTAGCTAGTTATTTTCTGCGCGTCTGCGATTAGTTCCTGATCGCAGAGTTAGACTGGAGTTACAAGGGAGCAGCCCAGGGATCTTCAACAAACCTTACAGCGCGCCAGGTAGGAGACAACCAGTAAGAGACGCAACCGGATCACACAAAATGTCCGGAGGAACAAAGCACATTTAAAGGGCACACAGAGACCCAGTAGAGGATGAACGGGAGCAACAGAGCAGCCACGCGGGAAAACTAGTCGAATTACATAATCAAATATTCACGTGATGTATGACTAAGCCGATGAAGTTCTGGAGACCGAAAACGACTGAATTGCAAACAGCTTGCGGTGCGACGGATGAGACGGCCTCCAGCTGCTGCCGGGCCTTGGTTGAAGTTCGATGGATGTCCTCGTTTCATAGACTTGCCCGGTGCCGCTGGGTAACGCCCTTTATTTCCTATTCAACTCTCCCCTACAACTTCTGTTGCTGGAGACCACAGGTGGCACTCCCTTCCCTTGTCGTCCTCCTATCTTCTCTGTCTTACCAGCTTCTAGAGGTCTCAGATACCGAAATGTCGGCATTCATCCGACTCCCTTTATCCCCTTCGCCGCCAGCGCAATGGCTCTGGAAGCTTCAAACCAAACACCCGGAATATTCGTGACCTTGAAATTACGAGACAACGCGATGAAGAAAAAATTGCAGGTTTTTGCCGAAGGGAGACCCCATCAGATGCATTGATCGCTTCTATACGAGACAGGAATTTCGAAATAGAGCTCTCCAAGCCCAAATTCTACTCCGTTGATTTGTCTTGGTTCAATCCCAACAAATTAGTCGATACTTTACCAACACCTGGTTTGCAAACTCGTCAAAAAAAATCGCATCCAAAACATCCTGCTCGATTATCTTATGCCACCATAGTTGCTGATTATATTCGTTATGTTGAGCCTGTCTTGTCCGCGGAAGCTTTCGCTCTCGATGATGGCACTTTAAATATACGGCCTCTGGATGCGTCTCTTTTCGCTGTGTTCGACGATCTGTCACTGGATTATTTATCACAGAGAGGCTACTCTGCTGATGATGTGATGGTGTGGGCATGGATACTACTGGCCCCGGATTCATATACTGCCGCAATGCGGCTGACTGCTGTTAATAGCTCCAACGTGGGGAAGCTAGGCGGCAAGCGTGCTCCCTTGTTTGTTTTATTATTCATCCTTCGCCGGAAAGCTATTGGTTCAAAGGCTCTAAAGCTACTATTGGTCCAATCATGGGATATTATGCTGCATCCGCAACTCAAAACGTTGCCCCAGACTAAAACACCTAAACAATCAGTGTCACTGTGTGATCAGCCTGCATGGTTCAGGTCCGGGGATGATACATCCGTAATGATCCTTTTCGTTCGTTTGATTCGTGCGGCTCGTATAGTTTCACCGGAGGCGTTGTTCTCCATTGCCCAAATGTTTACCGCCGTGTTCGGGTATGACGCTGTGGCCAGTACCTTAAAAGATAAACAAGTTGGGCGTTTGATTACCTACTACAACAAAATTTTGTCTCTTCTGGCCCTTCCGTGCCGAGTAGTGCCCTATATATCGACTGTTATTCAGCAGCGTGCGATTTTTCACCTGCTGCGAGAAATGACGAAATTTGAGCCACCACTCGCGGTCACTCGAGAAGGATATCATGCTGTCACTAGAATCCAAAATGCTCGTCGAAAATTAAATCCAGACAAACAATGGGCCAAATTCAAAGCAAAATCATGGCCTCCATGGAAAGAAGATAAGCTAGGAATCGATGTTGATAAAGGTTTAGAAGGAAGTAGAAGCAAGACAATAGGAGCAATAACGCGAATGAAAGAAGCCGGATACTCTGCTACCCGCTGGGATCGGATAGCAACCATTTTAGCTGGCTGGGACCTTGATGGTACCCCCACAATCCAGACCAGATCCTTCCTTCCCGGATCTAGCCCTTATCATATGCGATCTCAGCATACGGCGTGGCTTAAAGCAAATTCAGCAGAAGATGGGGATAAGTCCACGGTTTCTGGATTGACGGACGAGGATTCATATAGTGACATTTGGGCAGCGCGTATCCGTGCAACGAGAACTATGAAGGAAGCATGGGCCTGCTTTCTGTCATGTAAAGATCAGGGTTTTCCAATTACCAAAGGCATATATCTTGAACTTGCAGAAAAAGTGATATTTTACGAATATCTCCAAAATTCTTCACAGGCCACCCAGCTGGAAGCACTCCCAGGAGATGGAAAAGAGGTATATCCTGAACCGACATCCCCTCGAGACGTAATCTACGTGCATTCGGATCCCCCGACTTTGGAGATGCTTATTCAACAGTTGTTCTCCGAAAACGTGACCTTGTCGAGAAAATTACTAGTGTTGCTGCTTACCCATTCGACCTCATTTATATCAGGGTTAGATTTAATTACTCGCAGTGAGCTGTCGACGGAGCAAGCCCAAGCCTTGACATCGGATTCGTGGACCCAAGATTCGAATCGCAAGCGACATCTTGACAGTATCTCCGACGACATCTTTGCTGCCTTTATTCGTTTTCTTTGTAGATTTTCCTGCTACAGAGGAAAGGTTCCAAAGCCTGCACAGTTTTCTCTGAGTCAATTCTTTCCCATAATCAAGCCACCGCATGATGGGTATGAGGGCTCTGGTGAGAGAATAGCGGCCGATAAAAGTCTAGCTCACGCAGTCTTCTTACTACGACTGCGTATGCCTGACTACTTGCCATCTTGGAATCACCTATTGACAAGGCTAGCTAGGACAAGACTTCCAGCTACTAATCCATACTTTTCTTCCTCGGAACAACGAGTGATGACTTGGAATGAAACTTGTGAGGCTCTTTCTTGGATGGAGACCAAAGGTCTAAGCCTTGATACGAGCTGCTTTCATACTGTGTGTGATGCCTTTTCGAGACTGCTGCTCGCCATTCGGAAGGATATACACGGCGTGGAGTCAGGCATCGAGCTTCTTAAGCGAGCTGGCTTACCTGGCACTGCCCCAGCAATGAACCTATCATCTAGCTCAGAAATGGTTAGTGATAGTATTGGCTTCCTCAAACGCACATTTGATGACATAGTGCTCCCAAGCGACGGGCCACTTTTTCCTTCGGTTGCTAAAAGCTCAACGGCGTTGTACCCATCAAACCATCCAGCACTGCCGAAAATGTTCATGGTACCAAATCCGTCTACCATTCACGCTTTTGTTCGCGTCCTTGGCCTAGCGGCGGATTTCGAAAGCGTGCTATCTCTGCTTAAATGGATGTCTCAAAACTCAGCGGAGCTTAGGCGAGTTGCGAAAGAGCTTCTTGGCGGAGACAGAGCAATGCGACTGGTTGTTATTGCGGTCCGAGTATACATCGAGAAACACATATTCGACTCAGACTATGAGAGGCCCCCAATAGACCAGCATTTAAACGAGGACGTTCAAGCGCAGTCGGCTGGGGCTGTGAGCGAAGCATCTGCGCCACCCCAATCTTACCTTCAGGAGGCGCGTGATATCATCGAAAACTCCGAGCTTTTCTCGCCATGGGCCACGGACACAGAAGTGCGTCAGTATGTCGCGGATCATGAGGGCTTCTAATAGTATAGAACAACTATCTTACATCTTGTACAATACCTATATATCAAATTATAAAAAATAATAATAACAATAATACTTCAAGTAGGTCGTGCGAGCTTTCGGCGTGGTTGCACTTGTCCCGCTTTTAGCCGCAGGAAACTCAGATCGCGGTGCCTGAGGCCGACTCGGATGCCCGCGCCGAGGATGGACGGAGAGCTACAAAACACTCAATTTGCCAGGCCGGCTTTCTAGGCCTCTATTCTCCAACCCTGTAACAGGCCCTCTCACACACTCACAATGCCTCCCAAAATACTCGTATTCTCTTCTCCCCTCAAGAGATTCGCCTCCGGCCAGATCCGCAGCAACGCCACCGCTGCACACAGCGCAGTGATCAATGTCCAGCAGATCCCCGCGCCGGGCGCCGGCCACATCAGAGTGCTCCTGCTGAACCGGCCGGAGGCCCGCAATGCGATTTCGAAACAGCTGTTGAATGCGCTGGGAGCACATATCGACTCGATCAGCGCCGAGCGGGGGGTTGGGCCGACGCGAGCGCTGGTGGTTGCAAGTAACGTCGATGCCTCGTTCTGTGCGGGCGCGGACCTGAAAGAACGGGCGAAGTTCACGAGGGAGGAGTGAGTAATCGCTCTCTTGCGGGCTATGCTAATAATGTTCCTATCTATGCTAAATGGCCCGGCTTTAACAGGACCGATGCCTTCCTGGCCCAGCTCCGGCAGACGTTTATCAACCTCGAGGCCCTGCAGGTACCCACCATCTCAGCTATCTCCTCCATGGCACTGGGTGGTGGCCTCGAGCTTGCATTATCTACACACCTCCGTGTCTTCGGCTCGACCAGCATCGTGGGCCTCCCGGAGACACGGCTTGCTATTATCCCCGGCGCAGGCGGCACCCACCGCCTCCCTCGCCTCATTGGCAAGAACAGGGCTCTCGATATGATCCTCACCGGCAGGCGAGTGCACGCGGCGGAAGCTTATTTCCTCGGGCTCTGTAACCGATTGGTGGAGATCAGCCCTGAGGAGCAGGCGCAGGCGGGCATGGCTCGCGAGAAGGTTCTACAGGAGAGCATCAAGCTTGCGTTAGATATCTGCGAGGGTGGCCCTATTGCCCTGAAACAGGCTGTCAAGGCGGTTACGGGCTATGAGAGGGGCCAGGAGGGAGAGAATGAGGCGTACCTCGGAGTCGTCGATACGGAAGACCGACATGAGGCGCTGAAGGCATTCGCAGAGAAGAGAAAGCCGTGCTTCAAGGGCAGGTGATAGGCGGACGAAGGAGAGCGGGCGCATTACGGCGCTGCGAGGGCTCTCGGGTGGTTGGGGCCCTGTAAGGCTGCAGGTGTGTGCTTCGTAATAGAGCGCTTAAAGAGCTGCCTACTCCGTACGGAGTACAGCAGAGGCAACTAAGCCTTAGCATAAGCGTCGTCATCGGAGCATGTTTTAGGCACATACATTGTCGCTCGTGGCGGCACCTTTGGGAGGCTACGGCAGTTATGAAGGTATGATGTAACTATGAGGGCATTGGTGGCCGGCTCCAAAGTAGTTGTACTCCGTAAGACCTAGTTAGAGGAGATAGCAGAATCAAACAAACAGGCCATGGTATTGTGAGATGAAGATATGTACAAAACAATCCAAGTGCAGATGCCAATGTAGTTCTCAAAGGGCTGGGAACCAGGGCGGATGTAACCGTGGAGCCTGTATAGGCAGTATTCGGCGCGTTAAAAGCTTATGATCGAAGTTTGCTCCGGGCGTTGGACGTCTCTGAAGCTCACATGGATCTCGTCATTCAGAAATCAGAATCATCAACGGCAGCTGTTTGCTCAGCGCTTGATCACCTGTGTCTCCAGTGAACAGGATCTCACGCCAGGGAGCGCAACACAATCGGACGGTGCCACCCAGGCCAGATCAGACCTCATGCGCTGAATTCTGCAAAGAAGTCCAGAGCAATGTGTGAAACCCAGCAGGGGAGGTCTGCGACGAGACGGTCAACAAAACGCGGGCCGCATGCAGGCCTGCCGTCTCTCGAGCGCACTAGTTACTGCGCGCCCAGCGAGAGGCCGGCAGCAGCCTGCACGGGCGATCGACGCCAATCCGCACCGTGAGTCGTGTTGAGTCATGGAACGGCGGCCAACAACAGTGGACTGAAGCTTGACGGGCCGACGACCCAGCACCGACAAGGAAGAGGGTCCTTGGGCTGTGGCGCCGGCGACCAGGCCAGTAACCCACTACCTGGTCAGTTAGTTAAACATAGCAGCTTCACGAACGAAGCCCCGTTGGGCAGGCCGGACAAGGCTGTGCGGCTATGGTGCAGGCCCTGCCGGCCTGACGATCCGCCCGTTGCGCACATCCCCCTCGCGGCCAGGCCCGCTAACGAGCGGGAATACGATGCCAGAGAGTTGAAAAGGCGCGTTGCTGCTGCTGCGCTGTTGCCGCCGTGGTCGTCGAGGCTGGAGAGCCCGGAGCGTGACTTCTGCGCTTGCCCGCACCTGACCTCGCCCGCCTCGACTCATCGTCGTCCAGCTCCTCTGCTGCTGCTCTGCTGCTCTGCTGTTCACACGACGCTGTCTGCCCTTTGCAAAGCCAGCTGCCCGGCCCCATTTCGTGCGCGAACCCCCGTCCTGCCTCGCCAGCCTGCCCGCCGTGCTTCGATGGGCCGTACCTATATATTGCCCGCCTGGCCACACTCCTGTCAACCCTGTCCCAAGAAAACACCAGACCTGCTGAGCCATGAGTTCGACTGTTGTTGGAAGACCGCACGTCAAGGAGTTTGGCTTGTCGGAGGTGTATACTGCCAACAATCCCTTGGTCGAGTATGTCCCATCTGCTGGCTCACCTCTGGAGTTTGGTCTGAAAGAGCATGTACTTACCTCTCTGTAGTGTGGTTTTTGTCCACGGCCTGAACGGCTCCGCCTATGAAACGTGGACGACGAAGAAATCGGATATCTTTTGGCCGGCAGACCTTCTTCCCAAGACCCTTCCCGCTCAGCAACTGCGCATTCTAACGTATGGTTACAATGCGAACGTCACTGCGTTTCTGGATGGGACGTCAAAAGACAAAATACACAATCACGCCGAGCACCTTGCCGCCCATCTCTTTGCCAATAGAAATGTGAGTAGAAGGGCGTATTCGAGGAAAAACAAAAATGAGTGACACAGGCTGACATGGTTGTCTAGTTGAACGGAGCTGTCGAGCGGCCGATCATCTTCATATGCCATTCTCTCGGCGGTTTAATCGTCAAGAAATGTCTTTCCGTATGCTCAAGAGTCCAGCACGAGCATATACAGCACTTGCGCTCGATTTACATTTCGGCATATGCTATCCTATTTTTAGGAACGCCTCACAATGGATCGGATATCGCCAAGTTTGGCAGCCTACTTCAGTCGATTTGCAGTGCTGTTATGCCGAAGAAAATATTCGACACAAGCCCCCAGCTCATCAATAGCCTGAAGACGGACAACGAACATCTGCAGATTATCAACCGTGACTTTGCGCAAATAATGAGCAAATTTCGTATTTACTTCTTCCACGAGTCAAAACCGATGGATCTCAAGAGTACTCGCGCCTTTATCGTCGATGAGTCGTCTGCTGCCCCATTGATCGATGGAGTAGAACGCATGGGGATTGAAGCTGATCATGGAGGCATGTGTCGATTTGAAGACAATAACTCACCGGGCTATGAAGCGGTCGCCGAGGCAGTCCTTCGTTATTCGACTGACGCCCCAAAGGTTATCCCCGGAAGATGGATACAGGAGCATAAAGAACGATTGTTCGAACGGCAGGAGGAGGCGAAGCGACTCTATGGTATGTAAATCAGTGTCCCCATTGACTCCATGATACTATTGCTAAATTCTACGACTTATATAGGACTGACCGACGCGCCTGTGGGAAGTTTAGTTTCTCTACGGTTGGAAAAACTTGAGTCTCTTTGTATGCTGCTCTTCCTCTTAATGCTATCTACAGCTTTCCCCGCCATTGCTAACTTTTGGAATAGCCAATTCTGTAACTGCTCTTTTACCGAGTCCACCATCTGAAAGTGGGGACATTCCTCGTTCACAAGATCCAGAAAAGGATCGCTTCATCAGAGTTGTGCCTCCCGGTTTTCACCCAAATTCTACGTTTTTTGGCATGGAGAAGGAACTTGAAGAGCTGCATACCCGTCTATACATGGCCAAAAAGAGAACCGCTGGAACTGTTGCCGTCCTATTATATGGCGGCCCTGGCGCCGGGAAATCACACCTTGCACGCCAATACATGTACACGTATCAGTCGTTATACCCTGGAGGAGTCTTCTGGATCGATTGTCGGACCAGAGAGTCACGCTATAACGGTATTTGGCAAATCGCACAAATGGCGGATGAACAGATTGCACAAAAGGACAGTCAAGATCCTAACTGGAGGAGCACTGGAGTTTACGTCGAGACCGTACGAAAATGGCTTGAGTCAAGAGAGAATTGGCTGCTTGTTTTTGATGACATATCCTTCGAACACAGCAGTGAGATTAACGAATTCAAAAATGTCCTCCCGTTCACGAAAAACACAGCCATAATTTACACTTCAATTGATCGAACCCTAAGCAAAAAGCAAAGGCTACTAGAACCATATGGTTTAGAAGTCAAACGGCTTGCTTTGCCAGCGGCTTGCAAAATGCTCTTTAAAGATTTAGGTATTAAGAATCCAACACCCGAACAAGAGAAAAAGGCAACTGAATTGGTGAAATACTACCAATGTCTGCCTCTGGCAATTCACGCCATTGGCCACCGCCTGAGGGCGTCTGGGAGGGCTTTGGAAAAATACCATTTTGATTCACATCTCACTGATGAAAGGCTTGCCGAGCCTTACCGTGATATTATGAGAGACCTTTTCAATTATGAACACTATGAAGCACTTAACCTGATAAAAATTCTTTCCTTTTTTGGACACCATGTCCCAGTCGGCATGCTGGTCCTAGGGAGGAAGGCCCTGCTTGACTATAGTGTTGAGATAAGAACCAGTGACCGTGGAGGAAGCAACCAGCGCCACCTGGATAATACCATCACTGTTCTGATCAAATATGGGCTGATAGAGAGAACATTATACCTTTACTATTTGAGTGACATGGGTGACTCGGGTACTATGGGGGGCTCACGAATGTCATCCGATGCAGATGACTCTCATGTGAGCGACAACGATTTTTCCGCCGCAGCTCGAAGCACGATAGATACCATCAAGATCCATACTGTTGTCCAAGGATTCTGTCGTGATGAGTTGAAGGATCAAGGCGAAAACCACTACTATTGGTGGCTCGCGCTTGCAACTGCTCTATTTTGTCTATCCTACGATAACGCCAAAGCCCATATGAGAGCAACAAGGGGCTCCGGGCTAGCAAGAGATTATCGGGAGTACTTAACTCATGCCAGGCGGCTGATGAGCCACTTTCCTACGAAACTTACCAAAGTAGCAATCAGCCTGCAAAATTTGCATGATACCTTAAGTAAATTGACTGCTGATATGGAAAGTGAAATTGCAGACCGCTCCCCGGGCTCCTCACAGGAATCTTTCCGTAATAACAAATCGATTTTCGACAGAACCAGCAGCATGTCCTCCGTTCCAGACACACCTAACAGTCAAATATCGTCGCTGTCTTGGGGAGTAGGCTTGGATCACACCAAGTCGGAATCGCCAGTTGATATATATTTCCCTCAACAACTTGCTCCGTCAGTTAACAATCCAAGTTTCCATATACCGATCATAACAGAGGATGTCGATTGTGCAAAAAGCTTTGAGGAGGGAAGCCAAGTTACTGAAATGTCTCGTGCCCCATCGCAGGCAACAGCAACACCTCAAGTCACATTAAACGACGGCGACGAAACTGGATGGCAAGTAGTAGAGAAAAAGCCTAGACGTGGCTTTTTCTCAGTACTCAACCAGTGGAGAAAAACCAGGAACAGAAAAAACCTTGGGAATTTCAGGCCTAAACCAACAGTTTCCGTGACACAGGTTAATGTTGAGGCAAAAGATTCGCCAATCCACACTCCCTCAATACATTCTGTAGACGGAAGATCGTATGCAGAATCAGCTTTGGCGGCGGTTCAGCGATCGAGCCCACCCATTCCCGGAGGAAGAAAACCAATCGGTCGATCTGGTAGCCAGAAGGAGAACCGTCCAAGCTACGCTGACGTTGTTGCTAACCAGCCAATGCCTCTTGCTGGACGCTCAACTTCTTCCCTAAACCAGCCGCCCCCGCCTTTCATTCCACGGCCTAATCCATTTCAAGATGGGTTTGGTATCCACCGAGACAATTCCCTTGCACCCAGACCGACGAGAGATCGATACGATGCGCTATCGCAATCTACGCATAGCGACCCTGGCGTGCCTAGAGTGGTGCATCATCAGCCCTCAAACTCTGCCACAGATTCCCAGACTTCAGCCAGGTCAGAAGATTTCACCCAATATACTTATACAAATCGAGATTCGTACGGTTCTCAACCGGGTTTTGGACCTAATCCACTACCTCTCCCATTCCAGTCTAATGTAAGTGTTACGCGCCGTTCAGAACGTAACTCGGTTCCGAATCTTTCTAGCATGCCGCCACCATCTTTGGCGGTATCGGGGTTCCCACAGCACCGTGCCAGCTTCTCCACAGCGCATATGCCCACTGGCTACTCTTCACAGCCTTTGTCTCGAGACCACTCTGGCCGATCGAACCAATCCTTGAGAACGGAGCCTGCTAGATTCCCACCCGCGTTTTCCGGGGCTTATTCCTCCCCACTGGCATTCGAAAATGCGTCCCAAATGCCGCAACTCGATACTCGACGTGCGCAACATGTCGTTTTCGGGTCCAGAGAATCAGTTATTGAGTCAAGCGGAACGTCACCGTCATCTTATGACGCTCCTACCATGTCGCGCATTCCATCTGGGCCTGGAATGATGGTGAATTCAACGGACGGGACGAGCAGAAGTCTTGTTGAATTCCGACCAGTTTCAGATACACACCATATTCAGTTTGGAGAAACCCACCCTGTCAATGTGGATGCAGCCCGGAGGCGAGCGAGAGCACCAGCGCCGTATCCGGCTCAGAACCTGATCCCTACTGCCAGTGATCCGTCGCAGCTTCAGATGCTGCTCTCGCAAAACCCAAGCCAAGTGCCCAGCAGGCCGGTTTCATCGCGGCAGAGACGGCGGAGTGGAAGTTCTCCTGTTTCTCGACAGGACCTGCGAGGGTTTGGTCTTCAGTTTCAGTGAAGATAGAGTTTGCTGTTTATTATTAACTTTAGGTACTTTTGCACCAGAAGCCCACTTATATCTTCGGCTTGAATTGCTTTGTGCGAATACTAGCACGATTATGTGGGGACTCTTCTGCTGTCAGGGTAGCTTACAGCAATTATGTCATAATTGAGTACTAATATAACACTGTTTTTTCCTGGCTATTTTTGTGGGGAAGGAGCATGGGTCATGACGATGTTCGTGGTTTAGTTATATACATACATCTGTACTCCGTACTGTGCATTATTTTCATGAAGGCATGTTGCTATGGGATGATTCGAGTTGGGTATACTGTTTTCTTTTCTTCACCGATATACATACTTAGATAGACCTAATAGTGAGTAGGATACCGGCGTTAATTCGATGCTAATATTTTTTGTGATACCTTTTCTTGGAAGTTTCTTCGATGTCATCTTAGTCAGCGCATCAAGATTTGGAGCGATGACGTCGTCGGCCCAAATACATACAATGCGAACCTAAATGGCGAAAACTGGATATAAAGGCGAAATCATCTGTACTTCTAATGTATTTTCCATCTCCACAATACTACCGACACCCTATAGACCAGTACTAGCACCTCAAATTTTCCTCAATTCTTCCTCGTATCCCATCCTCCTATCAAGTAGACGCCATAGCATTGTCTAGTAAGTGGCCCACGTCATGCTTCAGCTTCCACAACACAACATTCTTATCTGACAAACTTGGGTAGAATAATCCAATTCATCATGTCTTTCGTCGCCCGCGTCTCTTGCACTACGAGAGTATCCTTTACTCCAGCCAGATCGGCTGTGATTGCAGCATCGCGGCCGGCTCTCTTTTCAACCACTAACCGACACTTCGATAAAGGGCCAATCCAAGTTACAAAAGACACTCTCAAGAAAGCGGATAGGGTTGTCTCCGATGCTGCTGTTAAAGGCATTGAAAAAGGAGGTAAGTCAAAAAGAGCGCAACGACCAGTTGAGGAGAGCTGACGTGGCGGAAACAGAGGAAGCTGCACAAAAGATCGGAGAGACCTTGGGCCATCATGCGAAGGAAGCTAAACGAGAGGGGATGAGAGCCGCTGAGCAAGGTAAAGAAACTGCTCATCAGGCGCAAGAGAAGGCCAAAGAGAAGGCTGTTGATCTGGAAGAGAAAGCCAAAGAAGAGGCAGAGGAGTTGACCGGGAAGGCGTGATCAAACGGGTAGAGAGACCAGCTGAGAGAGACTTGTTTCAGTATGTTGGAGGGTATGGTTTGAGTTGTATTTGGTCCTGCTTGAGCTGTTCTCAGGTTGCAATCACAATGTATTATAGTTATTCGTTGATCCAGCCATGGGTCACAACGTATATGCACTTATACCAGCTAAATTGACCGTTGTTTGATTATGGCATCCACTCAGTCTGCTGGCGGCAGCATGAGGACATATTCCCTCGTACTCAATCCAAATTTTAAGACATCTTTATCTATGAGTTCCATATATCTACCCGGAGGTAGAGGATCGCCATTGACGGTTGATCCATTGGCACTTTCTAGATCGACCAAGTATGGCCTGACTCGTCCATCCTTGTCCCCATATTCGTTCCGCTTTTCCACGTATCGGAACTGAAGAGCAGCATGCTGTTTGGAGCAGCTGGGGTGATCGATGGGCAAATCTGCGATAAACCTCTCTCTGCCAATCAACCAGCAGCTACGTCCACCCAGCTCCACCGTTTCTAGCAACTCATCCCCTTTGAAAATGTACAACCTCCATGCATCTTTCGCCGCCGGCTTTCTAGCTTCTGGGGGTTCATGGTACTTGAGAACGATGGCACCATCACCTGTTTGGACAGTGTTCGTCTCAGCAGCCAAGCGCCCTGTGGTTGCAAAATTTGGCCTCTCCTTGTCTGAGGCTGGAGTGGAGGCATGAGAAATCTCGCTGGACGTTTTGGAGAAGGCGTCTTTCTGAGACAAGAGGGGTTTCTTGGATCGTCGCTCTGCGCCAGGTGAGCCTCGGGAGGGCGAATCAGCATGACGCTGCCGTCGAGGTTGAGGTGATTCGCGTGAGTCTCGATCATCGCGACGGCGCTCTCTGGAATGGCGGTGTCGTCGAGACAACTGTTCGCGGGGGCTTCTAGAGCGGCTTCTGCGCCCGTGGATCCTATGGTATTTCCGGTGCCTAGAGTGCCGGTCAGGCTCCGATACCGACGCTGATCGGTCTCTTCGATGCCTCTCCCGAGCCGGTTGGTGGTCGTCCCTGTGCTTTCTGCCGCTGTGCTGGTCCTTGGTCATGCGGGCGCCTGAGTCACTTGCCGACAATCGCGACAGCGATCGTCGCCGGCGACTGCCATGCTCCTCATCGTGTCTGGGCATGGTCGAGAACTGCCAGCTCGCAGTTCCTATCAGCGCAGCACATTTCTCATCTTGTTTGACGCTGGTGGTTAAGCGCTCGGAACAACAGCCGGCCCGCGCTTTTCCGACTCGTATTTGCGCAGGAGTAGAAAACGTTAGGCGGTTATGTCATCGGCGATACTGCATCGGGACGGGGATCACGCCGGGCATCTGCTCTGGTTTGAGCACTTTACGCGGGTGGGCGCAGCAGGGCCTCTGGCTATTATCCAGAGCATTCCCAGCGATGATTCAATTCCCGTCAGTCTTGAGCATATCGTAATGTTCAAGAAGTCGTCTCTCCTCTGCTCTCGTGGCGGCGTCCCGCTCCTCAATTCGCCGTCATCTATCTCGCCACACCCCCGAAGACGCTCGCTTACATTCCAAAACCCTCAGAGATTCGCCCATGTCAACTCAGGAGACCCTATTCAGGGTGATGGGGACTTCTCGTGGCCTACATCTTCCACCTTCTCGCCATATGAACTGCTCAAACTAGACCGAAACTCTCCATACTCGAAGCGTCGTTTCTATGAACTGGTGAAGATATATCACCCTGACCGATCATGCGACGGCCACCCACTATGCAAAGACATCCCAGATTCTGTTCGTATGAACAGGTATCGGATCTTGGTAGCAGCGCATGAATTGCTTTCCGACCCCCGCAAGCGTGAAGCCTACGACAAATATGGCGATGGATGGCACCATCGACATGAATTATTCGGCGTTAACGCCAAAAATGACAGCTCTCAATCAACAGTTCGGTATAGATACAAACCCAAAAAACGCGGGGACGATATATTCAAAAATGCAACCTGGGAGGACTGGGAAGAATTTTACGAGAGGCGTGACGGACAACCCAAACAAGCACAAACGGTATCCCATAGCACGTTTGCTTCGTTTTTGCTACTTCTAGCCTTATTCGGTGGTGTTGGCCAGGCGATCACTGTAGGAAAATATTCGACATATGTCCAAGAGCGAGTACGAGATGTAAATGATCGGTGTGGGAAATTTCTTGAGGGCCGGAAACATAACACGATCAACAAGATGAATTCGCAGGATGCGAGAGTTCAGAGCTTCTTGATGAAGCGAGATCCGTCGGGCTACGGATTAAAAGAGGAGGAGGAAGAGACATACCGACGTCTTCTCGGCGTCCGTCGAACCTCTGATATCATGACCAATATTGATTCAATGAGAAATACGGCGGAATAAATAAGTGGTGGGAAACCCGGGCCTTTGTGTGCTCCAGGCGAGCGCATATATCTCCGCTCCGAGCTGAATGCATCTCCACCCTGGAAAAGAGAATGTCCCGCCCATGTTCCTCCGGGACATTATAGTGTGCAAACCATACAGTCGGCGTTATTTTCCATTGCTCTAGTTGTTGATGTTTGCACTGTGTACATACACAACCTCTTTGCCTTTTTAAGTCAGAGAAGAGCAGATTGAGAAATGGCATCAACAGTTTGCACCTGAGTGCTAGGTGAGGTCCTCTTTTTTCCGCGTTGAAGGGCACATTCTCAGATGTTGCTGGCACCTGGCACTCCAATTATTGCTTCGGTGGTAGACTAATGATAGATATAATGACCATCACCTATAGAAGAAGCTTTAGTTCACGTGATGGTTGCGTGTGGAGTTTGACAAGTCCATATTATAATGTGTCACTCGATGAGCACTATGCGAATAGTACTCCATTCCTGGCCCGATTCCTAAGGGTGACCACCCCTTTGGTTGAATATTAAATGATTGACACTGCGACATCTGGCTCCTGTGCAACATCCAAGAATGCTCCGTACCTTGGGAATGAATCCTCGTATCCTTCTCGCTAGAAGGAACAGTGCCACGAAGTTGAATCGAGGGTTTGAAGTGGGTTCTCGGCTATGACAACTCTCTATTATCGGTGCCTAGACTTGGCCTGGGAGCCTTCTTTGATGAGGGGTCGCTTGTGGGGTTTCGGGCCGGATAGCTTGGCCTGATCAATCAGATAAGATTACTTAACTTCCCTAACTAACTAACCAGGTACCTTCCTGAGGTAAACCTTTAACAACTGAAAACTTATTAGCCGGGCCGCATTGAGAAAGCACCCGCGAAAGAGACGGCAGACTCCACTCCTTTACGAGGCCTTCACGCCACTCTTCGGCTATCAAAATGAGAATTCCGTCTGAACCCCGACGTTTCTGCAGCTCTGCTGGCGCCAAAATCAATATGCCCCGACCCCTAATTAGTGATGGACCGTCAGAGAAGGTTATAATATGGATATATAACCAAGCATTTCCATTCACCGTTAGAACGGGTTTTTTGCTGAAAATGCGCCCTCGCCATGTCTAACCCTGCTCCCACCGTCGCTGTCATTGGGCTAGGTTTGTGGCAGCCTGCCATGTTCGGTATTTCTGAGCTGACCTCCTCCTCCTTAAAGGTGCCCTCGGTCTGGTGGCTTTGAAGAACCTTCTCGAGGAAGGCTACGATGCAATCGCCTATGAGAAGAAACCATATATCGGCGGTATTTGGCGATATAACGATGGATCGGATACTTCAGTCTTAAAGAGTACGTCATCGATCCTAGGTTATTCATATATATAAGCCCCGGCATTCTTCAAGGAATAAAATTACTACTGCCGTCATTGTTGACCATTTTGTTCCAAATTAGGTACGATAGTAAACATATCCAAACAACGGGTACGTACATACATACATATAGTCAGGGCTAACATGGTTTTTTTTTCCATTAACAAGTGATACCTTTCCTAGGGATGCTTTACTGACTTCCCGTTCCGAGACGGTATGTAAAGCTACATCCAGCATATTCCGTTATCCACAGCCGTTAGCCTTTTAGGTACTGTGCATACTTCAAGGGTCTAATTGATATCCCTTGAGTCTTAAGATGTTGAATCGTTGCCCAACGCGAAAGAGGTTGCAGCTTACCTTGTCGAATACGCTTCCCATTTCAATTTACATGACAAGATGAAACTCAATACCACTGTGCACGGAATTAAGAGGGTAGAAGAAATGCAGAAATGGTGCCTGGAGCTTTCGGGTCCTGGTGATGAGCCTAAAGAGCCGAAATTGTTATACTATGACAAGGTCATTGTAGCGACAGGACCCAATGCAGTTGCTAATTACCCCAAAGTCAAAGATATCGAGCTATTCAAAGGCAGGGTACTTCATAGCCAGGAATATAAGCGGTATATCGCCTTTCTTCAACCCTCTATAAACGGCTTGTATGACCATCCCTGCTAACACATGCACACTTTCCACTACAGACCCACGGACTTTGATGGAAAACGAGTGCTGGTTCTCGGCTTTTCGAATTCGGCTGCAGATACTGCAACCACACTAGTTGGGCATGCAAAGGCAATCTATCTCTCACATAGGCATGGGAATTTCGTGGTACATGATCAATTTCTTCTAAAAGCAATTTACGAGGGAGTATCTAAGCTTTTATTCTTTAGATGCCACGCAAATTGAACGGCAAGCCAGCAGACCACAGCGTTTCATACCGAATTACGGCTATGATGGAATTTTTCATGAAATACTTTCCCCGTATAGGCGAAATTATATTCGAACATGCATTTGTCAAGATGCAGAATTCATCCTTTGAACTCCAGCCAAACTGGAGATTTACTTCAGTAGCCCCAGCAGCACAATCTATACCTATTGTCTCCGAAGATTTAGTTGGTGAACTGCGTGCGGGCACAATCATTTCTGTCAGTGGCCTAAAGCAAATCAGGGGTGACCACAACGTCGAGCTTGATGATGGCACCCAACTCCCCGACATTGATTGCATCATCTATTGTACTGGATATGACTTCGACACTTCGATTGTTGGCGAGTATGACCCGTCACGCCATGTTAATCAGAAGTGGCTTTCATCCGCTGGTTCCAACAGGAGACCTTTTCCATGGCTATATCAGAACGTCATCTCCCTTGATTATCCCGATTCGCTGGCTTTCATGGGCACTACTGCGTTTTTATCTCCGGCATTTTTTGTGTACGATCTTGCTTCCATGGCTATTGCGCAAATCTGGAAGGGCAACGCAAGGCTTCCATCAAAGGAGGAAATGAACAGGCAAGCTGATGAGCATTTTCGCTGGATCCAATATCTTGCTTCACGAGGCACCGTGCATCCTAGCAGAGTGAAGAGTTATGAGTGGATGCAATGGGCAAATGAAGCAGCGTGTACTGGAGTCCCAGATAAACTCGGCTATGGGTTGAGTGGCTGGTGGTTTTGGCTGCGAAATTATAAGCTTTGCAACTTGTTGATGGGGGGCATTTACTCCCCTCATATCTATCGGCTGTTTACGACGAGAAGACGGAAGGCTTGGGAGGGCGCTCGAGAAGCAATAATAAAGGCCAACTCTGTATAACACTTGTAGAGAAAGTGTTTAATCCCCAATCCGGGCCTAATGTCCCAAAATAACCATACGTCAAATGAGAATACGGGCTCCCATACAAGCCGTGCGGAGGAAAGATGAGTTGAACATAATAAACCCTACCGATTTCGGGTAAATTATGCTCGGTATACAAACGCTACCGCATATGAAATGTTATTTTTTTGACTTGCTAGGATATACTCGACGTAGTTAACCTACTACTAATTGCCCATTTCTATCTAGTAACCAATGTTTTATATACAAATCTACTATATTTAAAAGAAAGCTTCTACATAGTTAGCAATTGAAGATTTGTACCGGCAAAAGACTTTTAATTAAGACAGAAATACAAAAATATATATATATATATCTTCAGATATGAAGCTGCCTTTCTGTCATGTTATAGTCTAAGTCTAGGCATGCCCCAGAGACTAATGCTATTTAGTTAGTGATTAATGTAGCTCCGAGGTCAATGGCGTCCTTTCTCCATCAAACTTATTGTGAAGGTAATGAGTGCTGGCCTATATTTACTTCTTCCTTAATAATGGGCAGGCAACTAAGTTAGGGATTGACATTCATGCAGCTGTATTGCCTAATTATGGCACTGTGTAAGGGAGCTATTGTAAGGCTTACCTGGCTTAATGTTAACGGTTACGGAATTGTGCCCAATGTTCGTAAGCCTTCGAGACACTTAATCAATTTCACAGCCAGAAAACCACGGATGCTCCAAAGCTTCGCGCGCAGTTGTCCGCTTTAGAGGATCCAAGTTTGTCATTCTCCGGATGAGATCCTTGAAATCGTCCTCAGTGTCATTCGGCCACTTTGAGAACGGTCTGTAGGAATGATAGTCTGCCACTCGATCGTCCCAAAGAAGCCCCAGAACTTTGCAGTTGACTTCCTCATCTCCAACATGCGTCATAAGCCCGTTCAATCCCTCTTGATCGCCAAAAAAAGAAACTTGACGTTGCAGACGAATGACGTGAGGGAATGCACCGCGTGATTCATGTTTCCGTAAGTCCTCATCGGCCCCGAAGATAACTTGTCCTAGCATAGCATAGATGCACTGAGTAGGTTAGCTGGACAGAAGCCTCTTTCAAGAAAGAACAACTCACGACAGCTGCAAAGGAAAAGATGTCGGAAGGTTTGTTGAGCTCGCCCTTGAAGTGACCTTCCGGACTGCGCCAGCTATCATTGCCAGCTAACATCCCTTTAATACACCTTCCTTTAGGAAGATAGGCTGCGTTCTCGAGATCAATGATCTGAACTTTCTCAACGATTGTGTTCAAACCAGATTGGCGGTAATTAACCATAAGATTGTCAGGTTTAATATCTAGAATGAATGAGTCCTAGGCTGTGAAAGTAAAGAGAGTTGACTTAACCTAAATGGACAATATCATGGCTGTGTAACTCAGCAATCCCTCGCAAACTAGCTTTTAGAATCTGCTTCCTAGCTTTCATAGGTATTTGCTTTCTGATGAGACTCAGAAAGTCATTATCCATGTGCTTGTATACAAATATCCGCTGGCCCGGGATTGTGTCATGCGGTAACCGTACAAAGGGGCATTCACGAAGCCGCGGGTGTATGTCCTCATTAAAGTTTGAGAATATGGTCTTGGGAATGTCTTTCAAGACAAATTTGTCTTGTCCGGATCTGGTATACTATCAGTTCACTGAGGCACATTATAAAGAATTAGGGTATGCTCGCACGTTGCCAACCACACGCGACCTAGTTGTGGTCTCTCCTGAATCAAGTGCTTGAAGAGATAGTAACACCCAGAGGCGCCAATCAATTCACTGGGTGGCAGTGTCATATTCAGGTACTTTCTAGATGTAATACAGTCACATTTGTGAGAGGATAAAATTTAATAAAATATGTAGGAAAAATACAAGTACCTCCAGGGCCGGGGTATATGAGCACTGTGCCACTGCCTGCCTCTGCCCGGATTGAGATGACTTCAATTTTAGTTATCTTTTGAACAGCACATCAATGTGCATTCACCATTTATT
This sequence comes from Ophidiomyces ophidiicola, assembly GCF_022830035.1. Classification (NCBI taxonomy): domain Eukaryota; kingdom Fungi; phylum Ascomycota; class Eurotiomycetes; order Onygenales; family Onygenaceae; genus Ophidiomyces; species Ophidiomyces ophidiicola. Next base: position 484,774 of record NW_026054649.1, read on the forward strand.
GGTTTTTTATTCAAAGCTGCACCTCTGAAATTTGAAGTTTTCTGTGATTTCAAATCACTCTGTACAACCTTGTTGTTTGACATGAAGCTTTGAAATGCAAAAGCTGTCATCATTGGGTTGCTTCAACTAGTCACGTTAACCTTCAAACTAACTATGGAGTACCTAGTAAGTTAACTAACTAGTTAGACCACAATAGGAATAGCTAGTGCTTGTTAAGGTTCAGCACATCCTTTCCATCACTTCTTCTTTTGTTGTATGCTCTCACTGTGCCCAAGTGCCATGACACGCTTGTTTTTTGATACTCTTGAGAAAAATGTTTGTGTGGGCACTGGAAGCTCATGCCTTGTCTACCATGTCAGCCCTGCCATTGCTGTAAAGACAGTTCGGCACTCCGAATATGATGAAAGACATCCATTCCTCCAAGAAATCACATTTTTTAATGCCCTCAATGACCGCGAAGATCGTTGTGTGGATATTATTGAATGTTTTCTAGCTCTCACAGATCATATTTTCTTGGCTTATTGTGATCTTAATCAGCTAGGTCGTCGTCTGACTAGCCGCCAGGCTTGCGAGACTCTTCCTGACGGCTCGCCGGGACGTGTCATCAGTGTTAATGAGTTTGATGATTCCTCTCTTGTTGCTCGATGGATACGGCAGATTGCCTCCGCCCTAGAGTATATTGAGAAGATGGGCTTTGCACACAACGACGTTCACCCACGAAATTGTCTGCTAGACAAAAACCTCAATTTGAAATTAGCCGATTTTGACTACTGCACTACTGTTGGACAATGGCTTACAAGCTCTTATGCACCTTGGGCTAGAATGATACCCTCAGGACCTTTGAAAGGTACTTATGGACTTTGTGGGGCTAGAACTGAGCAGTTTGCGGTTGGGACACTTTTATATAATATGGTTTACGGTTATCAGCCGTATGACGATATCGACCTCAAGAGTCAGAACCCCGACGAACTGGAGCGCCGTTTTCAAGAAATGGAATTTCCTGAACTTGGCAAACACCAAACCTTCGATGGCCTAATATCAGCTTGCTGGTATAATGTCTAACCTACGATGGCTCTACTCGCGTATGATTTCAAACGGAAGACCAAGGCTATAGCATTAGAACCGGAGAACCTTCTCATCAACTCTACAAAGGAGAAAGAAACATGTGAAGTGCTAATTCGAAAAGGCTTACTTGGCCCCGATCTTGCTCTCAAGTTTAAACGACCTATCTGGCAAACTTATCTTCGGTGGGTTTTGGGTAGCTTCACCTCTTTTTGGACGAACCTAGTCAGTTTATCACGCAGATTTTCAATTGAGCGTTGAGTCTCTCTTCTGGTGGGCTTAAATATTGAAAGCGAGCATAGCCGTGTGTTAAATTGACTGGTATGTGTGATGGCTTGAGAATTGTAGTACATATCTCTAATTTCGGCGCCGGTACGGAGTATTCCGCATAGTAATTATCATTGAATTATTCTGGGGGAACAGTTTGCAATGGTTTGGTGCAGGCTACTCTTTCGATCGTTCCAGAGTCTCCCAAGATTTTGGCGGTGAAGCGGCTCCCGATTCATAAAACGCATAAAAGCTTAAACCAGACCTTATGCATGCACGGGCCCTCAGGAACAAAAGCCGACCAACCAGCGTCACTCAATCGGCTCATGCACTGCATTGCTTATATAATCGAGGCCCCCAATGCAGCCGCGGCACATGCCCGCCAAGAAGTATCACAAGGAGCGACTTTCTTCTTTGCTGTCCTCGCTCCCCATCTTTTAAGTCAGTCTACTCCGTACGGAGTATATATTGGAGAAGATTGTCGTAAATTCTTCATTTACTTAAGGCTTGCAGCTCCCACCCGAACGAAACGCGAAAATGGGTCGCAAAATTACCCTTAACCTCATCCATCAGCTTGTTCAGCGACTGCCTATGGTCTTAAAAACCGCAGTTCTGAATATCCTTCGCCTCTCGCCAACAGAAGGGAAACAAGATCTTCGACTAGAAGTCATTGTTGGTGTTATTCGTTCGTTTTTCAACTTCAGTGTCTCGTCACTTCGTATGCAAAGAGGGAGCTTGCGCGATCCTGGGAAAAAAGGATACATGTGGATATCAGCCGTCGAAACGCCAAAACCTCCTGAAGATGACGTGCTTCACGCCCTACAAAAGGCAATCAAATATCATATGGAAGGGTCAGAAACATACGATGTTCCAGAGGTGCGAGCTGTGCAGGCAGAATGGACGGGGTTCAGAAAGGGTGCCAATGCAAAAACCCCGCAGCCGGATATTTCGGAGCAGGCAAAATATGAGAGATTAATGGAAGATGTGGATCAAGATATTACGATACTTTACTTCCACGGAGGTGCCTATCAGTATGTACTCACTTAATGTGTATTTTGGTCAATACTAATAAGTTCGTTCGAATCTAGCCTGATGGACCCATGCTCGCATCGTGAAGTAACTACCAAGCTGGCGGAACTTACTGGAAGCCGTTGCTTTTCTGTCCGGTACAGATTAGCTCCTCAGAACCCATTTCCAGCCGCTCTATTGGATGCCTTGGTTGCCTACTTATCTCTTCTTTCCCCTCCTGAAGGTGCTATCCACATGCCGGTTCCTGCAAATAAGATCGTCATCTCAGGTGACTCTGCAGGTGCGGGCCTCTCTCTCGCCCTTCTGCAGACACTTTTGACTCTCCGTCGGATAAATCCCACGTACACTGTTCGCTTCCATGGCAAAGATGTCCCTGTCGAACTTCCCGCCGGTGTTGCGCTCTCGAGCCCATTTTGCGACGTGACACGTTCTCTACCATCATCATTCCGGAACGCAAAATTTGACTATATCATCCCTCCTCCACAGGAGCCTGGGGAACTTTATACGCCGTATCCGTTCCCACCAGACTCCACTTGGCCTTCAAGTCCACCACGTGTCGAATTCTACGCCAACGCTAACATGCTCGCTCACCCATTTGTCTCACCTCTTACTGCTCCCAAAGATCTCTTTACAGAAACTCCTCCAGTCTTTATCACTCTAGGAGAGGAGGCTCTCGAGGATGACGGTATCTATATGGCTCGTAACATTCATCGTGCTGGCGGTACCGTTGTTCTGGAGCGTTTTGAGGCTAAACCACATTGCTTCGCACTTATCTTGCCGGATTCGAAAGCTGGAAAGCGTTGCTACCAAAGCTGGGCCGAATTCTGTACATATGCAGCACAAGGCCAGGTGCAAAAGACAGGCAAGGCTTTGTTCCTGGATCACACCACTGATCATGTAGAAAGGAAGGATCTGGCTACTTTGGGTGAGCTGACTGAGGAGGAAGTACAGAGTAGGTTGGTGGAAGGAAAGAACTGGAGGGTGGAGGGCGAAAATCAGTTGGTCCTGCAGTGGAAACAGGGACTGGACAGGGCTAAGATTTAAGCCGGGTGCATTTTTTGCTCTACTGTCGTATTTTAGATCTATGGCACCCGAAAGATCTTTTGTAATGTTAGCAAGGCGTACAGGCAATGTTAAGTCATTTATACACACTTATGTCATAGGGCGAATTAATCCGATACCATTGTGCGACTATTTTTTGAATAATAGGATACAAGATACCATTTTATTGGTTTTATTAAGAGAGAAAATAAAACTGAAATGGCGTTTTTATCAAATCCGAAGGTGGTTGCCACGAAGCGGCACATTATATTTCTGAATATGATATAGTATGAGGTCAGTTGTATTCCGAGGAAGATATTCTATTAACTTATGATATTATCATGTCGGCATCCATGCTCAGATCTGGATCAATCATCACGCGACCACTGGCACCAGTAGCAGCTGCAACAGGGCGTGCAAAGCCGGGAGTTAGGTGTAATTTCTGTGGCACAAGCGATTCTCGCCGGAAAAACTCCGGATAAACATGATGGTTGTATCTCTGAATCCAATTCTCTCCATACCATTCTTCTCCGTACATCCAGTCATCGAAGAATGGATCCCACAGCCCCAGTGACGTTCCAATAAACTTTACACATACGAACATAGTATCACGAATTGGCCTCCATATCGCGTTGAGATTGAGCCAGCGCCAGATTGTACCAGGGACAAAAGCGGGCCATTCAGGGTTTCTAGATGCCATGTAGCGTCGCTTGTTGAGGAAGGAAGGATGGTAGCGGTAGGTTTCAATGAGAGCTTCAAAAACTTGCCATATAAAAAGAAACATCAAAATCCAGCCTAACCTGGTTAAGTGTCGTCTTCCGCTACCTGAGTCAAGGCGCCAAAGGCGAGGAATAGGGATAGCCAAATAACGACGACCATCATCGTGAAAGCCGCATGCTTCACATTCGCCATTCTGGGGGAGACGAGGTCTTTCTTGCTTAATACGACGACTTGCAAGAAGCGTGGCATCTTTTGCAGCTTTGTCTTCCAGGCTAACAAGTCCTGCCTTGGCCTCGCTGATATTTTGAACAAGTGACCGAAGCTTAGAATTCAGTCTGTCTATCAATGCTTCTTCACTTGCTTGTTCCGTGTTGCCTTGTTGGGAGGAGGATAAATGACCCTTTCCTGATTTTTCTGAGTCTAGCAAGTCGGAACTGCTTGTTGAATTGTCTTCAAGTATCCTTTGGAGAGAATCAATCGTGTTTTCTTCAAGTCCCAGGCTATTGTTTCCAGACATAGCTTCTTCGATCACGGCAGCCAATGCACTTTTCGGTAGATTAGGCTTTTCTAGTTTTATCGAAGATGAGCGTCTTCGTCGTGGTTCCTTAGGGGGGGGTTCCTTTTTCGATTCTTCCAGACAAGGAACTGCTTCTTTGGGTTTTTCTTGCATAGTTTCTAAGGGTTCTAGAGTTGATTCTACATGGTTGGAAGATCGCTCGGGGAGAGGGGTATCAATCCATGCCCCCATAACCATGGGTGTTTTAGGGTTAAGGGGTGTTTTCGCCGGGACTTTTGTTTCAGGGGTGTTGGAAATACTTGGGCTTTCCTTACGCGCCAATTTTCTTAGAAACTCGTGAGAATCTTCTTTATTGGGTATCTTAGCTCTTTCATAGTTCGCACTCCTGTATACAGTAATTGGAGTATCCTTGGTAGGACTGTCACGGTGGAGGTGGGCGTTGACCCCTTGCGGCTTCACTGGATATTCTTCTGACGCTTGTTTAGTGAACAGAGGTTGGCTAATTAATTCAGCCCTATATGGTTCGTCAAAGTTACGAGAGCCTCCTTTAACAGGTGGACTGTTCGAAATCTGCAAAGATTGGGCCGTAAAATCTATAACGTCGTTCTCTGGGTCGTGAAATAGATCCTCTTCATCTTCATCGGCAAGACGATCATCTTGATTATAAGTCCTACTCAACCAATCTTTTGTGGCTCTGCCTCGCGTGCCCCAAGTTTTAGGAACGTTGACTGGAAGATCTGTCCCCTGGTCCACCACCTCTTCCCGAGCTTCTTCCCCGCGTACCTCCTCATTCCGCCGTTGTAGGTTTTCAGTGGACAAAGTTGCTCTTCGCCCCATCTTTGCTCTACTAAATACTGGTTGTTCTCTCCCCGTTGCGCGCTTCAACCTCCTGTCATCCATTTCTCGTTGGCGTATACCTTTTCGCAACTCCTCATCGAGAATATCTTGTATATTGGGCTTGGTATTGTATGTAGCTCCGGTATGAATCTCACCACTTGTTTCACGTCGCCTTGGGCCTGGACTCGGAGAATTGGAGCGCATCTCGCGGTGTTGTGCTTGGGGTACTTCGAATTCGTCGTCAATAGGGTCTGCCCGGTGTTCCACGTCAGCCTGTCGATATGTCTCGTAAAGCTCAGCGGGGGGGCTAGAAACGGGTGAGGGAGGAAAGGCCACAGATGCCCTGCCCCCTTTCCCAGTTTCTGGTATCTTTGATCTGTGAGAAATTTCATTGGGATCTTCCGGTGTGCGTGAACGGTCGGCAGTTGCCTGGAATGCGCCTGTGAGTGTTCGTGTGTTTTTGAATGTGAGGCGTGACTTTTCGCCATTTCTTGGAGTTAAAGTTGGTATCCGAGAGGCAAATGAATCTGTTTTGCGGTGTGTGGCCTGCCTTCTGGGCGACTTCTCATTGGCAGTGTCATCTTCATCCAACGGGTGGCGGAAGTGGTTATTATACATTGCAAGCAAATGATGATTCTTGTAACAATTAGCTAGGCTGTGTACATGGCGCCAAATATGCTCCAAACCCCGATGTCGTCCTTTAACCAGCAAAACAACGAGCGCAACAAAGCCGCGATTGTTGTCTCTTCAACGCGTTTGATACGATTTGTCCTAAAAAGGCTTAGCGCACTATCGCGATCCTCGAATGCCAGAGATCTCATCTTCAAAGTCACCGTGTATCTCTCTATTAACAAAATTCGCCGGTCGGGATATCCTATTTCTCTCTTTTTACGCCCAGAGGTGATTAGGAGAGCTTGATGTGACAATTCCTTCAAAAGCTCAAGATCATTGGAGCTACGGAGGAATTACGGCATCTCGAACCCCTACTCTCCATGGCCAATAAGCCCTTAAGACGGGAATCTAAGCAGAAGCCCGTCGCTACCCAGAATTCCGCTAAGAAGACGGATGATTTTGATGTTCCTGCACCGTTCACACAAGCCCCGTCCTCCTTGACCGACTTTCTTGAGGGTCTCTCCCCGAGTGATGTCTACCTTTTTCATATTGACCGGCATCCCATCCCCGAGAAGCAGAAAATCTTCCTCCTACCGCTCATACTCAACCTTTCGATTATATGCCTGGTGGCTTATAGAATTTATGTTGGTGTTTATACCTACCCTAATATCCTGGCCGCGATGCTGGGACGCGACTCCCCTGCCACAATAAACCCTAAAAAGGCCTCGTGGAGCTTAATATCTAGTACATTAGCTAGTCGAACCCTCACTTTTCTATTCGACTATCTTCTCATTGCATTGTTTTTACCTTGGCCCGCTCGATTCATCTCTGGCCCGGTCAAATGGCGCCGAACAATTGGATTCCAACAGGCTGAAATAGTTGTGCGTAAAAGCCGAGTCTGGAGTGAGAGCCTGGTTCACGCATGGATCCGTGATGACGATGCAACTATGAAGGACCGCATTATACCAGCAATCACCCCAATGAGGTTGCAGAAGACTGGGTATTTGCTTATCGATGCAGACTGGGATCTGGACTTTGGTGCTATGCTTTACGCAGAAGAGAATATTAAAGCAGATCTCCTACGTTACGAAGATTTTGAGACTTGTGTCGTCGTTCATGGTGGTCCAAGCAAGGGCTGGCTCATCTGGCGTGTTGAGGACAACTCTTGTAACTCGGACCCCTCTATGGAATTATCTGAGTCTGAACGTGATAAAATTGTGAAATTTAAAAATAAACTTACATCTATGGGAAAAGAAGACCTTTTTTTTCGTTGGATAGAGATCATCCAGTATGAAAGCACGCGGCCTGGTGGTTTTACCCCAGAACGACAGCAAAATGCCATGTTGGAGACCAAGGCTTTATTTGAGCAGCATGGAGTTGATTTTGAGGAGTTTTGGGCTGATGTTGGTGGTATGGAGGGTGTGTCGATCTAGGCAGAATCAAATTGAGAGAGCCTACATATTTCAGACAAAAAGGTGCTGAAATAATCTAGAATTTCAACACTAAAGCCCTATTTTCAACTGGCATTTTGCTAGAAAAGCATGAGTATCTAGGTGCCGCACGCTGGATGCCGCTTTTAATAGGGCCACCTATTTTGATGGACGTCTCTAGCGATTCCAATTTTATAAAACCATAACTTTGGTTTAGCAACGCGAAAAGGATCAAAGAGCGAAGGACCAAGAAGCTGATAATCTCGCCAGTGCGTCAAAGTCAGGGAGATAAAAAGGAGTAGGGATAGTTCATATAATTCATTTTTAAAAGAAGGGTTTTTTTTTTCCGTTTCACTTGTAGCTTCACCACCAAATCAATTGATAAATTGATAATAGGCATCGCCCTGGCAAACCATATTCTTTCGTTCTTAACGTCTAATACCGCTTACACAGCAGGGCGCGTAAAGCTTTAAATGCCAATAGACGTTAAAGTGGTTGAATAGGAATGAATGGCTATGAATTTCGCGAAAACAAAAAGCGAATTATTTGCCCTTCTTTTGTTTGGTGCCAAAATCAATCAGATCATTGATACGGTATTCAAAGCTATTCGCGTCTTGCACAAGAGTCAGCCTGAAAGTTCTATACTATGAAAAGATATATGGGAATTCTAAAGTGTTTGGAAGGAGACTTCTACTTACCATCTTCTGAAGTAAAGGACAGAACATGCTCTCCCTCCCGTGTTATTTGAGGAGAATAGTCGGAGGAGTCAATGAATATTACACGTTGTAGTTTCGACAAGTAGATCTTATTTCCAGACCTCCTCATCCAATTCTTTTTTTTCAGATAATGTTGGATAAACGCTGTCCAGACAGGTACCCTAGTGAACCATTGTCAATAAAACCCACTCATGAGAAGCGGATACTGACTAATCCTACCATTCTAAATCTCCTTCATGTATTGAAGCTTGTAGACGTATGGCCTTAGTATCATGATCTCGGTATATTCGAAGTGCATGGATGTAATTATCGTCAAAGATTTTGCTAAAAGTAAGTTAATTAATATAATAATTAACAATTTTGGGATGTTTCTGGATTTTACCTACCCACCAAAAACATATAATTCGTCCTTTAATTCATAGTCTAGAAACTTTTTAATAGGCCCGCTGCCATCTTGTCCCCGAAGCGCTAAGAAGGAGCAGTAGAAAACCACCATCTCTATTCTCTGTTAAGTGATACGTCGGGAAGAGGGTATTGAAGAAACATACTTTCCATTGAGCTGAACTGAAGACCCGCCCATAAATATAAACCGTCCTTGCCTTCCGAGTGCCTTACACAGAGTTGGAGGGAGGAGCCATCACGGTATATCTCTAGCTTGGTTATCGGCATTGCAGAATACACAGTACGCGTTTTAGAAGTGTAGACCGTGCATAGGACCTTTGTTCGATGATCTCTATCACGGAGAAAAAAACTGATGGATATTTGAGGCTTTCCGGGAAAGTCACTACAGAGAAAGTGAATAAATATTTCAGAGTATTTAGGTAGACAATTGGTGGTAGCATACAGTTGACACAGCTCCTCATACTCCTTTTCAAGTTTTTCTCTTGCGTCCATCACTGGGCAGGCATAACAGCCAGAGCTTTCGACAGTTAGTTTTATATGGAGTGGGTATCAGGGAGAACTCCAATACGTACCCCTCTCCACTGCGATTCAGAGGTGCCGATGAGTCTATGTGCTGCCCAAAAACGTCCAGGGTCCAGTGATCAACGAAATCCGAATTTACATAAGAGGATGCTGATAGCGCACTGTTTTCATTTGGTGAGGAGAAATGAACCTCATCTTCTGACGAATCTGAATCTAATTCCGGCCACCCTCGCTCAAAAGAGGAAGGCCGAGCCATTCTCGCTGCCTTCTGCGCCGCCTTGGGTGGCTTGGTTTGCGGAGTTGAAGGTTTAGAACGGGGAGGCAGTGCTGGCGGTGATGGCGGCGGTGGCGGTGGAGGGGGAATTTCTGGAGTAGGCGGAGAAGGTCGGAGTCTAGCAGGGCTAGGACGCTTGTGCGTTTTAGGATTGGATGGCATTTCCTTCCACTGCTGCTGCTGCCGCTGCTGCTCTTCGGATTTAATCTGGGCCAGGAGTATCGTGTTGAAATCCGTGCGAAGTCGGGCCATCATAGTTTCGTCTACAGGCTCTCTATAATTGCAATAAACAGTCAGTCTGTGCTGCACAGAGCTACGCTCGGATGGGGCATCGATTGCTATTGTAGCAACATCGATAGCCCGGGAATTTCAATTGGTAAAGGGACTCGCTTTTTCATGAGCGCATTTAAGGCTTCTATCATCAATCGGGCATGATTGAGCCGTACGGGCAGTGTGTACCCGGACTGAGAGGAGAAGAGAGACCATAGCCGACTCCAAGTTCTCTGATACTCATCTGGAGTCACGACGCCCTTGGCTGTGCGCTTCATTTCTTCAATTCCAGAGCTTATCTCCTTCGCACTATACCGAACGATACTGTAAACGACTCGAAGATCATCCGTAACCTTTTGAAATGACGATTCATAGGCAGTTGAGTACCTCAGGGCATGTAAAATCCTTAAGTGGCCGCTGATAGCAAAGCTTTGGGAGAGTATGAGGGCAATGTCATGAGCATACTTCGGGACATTTTCAATGAATGGGATGAGCTTGGAGCTGTATTGCTCTACATCTTTAGCCAGGTTAGGTAAACTCATGCTGGTGGGCGGGGGGGAAACGGGTTGAACATGGAGAGGGCAGAAAAATGGAAGAAGTAAGTGCTGGTAGTTAAGTAGTTAGTTAAGTATATGTAGCTTTGCATACCCATGGTTTGTGGGTATGGGGTGTGAAGCTATACGTGGGGACTGTAAACGACGCCTGGCAGCAAGAGTTTTCTGATCACTGGTCACCCCATGAAGGTTTTGGGCAGACACTTTGCAAGAGCTCGTCTGTCAGCCACAGCGGCGCGACAAGTGGTGATCGGGGAGTGAAGGGCTGTTCACCGCCTTCATGCCACTTCAACCTCCCTGGCTTGCCTGTGCGCTCGCAAATTCGACGGAATAGGACACGTCTGCGGGGCCGTTTCTATAAGTCGGGCGGGAGAATGCTTAAAGTATGAATTTCGGTAGAAAACGGCGGGCGGAGAAAGCGACTGTAGGCGAAATATGGCAAGTAACAGCAGGTCGGCCCCGTATCCCAGCCGCCGTCTCTTGACCAGTCATCGCGCGGAATAAGCCACTAACCGGTTCTCAAGGGTCTGGGTTCTGCGAGTTTCTTGGTCAAGCTGCAAATGCATACTCTGTACGGAGTATGCATATGCGTAATCCACTATGAAATAGCCGAGGATTAGTTGAATTAGTTAGCACTTCGCTGGCTCTCTTGCTTGCTTGGTGTTCTGGTTGGACATGAGGCTCAAGCATGGAGAATCGCCGACGATGTCACGTTCGCGCCAAGCCTGGGCATGACTCAGCCGCGTTACTTCCGGAAGAGCCTCCTTTTCTTGGGCCCCTATATAAACGTTGACTACGGGTGTACTCCGGATGCGAGGAATAACACTTCATAATTTTAGAGCGAAGCACCTTTTTGCTGTTATGGGTGGAAAAGTCTTTTCTCAGCCCAAGGGTGATCTTCCCGCCTTACATACCCCTCGAATGAGTAAGGCAGTTCACTCTCACCTCAGAGACTTCTGCATCCAACAACTTCGGCTTTGTTTTGAAGATGTCGTCGCGCCAGCAGAAGCTCCAGAGAAAGCCAATTATGGGGACGTAGACACCTTGGTATCAAAGCCTCTCCCTGGATTTTCATGGGACGAAGTAGCTGGGCTTCTGAAGGCACATCGCACAGAGAAGTTCGGCGAATCGCGCTGTTTTGCGGTTCCTATTTCTCTTAACAATAACGACAGCGACGAAACTCCTTATGCTCAAGTTGACGTGCATATCTGCCACCCCGGGTTCATTGAATGGGAGTGTCTACTAGATGCTTACGGGGATATGTGGCAGATCGTTGGCAAGTTTTTGAGGCCGCTAGGTTTGACAGCCACAGACAAGGGCCTTCACATCCGAATTGAAGAAATTGAGCCCAAAAATCGAGCATACAGCAAGATATATCTCACACACAATGTAAATGATGTGCTTGATTTCTTAGGACTGGACCTGAAGCAATACCAGGAGGGTTTTGATACTATGGACCAACTCTATCGCTGGTGTTCCAGCGGAAAGTTTTTTCACCCAAGTGCGTTTAAGTTTACTTACGAAACAGCAAATGACCGACAGAGATATAAAAAGAGGATCATGTTCCAGACTTTTGTCGATGAATGGCTCCCTGAGCATGCCGATTTATGGCATGGTAGGGAGCCAATGACAAGAGAGACCGTGGCAGAACACGCATTGATCCGTTTCGATAAGAGGGAAGAGTATGACAAGAGAATTTCAACGTGGAGATTAAAGATTAAAGAGGAAGAGCTGTGGAATGAAATCTCAACTGCCCTTTCCGAGGAGTATTCCGGGGATATTGCGCTCATACTTCGAGGATTCAAGCGATGGGTGCAGTTCACTACCGAGGAGGTGAACAATAGCGACCAACTGCCTAATCCATCTTTCCGAGAGACTGCGGAAATGGAAGTTGATCGCCAGCCTCGCTGGGCATCCCAGATTTCGTCGGAGAACAGTAAAGCCCACGTCTTCAACTGGGTACGGCAAGTTTGGCCACAGGTTCAAACATTAGAGAAAGAGAGAATTAAAGCGGCGAAAGCAGCGCGGTCCTGATTTGGCATGCACTTTGAGTGCCAAATAGATCGCTTCCATACTTTTGCAAATAAGTCTAGTTGGAGCATCATAGCTAAACTTACGTACTATATACCGCCATGAAAGCATGGATATACAAGTGTAAGGAAGACATCGATGTACTCTATGTATACTGAACGATAAGGTGAGAATGTATTAATAGGCCATTGAGGGCTGTTATGGGATTTGTATCCAGGGGCCAGTAGCTAGTAATTGGTTCTCAATATGCAGTCTAAAACCAGCCCACTTCCAACCCCTCTTCCCTTCTCCCAATTTCACAAGGCCTCCATCATCTCACAATTCACAGACCAGAGGCCCGCTCCGGCTATAAGCTTAGAATATGAGAAAACAACACGAAATAACATCATGCCGAGGAGTGTATTCTTGGCTAGACGAGGAGAGAAATTCAGCAGAAAATACGGGTGGGGGGGAGTACACAAGATTACGTTCGCGGCTCAGATCGGAATTCAAAGTGCTGTATGATGCTGGGGTGCCGATGTTTCCGAAGGAAACCATTCGAGCCACTCATGAACAGCTTGAACAGCCACTAGAGAACGGAAAGAAGATTGTGATTTATGGAATGGACGGAGTTCCTGTTTACTACGATATCGAGGTTGGCAACGTCGATGAGGATGAGACACCAGAATCTTTTGAATATGTCATGTAGGTGCACACTATGTAAGGGCCTTTTTGCAAGTGTTAACAGATTTTTAGGCGGGACCCATGCCTTTCATATAGGACATATCAGTCAATCATGAGATACGACTATATGCACCCATATCTTACCTTCGCCCCGATTGAGCTTTCTCATTATCGAGGAACTCGGAACAAAATCACAAAAGAGTTTGAAAGAGAGCCCCTCGCTCCCTATGAAGAAATTGAGAAAGTGTTCAATGATAGCAAGTTGCAGTGGGAGGCAGGCGAAACGTGCAAACAGCTACGATCCACGCTCATGAACGCAAAGGTTCCCCTGGGCATCGACAAAATTGTAGGTCTTTCACTAGGACGTATGGCTGAACATATGGAAGAATATCGAGCTAGACCCGCAGTGCAGCATGCCATGGTTTTAACTCTTCAGGATGTGATGGCGACGAAGTTAGGGTCTAGCAGTATCAAGTGCTATGCACAGGACCCATGGTACAGTGAAGTCGATATTTCTCTACTTGAAAATTCTGGAATTACCATTTTAGACGACCCCGAGGCATGGTTGGAAATCGATGACTCTTCTATTGTATTCTCCGTTGCGTCCAACGCGCCAGTCAAGCAGATCGTTTCGGATATTGCCAGGCCGGCAGTAATAATCTGGGAAAAGATGAGAGAGGGGGAGATTGACGAAGAGAGATACACGTAAGTTCTTCGTGGTTTGGCTATTTTTAACGGATGGGGGAATCTGATTTATCTCAGGACGGATCCGTATAGTCCACGGGTGAGAGACATGCTGCGTGATTTTTATGACGAGTTTGAATTTCTTCGCGACGAAGAGAACTTCTCAAATCTTGCCATCTTTATTCGACGAACAGAATCGGCCGACTGACGGACGGGTATGGTGCGGCGTTATTGTAGATTTTGCCTTCAAACCATAGCAAATGAGATGAATGCATTGCTACGCCGTACTCCGTATGTGTGAACAAACTTCGGTGTTGACTGGGAAACAGCCGGGCGCCAAAGACTGTTTGGGCAGCAGCTCCACAATAAACCCACCTTGGCAGAAAGGCGACTGTCTATTCGCTGATAGGCTGTATAACAAAGAGGGGATGGTGCGATTAGTGGCCAATCACACCTTCGTTCGCTCAGACGAGACTTTAGGCGAATTAAGCATAATTAGATAAGCACTTCGGGGCCGAGCTAGTTATTTTTGGCAGCCCTCATAAGCCGCAAGAACCGGGCGAGAAAGAGAGTAGTAATTAGAAGCGCCGCAGAGTCCCAGTTCTGTCGCGGCCAAATACTTAACTACCCCCCATCCGGATGCCAGCAGCACGTCCTCCTGCATGCGTCCTCATGAAACCTACCTGCGACTCAATTTGGCACCACTGCCCCCAGAACGGGCTTCAACAAAGAAAAAGACGCTCACCGACAGTCGCATCCATACATTCCTCCCCCAAGCCAGCAGTCGATTGACGTGGACAAACGAGCTCATATTCTTGCCAGCTTTCTCATGGTGTGTTTTACGGCGTCGGGCGAAAATGCAAATGCGTGGCTCCAGCGGGTGAATACTACGAGAACAGGACCCCTCGGAAGCTTCGATATTGGCCTTGGGGTTCTCCGTCGTGGCACCCCTCGCGGATAGTGGCGCGCTCAGAGCAGCTTATGGCCCCGTTCAAGTTCCCACAGATCCCCTCGAGTGAAAACGAACAGTCCACGCTGCATAATAACCTACTTTGTATGGAAGAAAATCACTGTTCGATGTACGCTGTCAGTGGGTCGTCGCTTTGTCCAGGGCAATCAAGGCCTGCAAAGCATGCGAAATCCTCGCCAGTTCAAAAATGCAGGAAGATTGTGGCCAGAATAATTTCGGATAACTAGTGTACAATCATTTTTAAAAGTCTTAAATTGGGCCTTGCCACTTGAGTCGCACAGTTCTTCAAGTTAAAGAAAGAGATATAGCTTCGTCGCCTAGCGCTGACGAGCAATTCGACCCTAGCTCCTCCTTCTAGATCCTCCTGGTGAAAGGACATCCGCGGGCGGAGAGGAAGGAACAAGTGCCGTCGACGGCCGGAGTGTGTCCTTCGCCAGGCGCAGATTGCGAATCGTCAAATGCGACGGAAGGGTGAAAAAAGACAGAAAAATAACCTTTGAAATCCCGGTGCCCTTCCCTATCGTTGATCTCGAGAATAAAAGAAGAAAGGATAGTAAAATACGAGATAACATATATGAACCACCATCAGTACCGTCCCATGAACCATTGAAGAATACGCAGCAAGACAAGAAACAGGAATAACAAGAAACGCCATCACAGACCCCAAATCGACTTCGTCAATCGATAGCAATCTAGGTGGATTCCTCTTCCTCCTCTTGGGCCTGGCGAAAGCAGGTCAGCGGATGCAAGCTACACAGAGAGGGGGATATGTGGGCAGGGGCGTACATTGTAGCTGGCCTTCTCGTCTTCATAGCGCTTCTTGTCGGCAGCAGCTTTCTCCTCATAGGGAGCGCGCTGCTTGTCGCTCAATGCCTTCCAGCGCTCACCGAGGAGCTTGCCAACCTGGCCTACAAGGACAACGGGTTAGCCAGCTGGACCACGGACGATAAGAAGATGTGGCAGTCATACCGAACGTAATGCCAGGGTTTTCTTCGCGCACATTCTCGCGCTGCTCGTTGGCAAAAAACATGTAGGCAGAAAGTCCACGCTTGGGGGCGTTGGGATCTAGAGGCGCCGCGGAGTCAGCATCGCGAAGCTCCTCGAGAGTCCGCTGATGGGAGCGACAAGATGGAAATCATACCCTTCTTCTTCTTCTCAACACGGCGACCCTTGGTCTGACGGGTGGACTTTTCCTTAGGCATTCTGGCGAAAGTGAATGTGTCTGCTGGTGAAGGGTCAGTCAGCTGCAGAGCGATTGGCGGGTCAATCGCGTCGGGTATCGATGCAAAATTGAGCTTCCAAAGGAAACAAACACAGTAACACGCCAGAGATGCAAGATAGGTGAGGAAAACACGTTGTTGATGAGTGGAAAACAAATGTGTTGTGAGGGGAGTAGGAGGCTGGTCGCGCGGATGAGAAAAGCAGCACAACTCCAGGGGTGGCAAGCACAGAAAACAGTGCAGTTCAACTGCAAACAGGGTCGCGACACCTCATTCTGAACATTGGCTCTTTGCGCCTGTGCATTCTCCGGCGAGAAATGTGTAGGCGGGCTGAGGCCGCAACAGGCCACAGATGGAGGTGAAGAAAGCGGACAAAATGAAAGCGACAGCAAGGAAAACAAAACAGAAGCAGAGACAGGGCAGGAGAGAAGCACAGAGTGCAGAAGAGCATGCGTTGTGGTGGAAAGCATGGTGGTGAAGCGTAGAAAGGCAAACTCAGGGGAGCTCACCTGTAGTACCTGAGTTGTATGGGGGCAGCAAATTGTATGAGCGCGAGCGCAGAGCAGTTGTATGGCGGATTTGGGTGGGAGAGGTTGAGTGAGAAAAAATCAGTGAGGGCGAGGGCGAGGGCGTTGGGCGACGCAACCACGGCCGGGAGGGGTGGCAGAAAGCCGCCGCCCTTCGCTGCCCCGTAATTTTACCGTTCGTGACGCCGCGCCCACTCCCGCCGTCGCAGCACGCCCGGTATTGCCGTGCGTGTCGATATCGGGTCTTCCGTGCCCGCAGACCCCCTCTCCCCTTCCCCGACCAGCCCGTCTGGATCAACCGACAGCCTGCGCGCGCTCCTCCTGTCTTGCTCGTCCGCCGCCGGCGCAGTCAGCGCACTGGATGGCGCGATCCCATTCGCCTCGAGTACGCCTCCGTGTGGCCCCCGAGGAGCGAATGTAACAACGCGACGAGCCCCCAGGAGCGGCGGTGCGCTTCCTCCCCTCTGGCAGGCTCAGAACGCGCTCCACACACCTTCTCGACCGCCGTCGCACAGAATCTGGGCGAATTAATACATGCTGAAAGTTTACAGGGCTGCTGTTGTTTTCTTGGTTGGCTTCTCCTGCCAGGTATGTATGGACCGACGGATGGATGTATCTGATCAGCCGAGCCCGCCGCAGCTCAAAATGGGTGGAGGGACCGGGCAGCCAGCCCATACCGCGTATGATGGGCGTTACCCGTAGCTACACACACAGTCTGCGACCAGAGTTTCGAGCTGCGCAAGGTGTGAAACAGCCTTTCCGGATACATACACTGCCTCACAGCCAGAACCAGCCAACGGACGGCCGTGTGGTATAATAACACGTCTCGTACAGAGTGCATCCCAGAGGCTAGCTCGCTAGTGAGGTGCGCCCGCTTCTTCGCAGCAGGCCTGACGGCCTTACTCCGTACATGTGCCATAACAGGCACTTGTTGGTTCGCCGTTTGATTGTGGTTTTCCCTCCATGGATGGTACGCCAGGCCTGCCCGCCGGCCGATGTCCCTTTTAGCTCCATACTCGCGTATTTAAGGCCGCTCCGTGCCATTCCCTGCGCCAGAGCTTACAGGCACATGCACACTTGGTTGTGAGCACATAGTTCTGCCGCTGTGCTGAGTGCTCCATGTAGCATGTAGTATTTATCCCGCTCCATAACCTGGGTATAACAAAGACTCAAAATACGGAGTGCTCCTGGGCCCCGGTAATAATCCTGCTAAGATTAATGAGGAGTCGCCAACGCGTGCCTTCAGGTATTTTCAAACACCACATCAGTATGTATTTAATATTACGTCCGGTTTTGCAAGGAACACCAGCCATTGTCACGCCAAATTACCGTAAATTACACCAGATCAAACAGAGGCCCGCTGACTAATGATCCGCGGCCGGTTGGGTGTGATTTCGTCATCCACCACGCACCGAATCGCCCGGAACATCTCGACTTGCGTTACAGCACGAGCTTGTAATATTGCAAGTCAGCAGAGGGGGGCGACAGGAGCCATACGCTGCCCTCGATGTAGCCGGTTGCGACGAACTTTCACGTCCCGAGCTAAGACCGACGCTCCGCCAGCGCGTTGGACTCGACACTTGTCTTGGGCTTACCAGATCATTACTGGAACGCCCAGACTGCCAGACAAACAAACACTGCAGCGAGGACATATCATCCAAGTAGTTACCGAGGGGCCAACGCAACCTGGCATGAATGCCGACCAGCTGTCACTAATATCATCGTGGGGGTAGTTTGGACTGGGCTTATCACGGTAACATAGCCACCAGGGCCATGTGAGCCGTCCAGGGGCTGGTCACACGCTTGACTGCGAGACTCCAGGAGAAAAAATTTTGGAATACGATTCTCGATTTGGGAACATGGAGTGAAAATTGTGGAGTTGCTCAACACGCCTCTCATTCCGCTTCGTCATGGACCTGTTAGTCTGAAGATGCTGATCTGTAGCTTACTGCCATGTATTCATGTATTGTTGCTATCGCGGGAGGGAGGATGGACGCTTGAGACAGGTTTCTGCATGCACACTGCATATAAAAGGTAAAATCGCCCCTGTTCGACTATATAGATCGCCAGGACTGCGGAACAAAGGCTGGGATATTGCGCAACCATCAGAGCTCATCCGCTGATTCATCATCCATCACTAAATTCAAGAGATCCTCATCACTCGCCCAATCAATTCCACTGGCAGCTATGGCTGCACTGACTATTCTCTTCACCGTCACGTTCTCAGCCCGTTTGTTCTTGTTTTCTTTCACTAACGCCTCAAATTGCTTTTTTAATTTGGGATCCTTGATCTCTGGTTTTTCATTTTTCTCACTGCTGGTAAGCTGTAGTAGTGACTGGACTAATTCGCGATTCTTCTTAGTCGCCTGAATATTTTCCACCTCTGCATTGGAAAGACTTTCTGAACATGAGGCAATGGCGTGAGCCAAATTCTCATATGCTAGGGAGAGGATATCCCGTCGGTTGATAAGGGAAAGTAGAGCGCTATCAAAGGTCAGCACCGATTGAAAAATTACTCAATATTTCTAGTTTTACCTTTCAACTGGAGAGGTATGCGTGCCGTAGATAGAGTGAATGGATGGCTCCGTCATCAGGACATATTCGATAGCCTTCCTTTGCACGGAATGCGTGGCCCTGGCTTCTAGAAGCTCACGCTCAGCCTTGGCTAAAGCTGCATCTACATCCTCTACTGTAGACACATCGACAGGGTCTGTTTGGGAAGTCATCAGCGGGCGTTCGTGTTTGTCCTCCAATCGAACTCGAAGAACGTACCTTGCTGGAGAAGGGCTTCTTCTAGCTGCTGCTCATAGATACGGTCATAGAGGGCAAGAAGCTCAAGCTCTTTCTCCCCCAGAGGTGCTTTATCTCTGGGATCATCTGCAGCAAGCTCAACAAGCGTCCTTTCATGTTCTTCCAATTGTGAGAGCGAGCCGCTTAGGTCTCCTTTGCTGGATGCCATGGGAGCAGTTTGCTGTGATCCGAACAACGCATTTTGCGGAGAAGCCCAAAAAGTTAGATAAGTATGATGGCACCCATCAAATGCTCAAATGTAGCTTACTGTGGGTGTAATCCGCTGGGAATGTGGGCAAGAAGAAGAGAACCCAATTAGTTAAAACTTACTTAGTTTCTGCATAGTTGCTTGCACTTTTTAGGCTTCCCACCCCAAGAAGACCTGACGACACTAGCTTAATTACCTCCTCCACCCGCAACGGCTTCTCTAAGCTCCCCATCCTGCGTGGTTTTTGGTGGTGCAGATGCAGGACAGCCTGTTGATGAAGGAGCATGCCCCTGCATATCTATATAGCTCACACAGGTGAGCAGCTGTCTGCTGACCCGGTGTCATTTGCTTCGTGAGTTCCCAAGCTCTAACCCTGTCAACTCCTCATGGCTGTGTAAGGCCAGCTGTGCTATGAATATTACCTAACCAGTTGGTGTAATTGCAGGCCGGATGCATTACGAGCATGGATATCTCGAAATACGTCCGTTCCGTTGCAGCGGCAGATCTTGATGACTGCTCGCGGAAAGCCAGTGAAGCTCCAAAGTCTTGCTACGGAGGTATACGCGCTCCCCAGTGCTCTCTCCTCTAGAGTCTCTTGCATTAATAGCTGATGGCTATAGAATGAAATTTTTGTATATGATAGAAACTTCATTGTCGAGCAAGGCAGCACTGGAATTTCGGAAATCCCGTCTCCAGAGCCATTCACACCCGACCACCCGCCCGACACTCTCGCGAACCAAAATAGTCTACAGGCATGGAAGGATCTCTACAATGCGCGAAGGTCATGGGCTTTGAATCTTACCGCTAAATGCGGTCAGATGGCGAAGGCAGCCCACCAGCATGATGAACGTATAGACGTGATACATCGCAGTGTTGGCGCTGCTTTGGAGAACCTGAAGTCTCATGTTGGAAGCCTAGAACAAAAACTTCAAGAGGCCCAGACATGGGCGAATGATCTGCTGAGGGAGCAGCAACTTGCTCTTGGAGGTTGGCAACGGAGCCTCGCGCAGCTCGAAACCATCCCTGCTGAAAAGCAGTTTGCGTTCCTACGAAGACCCGAGACTCCCAAAGTGGAACAGGAGGCTTGTTCTGAAACCCTGCAAGATTATGTTGATGCTGCACAGACGAAGCGTTCCGCTGCCCAGGTCTCCGCTGTCTGCGCGCAGCTTTCGCGCAAGATGGAAAGCGTGGAAGATGCCGTTGGTGATATTGCAAAGCAGACCGAGGAACTAGAACGAGAGACACAGCCGCCCCCGATAATTGATGTTGATGGCGTGATGCAAGAGATCGAAACTGTTGCGAAAAAAATTATCTCCGACTATGAGCATGTCCTTGGCCTGCCTAACACCACTAAGACGCTTTCAATTATATCTAGGATGGCCCTGAATCACACTGAAGATCTTCTGCCGTCTTTGGCGGAGTTTTCCCTGGAAATACACAGTGCCCTAGTACAATCCGTTAAGAACAGAAATCATGCGATGACGATGTTTTTACAGTATATGCCTAGGATATCCGCAATTGAGTCACGGTTTGCGGCAGCTCAAGCTGAAATAGCAGCCCTAGACGTCGATGGTGATGCCTTCGATACTCTTTGTATGGTGTTTCACATCCCAATTGTGTACGGCTCCGTTCTTATTGAAGCCGTGCGACGTCGTGAGTGGTCTGATAAAATGAAAACCGATTCGTCGACGTTTGCCGAAGAACTCGCTTCATTTCGCGATGAGGAGCAACGCCGCAGGAAAAAGTGGATCAAGAATATGGGGGATTTCCTGACTGTTTCTGAGGACAGTACACCCAACGTGGAGGTAAATCTGCAAGCCGGTAAAGGTTCCGAGTGGCCTCAGGTATCTCGGACGGATATAGAAACATACATGCAGAACATCAAATCAAAAGATGGCCTGCATCTTGCTGTCCAGGAGCTTACGCAGCTCTACAAAGATTTAGATGCTCCAACAAGGCAGCAAAGGCGAAAGGCGAAAGCTTTCAAACATGGCAGTGTCATCGAAATGGGTAGTTCCTTTTTTATGCGGGGGGACGAGGCAGTTCGTTCCTTGAAGGACGAGAAAACTAGACTTGAAGATAAGCTGAAAAGCTCCGAAAGCCGCGTGAGAAGGCTAGAAGATCTTCTTCATCGTTCAAGCCACATGAGCCGCCCTGTCAGCGGAAATTTTGGGTCTGATTTCCCAATATCCCCCGCGTCACCACGCCCTGACGCTGTGTCAAGAAGGTCTTCAATATCGTCACGAAGGATGTCAGCTAATAACGCCCCCGAGGAAAAGTCTCTAGTTCAACGAATTGCTGCTCTGGAATCTGAGCTACTTGCCGAACGAGAGATTGTCTCCAAACTCAAGCAAGAAGCACAAACGGAACGACAGTCGACAATTGATAGAATGGAGGAAGTGCAATCAACGAACAAAGATTTGATGCATAATCTCGAAGCCAAGCAGCGTGAATTTGAGAATGAACGTAAATTTCTCGAGTCCGAGGCTGATAAGTTCAAGATTAGGCTGGAAGAACTGGAAGAAGAGCTTGATAGGACAATGGATGCCCGTGACCATGAAAAATCCGAAGCTAAAGCAAAATCTGGCAAACTACAGTCAGAACTAACCAAGGCCTTGACTAGTGTGGAAGAAGCAAAGGAGCTTCGCATGCAAGTCCAAAATCTTCAAACTCAATCGTCCAAGTTCGATATCGAGAAAAAGGAACTATCAGACCGCATTGATCATTTGACCAAGCAAGAAAAAGAACACATTGAGCTGCTACAGGCTGCTCATCGCCAGCTTTCTCCCCGTGGAGCTGCTCCATCCGGCTTCTCTCAGCTAGTTCAGGCGATCGAGGTGCTTTCAGAGGGTCTAGCCATCCACGCCAAAGGATCAGATGGAAAAGCGACCGAACTCAGTGAAGAAAATCAAGTTCTATCTGAGAAAGTATGCCACTTAGAATCTGAAATTGATTGCCTGAAGCAGAACCTCGAGGCGAAGGAATTGGAAAGGACTAAAACACTTGAATCTTATAGCCACACGAAAGAAGCTCTTTTAGAGGCCCAGTCTTCTCTGGAAAATGAGCATAGTCGGCTGAAAACTCTTGAATCTAAGTTGTCTACTGGTGAGAGTGGAACTGAGGTGTTGAAAGACAGAATTGCCGAAGAAGAGCAAAAGGTCGCCATGCTCACTGAAAAGCTTGCTGCTATTGACTCCAAGGCTCAGAACATTGGAGACGAGCGCCAGGAATGGGAGACAAGGTCAGAACAACTTAAACAGTTGGAAAGCAATCTGAAGTCCCATCTCGCAGCCAAGAGCACCTGGGCCGACGAGATTTCGAAGAGGCTCTACACCCAGATCGAAGTAATGGCCAAAATGCTGCAGCAACTAGGTTTCACCATCGTTTTTCAAGATAGCGAAATGACTGTTCAACGAACTTCGAAAGTGGTTGGTAATTCTGTGCTAGCTGAGAGCATTGCCTCTTCAGGAATTTTACCCGCAATCGAGAATCCAGATGTGCTACTCTGGACGCATGCTGCGGACAGAGATGAGGAATCAGCAAAATTTGATGCATTCATGACTGCAGTGAGCAGATTTGATCTTGAGTCCTTTGCCGAAGCTGTCGTGAAGCGTGTCAAGGATATTGAGACGGTGGCTCGAAAATGGCAGAAGGAAGCTCGTGCCTATCGTGACAAATATCACCGTGCGCAGAGTGATTCCCATGATAAAATTGCATATCGTTCGTTTAAGGAGGGCGATTTAGCTCTTTTTCTGCCAACTCGCAACCAGGCGATACGTTCTTGGGCCGCCTTCAATGTAGGTGCACCGCACTATTTCCTTCGAGAGCAAGACGCGCATAGGTTGCATACTCGTGATTGGCTCCTAGCGCGTATTTCAAAGATTGATGAGAGAGTAGTGGATCTCTCGAAAGCAATGAACGGTATGAATCCAGACAAACGCTCGATTGATGCGAGTGATGGTGCGTCGGTCGAAGACGATAACCCCTTTGAATTATCTGATGGCTTGCGATGGTATCTGCTCGATGCCTCTGAAGAAAAAGCCCATGCACCCAGCACACCTGGGTTGGGCAAAAGCACCGTCGCATCTGCCCACGTCGATGCTCGAGGGAGCATTCGGCTAAAACGGCCTTCTAACGGTGGCGGAGCAACGAAAACCCTAGCCCGGAGCCTTGACAGCCGACGAAATAGCTCTGCCTCTAAAAAGGGCGCTCCGGGTCGCAGTCTTCTTCGGGAAGAATCATCAACCGCGGAGAATAGGGTTGTGTCTGCGGAAGGAGATCCGGGCGCTCAACCTCGCAGGGAGGAAGCGCCCATCTTTGACCAGGTTCGCAAAGACCTGTTCTCTGGACCCTCGAATTTAATATGATGTGATTTTCCCGCTCTACCCACATGTCCCTTGAAACTGATTTCTGTTTGTTGGAGAGATTAGGCTTTGGGATATCACTCGCATCCTCCATCTATTCGAGTAGATGACACATCCGCAAGTAGCACACTACCTTCGCCCCGTACTCAGTCAAATAATCGTCCTCAGAAAACGCGGCCTTGGGAGAAGCTGTTTTCTCTTGACTATCGGTCGGATAGTCCTGGAAAGAGGTAACGAATGTCTCAAGAGTATTTTTTGGATATTTTGGAGCTGCAAGTCAGTGACACTATTTACTTATGTATTTTGGACATAATGCTTGTTTTAATCCTTGTTTAATTTCTATGCAGCGAAAACATAACGCATTTATGACGCTTATTTTGTACGGAGTGCATTTACCATATTCAGTTTTATCTTCCGGTATTTCTGGCAGGCGAGATATATATAATTGCAAATTAAATATTAGTTAATACATACAAGAGACGCCGAAAATATGAGATAATATCCATAAGAAGCGATTGGGTGGGTATCTTTAAAATAAAGCGAGAAAGAAAAAAAAAACACCGACGCTAGCCCTGAAAAATAACATGTCCTAGAGTGTTGAGGCATCCTATCTCTTTCCCAGCTTAGGCTCTGCTTCTCCAAGGCTACCCAAGTCTTCCATATTTCCCAGCTTGCTTAGAAAGTCCTCTGCTCTCCTCTTCCCTCTGAGCTCCTCGATCTTTCGTAATCTCTCAGCCTTTGCCCTTTGTCTCTCTTCCTTCCTCGAAGACGTATGGCCTCTCTCTTTCACTGTCTCATCTCTGGCCTGCAATAAATCAGCCATCTCCGTCTGTCTTGCCTCTTCATCCTTTGAAAACGCATAGAAGCCGGTTCCCCGATTCCGTATCTCACCATCGGCATCATAATGTGTTTCCGGTGGAGGCGTTGGCGTTCGATCACGACGTTTGGCCAGGTGAGACATCTGTGCTGTGAGATTGGCATATGGGTTGAAAGCAGAGGCCTGGACTGTAGATCCATGAATCAAGTTTGTAGGGCGAGAGGGCCGGGCGCTGGCAGGGAGGTTTGGATTGTGCGATGCGGCGTGGGATTCTGACATGTCGTTCGAGCGGGTTTGACGAACGCGGGCTTGGGCCTCTGCGGCTTCTGCGCGTGTGCCTCGCCGGGATCGACCAAATTCATCTTCGTAGTCCACCAAAGGTTCCTGTTCTGGCTCATGGTCCCCTTCATGATTAGGCCTATGAAGCTCCTCTTCCGCCCACTTTCGGTCGAAGTCAACCAAGCTGTGCTTCTCCGCACGGCGAACAGCAGACAGGGGTTTGCCACGGTCCAGAGTGTCTTCGTCATCCTCATCACTACTTGCAGCCAGATATTCACCCCTTTTTAGCTCAGCATACAGCTTTGCTTTCTCCGCCATCCTCCTCTTTGAGCGGTGCAAAGCAGCTTCATCCACAGGCCCTAGCTCTCCGCTTTGTTTGTGGATTTGCCCAACATTGGGACTGTCTGGGGATATATCTGCTGCAGCGCGCTTCAGTGCGCCCTTATTATGGGTGGTGAAGATATCATCTTTCGTTCTGGGGGGCCTGGGCCGGGCGCGGCTCGTTCGCGAGGTTGAGGATGACGATTTTTCTTTTGCGATGAGAGAAGACAGATGCGCTGTAAAGGCGAGAGTGTTAGATGAGGTTATGTCCTTCTTAGATGCTTCCGCTTTGGGGCGCCGTATGCCGTAGAGAGAAGAGTCTGTTGGCATCGTCGTTGTCGTCAAGCTGAATGGTGGAGGATGTTGTATTGGGCTGCTGGAGCTTCATTTATCGCGAGGGCGGAGTTTTAGAAAGCCATAAAGTTGCCCCGCAGAGGGACAAGAGTCTTCGTCGCCCACGACTTTCGTGACGGCACTTCAATTCGCCTAACTATCTGAGGTTCAAATATTAGGAATTGCCTATCCTTCTACTCTACAGTTCAATTGAAAGTCCTACTCGTCATGTCAACTAAAATCTACCTGGGAGTTATTGGTCAGTATGGCCTGTCATCCCCCCCAGCTTCATCCCCGATCTCTCTAACAGCAATTCCTATGCAGGCGTCGGCGGCGTCGGCACCCATTTCCTGGCCCAGTTGGCTCGTCTGCCTAATGCGCCGTCCCTCGTGCTCCTCGCCCGCTCTTCACAGACCATCACCTCGCCTACTCCCTCCTACAGCCCGGCGATCCCCACCGCAGACTGGCAATCCGCCAACTCGTCCAACTCTTTCGCCAAGTCAGAGGCCTGGACAGCGCAGCAGATAGCCGGCTACCTTTCCCAAGTCCCTGGACGTGCTATTTTAGTTGACAATACTTCTGATCCTACTCTTGCGAGCGCTTACCCTCTGTTTTTAAGCAAAGGAATAAGTATCGTGACTCCTAATAAGAAAGCATTTTCTTCTACTTTACAGCTATGGAAGGATATATTTACTTCTGCTGCCACTGGAAACGCATTGGTATATCACGAGAGCACTGTGGGAGCCGGACTTCCGGTTATTTCGACACTGCGTGACCTTGTGGCAACAGGTGACCAAGTGACCCGAATCGAGGGAGTCTTTTCTGGCACTCTATCTTTCCTATTTAATCAATTCGCTCCCGTTTCAGCCGCTGTATCCTCTCCGCCCCAAAAATGGAGCCAGGTCGTCACTCAGGCCAAGGACTTAGGCTACACCGAGCCTGATCCCCGTGACGATCTCAACGGGATGGATGTTGCACGTAAATTGACAATCCTGGCTCGCATTGCCGGTTTGGAGATTGAAAGTCCTGAATCCTTTCCCGTTGAGAGCTTGATTCCGGTCGAACTTGCAAGTCTGGCGTCAGGAAGTGCGGGTGCAGCGGAGTTCATGCGCAGACTTGCCGACTTCGATGAAAATATGGAAGAAATAAAGAATATTGCTAAAGCTGAGGGTAAGGTTGTACGCTATGTGGGTAGCATCGATGTCGTGTCGAAAAAGGTAAAAGTTGGATTGGAGAAGTTTGATACAGGCAGCCCCATTGCCAGCCTGAAAGGCAGTGATAATATCATCAGCTTTTACTCTGAAAGATATGGCGAAAGCCCCCTAATAGTGCAAGGCGCTGGTGCCGGAGGTGCAGTCACAGCCATGGGTGTAACGGCAGACCTGATAAAGGTGTTGGAACGCCTGAGATAGTTAGACATTAGTTGCATGTGGATATAAATGTTTGAATAGTTAACCTATCAAGATAGCATAGAAACGAGGTTTGTGTCCAGCTGTCAGCCACAGATAAGCTGAAAATATGACCGCAAGCCAAGGTTAAAAGTATACGTGGCTACCATCCTGATTAGACTTGTCTGCTCGAAGCCGATTGTTTTTTAAAAAAAAAAATGTCTATAATTAGTTGGTCTAACTTCTTAAATATTCTTTAACGGCTTCTCCCCATGCTGTCACACGTTTATACCGTGCCATCAAGGGCGTACTTCCTTCCTTGAATCCATCAATAGCAAGTGCTAATTCCTCACCAGATCCTTCGGCTTTGATTTCTCGGATCGGATAGCGATATGTATGGAACGAGAATATCAATGCACCGGAAGTTGGAAGGCGGTATAGTGTCTGTCTTTCACATCGAAGGTAGGTCTTCGAGTGTCATTTTAGTCAGCCTGAAATCATACGAGTCTGAGATACAGCATAACAACTCACCTTATCAATATCTAGCTCCTCGAGATTCATTTGTTTCATATCTTCCCCATTTACCGCGTGCACGTCTCCAAAGGCCGAAAATAGCTCTGCGCCAGTTGTCATGGTCCAATTTACCCGTTTAACAAACTTGCCGACTTCTAACTTATGAAAAAATCGATCCATACTTTTCTCTAACTTCTCCTTGTATCCAGGGACAGGCTGATGAATTTCATTCAACTGCCTGCCTAGTTTGGTGCGTGTGTCGAAGCCTGAAGGGAAGCACGTTGAGTATGCTTCCAGGATATATTTATCCACCTCATTAGTCGACGAGGTGGTTATATCTTGACTCTTCTTCTCAGGATTTTTCACTCGTGGTAGCAGGAGTAACATCTCTTCGTCCACATTTTTAGCTAGCGTTTCCAATGCTGAGATTGTCGGCCTACCCGGATTGAGCGTTGTTGGTAGCATTTCCCTCGTGACTTGATTTTGAACAAACATTGTTTTTCCCATGGCCAAATCGGCCTCTAGTAGTCGGAACATCGTTGGGTATCGCGTAGGAAGATATGTACCCATGACAAAGGCATATAACTCAGCCACAGCAGCTCGAACTCGAGGTTCCTCTTCGCCCCCTTTGCTCTTATTAACACCAAGAACAACTCCATATTGATCTTTAACTAATTGTCTTCGAAGCTCAATTCGGTCTTTATAAGTATTATCCATGGGAATCAGCTCGCTTGGCTCCAGGTTCTCAAGAGCTATATAGTGATTAGTCGCGGTGGCATTATCAAATCCATTGTTTACAAATACATCTTGTAGCTTACCCATTGTAAGATGATATTTTGGCTTGAATGGCCTGAATTTCAACGGTTCCGTTTTTTCCCACTCGAAATTCTCTAGGGGCGTAATATTTGGAAATTTTGAAGCATTCTCCCGGCGTAGTTTCTGAACTCTTTTCGTACGTGTCTACATATATGCTTTAGAACTTTCTCCAAAACATCCTTCAAGTTTAGGGGAACTCACGGAGTCAGCCCATTTTCGATATGCGATCATGAAAATGAGCCCCAAAAACATCAAGACGTTAAAAGGCTTGATCCCACTTTTCTCTAAGGATTCTTTCATTTTCAACAAGTATGGGGTAAGGCCCAATTCGTTCAATGCCTGGTGTCCCATGATGCGCTTTTATGTTCTGAGTTAAAACAGATCGTACAGGCGGGAAACGAGCTTTTTTCTAAGGTAGAAGAAGGCCAACTGCTATAAAACGCTCGTCAAGATCGTAGTTATATCAACTTGAACGTAGATAAACAGAAATGTACCCTATGCCCTATTCTACCAGTAGATATTAGATCTTTTATTTCGAATTGATTCTCCGCATTCAACCGGGACGTCAGTGGAGGACTTACTCAGTAGTTACTATCTAGCACAGGAAAAAAAAAGAAATCGATCGATGCTCGACTGACAACATATGTAGGTCAGCCGAAATCAAGGAGCGAAAAGAGGAGAAATCTCCCCACGGCATGCCGTGGCAAATCCATCTGGTCAAGACCCAAAGGGCGCAACTTTGAGTACCGATGCGGAGATTCCGCGGGTTGTGGGGAAGTGTTGGGGTTCGGGCGGCGTCACGCGATTGGGCTTAGCGTGGCAGAGACTTGGGGCTTCGAAGACCGGGAAACAAAGATCTGAAGAAGGGAAAAAATCACGCATATCAAAATATTTTAATTGGTTCAGGAAGCCGGGTGATGGGTGGATATGCCTCGTTGACAAAGAAATATTCACCATTGGAGTTTAGTTAGTAGTTATTGTCTATTGAAGATCTCGAGGAAAATAACTACCCGAGGGATAGCAAAAGAAACTCAGGACAACCATCTACGACCTATAACACTGTCTTATATGATGAAGAAGAGTGGCACCAATGAAACCAGAAGAAATGCAAGAATCAGGACACGGTGTGAGACGAGAAAGCATCACTTTCCCGAACAAATGGAGGAATGACTGCTCCAGGTATTAGAATTGAGCGTAAAGCAAGGCCCAGACAGTAAATTAAACGCTGGATATGACCCTGGAGTCAGGAACTGGCATATACGTGTAGTCACAGTAAAATGTGCCGCGTCATTAGTAAGAAGTCTTCTTAAAACCCCCTTCTTCGATCACCCTTGTTGCACCTAAACGTTCGAACAACAACTGCAATTTCGCCTGCCTCAAGCGCGCTGAGCTTACAGTATCGGGGTATGCTCTTATACCTGAAGATGCCAATATTCTAAGCAGCGAGTGCATATCGTATGGAATACTGTAATCTCGAAGGATACGATCGATTTGCATGGCTAATAACTGTCGTCAACCTAAAAAGCTATAGAAAAGCGTGTGGGAATTCTTACAGTCTAGCAGTTTAATACTTTCAATGGTTTTTGGGGTCTGGAAATCCAAAGGAAACGTTCCATCCGAACACATCATTGGATGTATAATCGAAACTTGCGATCGTGGGTTAACGTTGTGATTTGCTAGTGACACCGCTAAATTCGTTTTTCGTACAAGGTCTAAGGTGTTATTTGCACCATTGCCACTATGTGAAAGTGCTCCCTCATATCGCGGAGGGCAATTCATCGGCACTGCTGATGGAGTGCGAGGAGCGGATTGACAGTTCATGCAGCTGTGGCCTTGTATTCCATGCTGGGCTTGACCAAGGGCGGCGTTGAAATCTTGGGATGGCATGCGGTGGATATTCCCGCCGTATGGCGTGCCTGAAAAGCAGCATCGATATCTTTCATCTCTTGTATTCATATTTGCTGTGTTGATTTGTGAGACTAAAACAATTAAAACTTGTAGCCTTTTCTAGTACTTCTCTTAACTATAGACCCCAAGAGTAGCGATCTTGTAAGCAAAGAGGATTGAGGGCTGCTTATATAGTCTTAAGTCGTCGCATGAGTTGTCAAGGCCAGTCTTGGCCTCACACTCGCCTCGCTCGTATTTTCATGCCCGGTTGAAAGCGTGATGCAAAGGAGTAAAGGTTCCATAGTCGTACA
Organism: Ophidiomyces ophidiicola; assembly: GCF_022830035.1. Lineage (NCBI taxonomy): Eukaryota > Fungi > Ascomycota > Eurotiomycetes > Onygenales > Onygenaceae > Ophidiomyces > Ophidiomyces ophidiicola. The sequence continues at coordinate 515,149 of NW_026054649.1, forward strand.
ATCAATAGGCCAGGGTCGGATAGCTGCAGGCCATCGCCGCCGTGGGTCCGGTTTAACCCCGAGAGACTAAGAAACAATAAAGGTATCCCGCAGATGAGGCTCTTGAAAGGCCGAACGCGTCAAGGAGTCCGTACATGTGTTGCGAAGGTGTGCACACGTGTTAAGGCTCGGGCAAATTCTTCCAGCACAGTGGCATTTAGGGGTAGCATTATCAGTCAATATAACGCTTGCTAAGCCGTATTTTTATCGTCTCAGGCATTGTTCGTCCTACTTAATTCAAGTTGGGCAGCTCCTTTCCCTTGCCCCGGGCAGGAAATATTGATGACCCAGAAATAGGACTATCAGGGGCTGACAGCAGAGACGTAGGCTGTGGACAAAAAAGGCAGAAATATGCGTTCCTATTAGTAACTCCCACCATTATATCCAGCTGAATATAGAAATATCAATTTTGGATTGCTATTGGGGGAAAGTGCTAGGTGTACGGAGTACTCTGTAACATGCTGTTACTTGGTAAAAATGAAATCATTTTGATGTGACAGAAAATGGAAGAAAATGTTCCACAAAGAAAAAAAGTGGAAAGAAAAGCATACGTGTAAAGCTTTGTTTTCTAGGCTACACCTAGGATAAATTCGTGGTTGTCTTCCAATATTCTAGGGTGAGAAAGTATGTCAGCTACATGATTACGTGAACAGCTCAAATTGGGATATGTATCAACCTTAATGATAGATGATATCTTCTGGTATAAAAAAATTTCTAGAACATTCTAAATACCTTTCATTCAAAGAGCCCAACATTTACGGCTTGCCCCGGCAGGTTGCATATCGTGACTGTAAGGCTGGGAAGAAGAGTCGAAAGTCGGATGATGCTGTGCAACCCAAAATTAATCGTGGGAGGTGGTGTATCAGGAGAACATGCCTTAGTTTATTCGCGTGGGTAGTCGACACAGGGGGCGCACGCAGAATGGGGGGACCGCTGGACGGATGGAAGCGGCCCGGTTTCCGGCGAAGAGATCTCACGCTACCTTTCTCTGTCTAACTCCGTCCAAGGAGTCAACCATCTCTTTGTAATTCTCAATACAGTCGGTTTCGCGTTCAATGTCAATGCCCTCGCTCGACATCGAAAGGGCGGGAGAGGACAGAGAACTGTCGCGCCCGATGTCCAGGGTGCCGTCTAGGGCTCCATCGTATGTCGTACCCGTTAGACTAAACGCTCTTCGTCTCCCGCTTGGTCTCTCGCTCAGGCTGGGTGCAATAGGTCTCCGTCTACCCCTCGCTCGTCCCCCTATAATGGGGATCTCATACGTTGTGGCCCGCCATAGGTATAAGAGGATATCGTAGAGAATCATGAAAGCCCAGGGAATAATCGTCAAGAGTCCCAAGATGATCTACATAGTAGCGATTGGTGTAAGGAAGCACGAAAGGGGGCTAAGCGGCATGGGTATGCAGGAGTGGTTTCTTACAAAAAATCGTATCAGCCATGCTTCTAATGCTATAAGCTTCTCCGGGAGTAAAGAATACCACGACATCCTTCGCAGGTTGAATTCAGATCGTCAACTGATGCTTCTATGCACGATGCCGCCCGCCTGATCAGTCGTGATTCGAGTAATGTAACAAGAGTAACAGTAGCTGTAGCTAGAGACGCCGGTTACCCAAAACAGTCCAAGTCCACTGCCAAAACGATCCGCGCGCGCCGTGAGTATTCCATGCAGCCCCACCACAACAAGGAAGCAGCGTAAGTTGTATTTATCCGGGAACTCGTGTATTTGATGACGATGCTGCTGCTTGGGGTGATGGCGGGTCAAGGAAGAGTTGGCTTCCGTGTATCCCCGCCACGTGTACCATGCGTGAAGCCGAAGGCGCTCTTCGCTCACGATCGCCTGTGAGGAAATAGGAGAACCGGAGCGAGCGGCACGCGAGCGAGGTTGTGGTTGCCCAACTGGGCAGTCAGGTGATTGATGTTCTTGGCTCAAAGCAAACTCCGCCTCAAAGCAGACTATCTTCCGCTGATGCAGAGGAGCGGTGGATGAGATGTTTGGAATACAATGTAGAGTGCGAAGTACTGTGTAAAGCAGGCCCCGTAAGCCCCTTATCTTCAGAGATACTCTGTACTTCGTAAAATGTATGTAAAAGCTTGACCATATGGTATGTATGAAAACCAGGATCGCATTCTATGCTTTGCTCTGTTATGTTATGTGGTCGACACTTCACTCTAGTTACAGTCCAATCTATGAAAACCTGTCTCGACTATCAAACACCTGGATTGAATACCATCAAAGGGGTCGATATATGCACCCATAAGCCAGTCCTATCTACAGCAATAGGCTCCAATATACTCCGAGACCAGAAGAAGAAAATGAACAAGATTCTCCAGAAAAATGCAAGATATTTTCAAACGAAGAGAAATGGCATCATTCAACATAGCTAGCGAGGTCGAAATGGTTCGTACGGAGATGCAGTACGGTGTGTAGAATAGCCGGTTGGTGCGTCCGCCTGCCATCTATCCACAGAGGCGACGTCGGTTGAGGATCGCAGCGGTGGAGCTTGAGGATTGTTTAATAGGTTCCGTTCGCTCTCGTTAGACTGCTTGTAAAACGTGTAGGGCTTAGAGTCCGATGACTGAAATGCTGGATGGTCCGAAATATTCGGGTATCGTCCATGAGGGCCATTGAAAGTCACCGAGCGCTGCGAAGGTGCTGGCGAGCCAGATCGAGAGTAACCAGGAGACCCAGCACCAGCCAGCAGAGTCATTGGCGTGTGGGAGCGTTCAGAAATCAAATCATCGGGGCGGCCGTAGATGCCTCCTCCAAACTCTTCACGGAAATCCGGTCTGTCTTTGAAGTAGGAGAAATCAAGCTGGTTCTCGGCAACAACTTCGAACGGAGCGTCATTTCTCTCGGAAGATTTCCCGGGATCTGTGGGGGACATCCTATGCAACGCGATATCGGAATAATCACTTGCACCGACGTTGGCAGACTGACGGCCTTGGAACAATTTTTCAAGAGCATCTGCTGCTTTGGCATGAACCATGGGCGTCGTTAGAGGTTTATACAAAGCTGGATGCCCAAATCTCGAGCTCAAACGCTCCTCAGCTCTTTTGCCTCCCTTGCCATTTTCACTGGACTCCGGGTCCGTAGGGAGAGCTCGATGGTAATACAACAGTTCGTCATCGAAAGTCTTCTTGCAGTACCACTTGAACGCTATCAACAAGAAAGGAAGAGGCACGAGAGCAAAGATCATCATCCAAGTGCCTCTAGCCTTCACGACCAGTCCGACAATGAAGTTGGCGAGAATAAGGGCAAATATCAAACGGTTGAAAACGACGCGCCAAAATCGGCCTCCGGACTCCGTTTTGGTAATAAAGACGTATAACAAAAGGTACTTTTTCAGCCACGAGTCTACTGCAAAATAGAGGGCAGTGACAGGAAGTATAATGGGCTGCAGTGATGCAAAGCAGAACGCAATTGTTGCGTAGAACAAAAAGTAATTAAAATAACTAGCGTAGTCGAATGGTGGCGGCGCGGTCCACTCAATAGCCTTCCTTGGGGTAGGACTCAAGAACTTACGGGCAAAAAAGGTCCAGACCATGTTGATGAGTTGCATAAGATCAACTGCAGCACCCAAATTTCTCTGGAGCAACCAGGTTACCCAAAACGGGGAAACTCTGCACAGTGCTATCATGATCCTTACGTAAAATCCGCCAGCAGTGATTGCTTCCCAGGCGCTCTTCTTATTGTTGGTTTCCATAATCACAGTGGAAATGAAGCCCCAAATGGCAGAAAACACTGAGAAGACAATCAAATTGTTGAATACGAAGAATGCGTAGAGACTGTGAAGAACGTGGCGTTCTCGAGAAGATTTTGTTGATTTTCCAGCGCGTATTGCCAGACGGCGGAAAATGATAGGGAGGACGAGATATACCAACGAGGTGATGGCAGGCGACGCAATACCTTGAATGGCAGACCACACTTTGGGGTGTGCATTTAGAGACGTCTGGAAACCTTTCCAGACGGACCCCAGATGTGCTAAATTGGTCAAGAAAATAGCAATCATGGCATTGGGCGCGATCCATATCACTGTGAGAAGTGTGTTCCAGAGAATATTGACGGCTCGTCTTCTCCGGAGATCAGCTTTACTTAAAGCCAGGTTGTCCCAAATGATATCATTGGGTCGTGGAGCAAGGGTAATATCTGTGCCTTGTGGGTGTTTGTTTCGCGCCGCATATGCCACCATATGGGCATTTTCAATGGAGTCCCAGCTGGCAAAGCCGTACGGCATGGCGTTGCGCTTGTCAATAGACTCCCGAACATGTTTAATCTCAGCCTCCAGTGTTCGAATACGGACCGTATAATAGTCGATTGCATCGACCTTTTCCGGCGAATTTTCACCTCTGAATTCCTTCTTTGGTCGGCAGGTGGGTCGTTTGGCTGGAAGGCGATCCGGGTGTTTAAAATACTTAGCCAAGACCTCCTCTAGCTCCTGGACCACCACTTCATGCTCCCGTATCAATTTCGGAAGCTCCTTCACATTTCTACCGATTGATGCACGGGGTATAGAGACGTTTGGGTTCACTTCGTCTGTCAGTCGTAATAGCCCCTCGTCCGTTCTATACGACGATGGAATATGCGTCACCATGATAGTTCGAGCATGCAGACTTTGTTGGAAATCGGGGCCTTGGAAGTACGCTCTTCTCAACCTGCCCATGGCTCTGTAGTTGTGCCATAGGAAAAAAGCCACGATAGCATCAAAAATCCAAGCAAGGGCGATATGCGTCCACAGTGCCTTGTAGCTGAAGACATACATCGGGGTCATCGTCGAGAATATACTGGCAGTTTTCGAAATGGAACGTTCGCTCCCAGTAACGTTTACCGGAATCATAATCGCGCAACCCACGAGGCTCAACACAAGAAACATATTTCGACACATGCGGGTGAATCGCAAAAATACCGTGGCATCCAGGCCAATCTTGTCTACCAATTCAGCTTCTTTTGTTTTTATAATGGGCGTAATCCACGCAAATATCCCTTTCCCCAGGGGAGGCGGTGCATGTCTTCGGTCCGCATGCTTCAGCTTGGGCGCATACACTACTGAATTTCGGGGTCGAAAGAGGCAGAAAAGAAGGGCTAGGCCAAGCGTGGTGCCTAACGACGTTCCTAAAGATGCCCAGAAAGCACGTTCTTGGAACTATACAGGCGATTTCACGTCAGTTCTCCCTCAAACTGGTCACAATATTTGGCGATTTAACGGTAGGGTGCCCGACTCGAACCAAGGTAAGAAAGCAAACTTACCGCCGACTGAAAGGGGTCTTCAAGCAACTTTAAAAATCTGTCTGTCGACGATGTCTGTCGCAAAACTAAATTTTCCATCGTGGTGGAATTCCTCGACTGGCAGCACGCTCTTCGCCGCACACTTTTTTTTTCTTGATCAGATGGTTTTCCAACGACTCAGGCCCCCTGCAGATTTACGTCACGCCCTGCTCAACCAACCCACGAAAATGACATAATCTGGAAATATTTCGATTAGTTATGTATTAGGTCTGTAGATCGGCTGGTTTGTTGTCACAGCCGTAGGTTCTGGCGAGCGCCGTGGTGACAGTCAGGTGTTTGAAATGACAGCTGTAGGTAAAAAATGCGAAGAGGCAGTGAGACTCCGGGGGTGTCGTCTTTAAACGAAGGTACAGGACACCGTGGGTTATTAATTAAAATAGGCGGGACTTCGAGCGTGGTGGACTGGTGGAGGAAGATCCGGTGATCGGGAACCGATCCAGACAAAGAGCCAGCGAATGACTTCAGCGTGCGTGGTGGCTGATAGCTAGCGAGTGATGCTCTGGATGCCAGGAACCAAACCTTTTAACCTTGAATCACCCGGTTCATCATAGAAGCAGAGAGAGCATAGAGCAGTTCAGATGCATGAGATAGCAGCTGTGCAGGTGGACGACAGCAACAACAACAGCAACTAACTAACTAACTAACTAGTTCATTAGTTAATGTAGCGTCGTCGGTCGAGCGATCACCAGAGAAGGTTCTGGGCCCAGCAGCAATCCTGTTCCCGAGCAGAACAGCCCACAGGATTGCTCTCTGCTGGCCCGCGGGCAGACGAGGCGTACGTAAGAACGGCCCCCGGAGGCTAACTCACTATTAGGCACTATCGCGCTCCACTCCGAAATAAAAATGGAACATCTCGCCCAGGGGGCCGCCCAGCACCGCCAAACCCTTGCCCGCCCGCCCGCTCCATCGCGTGGCGTTTCTTGCGCTCTCGCTCGGGCTCGACCCACTACGCGCTCCCCCCCAAGCGCCCGTCGTTGGGGGAATACAAAGGAAAAAGGCCCGCCAGGTGGAAGAGCGGCCGCAGTCGAGATTGCATACGTCCGGGTCTAGCGGCGTTTTTGCGCCATCCGCCGTTCATTTTTTTTCCCTCGCTTCCCCCGGCGGAATCTACAGCACCATACGTTTTAACAAGATAACACGGAACGGTGACATGGGGGGGAGGGCGGCCGCGGTCATCGTCGGGACGGAGATCCGTTCGTCGCTCGTCATCGACGTGACGGGCTGTCAAACAACTGCCAAGGGCGTCTCCAGGCATCGGCATTATTATTATTATTATATTTGCCCTACCAACCCGATCGCTGTGGGCATGGATGATGAGACACGGCAGGGTTGCCGTCGCGTTCTGTTCCCTGTCCCTTTCGTCATCGTGCCGCGGAGAGCGTGGGATTCCCGCCTTTGAGGCATTCCGGAAGCATCGACGGTTCGCGAATCACCGTTGGTTTGCTTACCCATGGCCTCCACACCTGCGACTCCGGACGGGCGGAGATGCTGGCCGTTGGAACAGTAGTAGTAGTGGAAACTGCGGAATCCACCGTGAGACACGGATCCCACTCAAGCCCAGAGGGTATCTCGACGCGTCGAAAAGGCGATTGTGCAGCTGGGCTACAGCGGCCATCCTTCTTTACTCGCAGGCGCCCACAAGAGTCCAACGGAAACAGCCGTTTCAGCCTGTGCTTTCTTTCACACTGGCTGGGCCTCCTACGTCTTGTTTCAGACAGAGTTATCGTTTGACTTGTCCGGCATTCCACACACCTTGTTAGTTAACCGTGTTTCATAATCGCTTTTTTTATGTAACAGGCAAGCCGATGCACCTTTTTTCGCAACAACAGCCACAGGGACGCCGGAATTGGCTTCCATACTCGGTAGTGACACTTATGATATTCATTTCTCTTGCTTTTTAATCAACTAGATAGTTACATGACCACATATCAACACCAAAGCCACCTGAGGAAAAAAAATATGTTCATTTCATCTTTTAACACGCCATGAATTGCAATGGGGTTCTTTTACTGACACAGAGTCTCCATCTTGAAAACATTGCGAGAATGGGTAGTTTATTTAATTACAGCTGGTTGGAGGCATTGAAGTCATCAAGAGCTTCCTGGGTGCGGGCGGACATGACTTTCTCTCCATCACGGACCCAGACGCGGGGATCAAAGTATTTCTTGTTGGGCTTGTCGTCGCCATCGGGGTTACCGACAGCCGTCATCAAGTAGTCCTTCTTCTTGAGGATGTAGTCACGGACACCGGACATGTATGCATACTGCATATCAGTGTCCATGTTAACCTTGACAACACCGTAGCTGATGGCTTCCCGGTACTCCTCCTTGGAAGAGCCGGAACCTCCATGGAAGACGAGGAAGACTGGCTTGTCTTTGCTGGAGCCAGTGTTGGCCTTGACATGGGCCTGGTGTTTCGAGAGCAGCTCGGGGTGGAGACGAACGTTTCCAGGCTTGTAGACACCGTGGACGTTGCCAAATCCAGCGGCAATCGAGAAGTAGGGGCTGATGGGGGAGAGAGTGTTGTAGATGTTCAAGATATCTTCTGGCTGAGTGTAAAGAGAGGCATTATCAACATCCTCGTTGTTAACACCATCTTCCTCACCACCAGTGATACCAATTTCCTGTTCAAGCTCATTAGCTCTCTATTTAAAAGGACGAAACCCAGAGCCCAAAGACTTACCATTTCGAGCCATTGTTTCATTGGGGCAGCGCGCTTGAGGTATTTGGCTGTGGTCTCGATGTTCCACTCAACAGTCTCCTCCGAGAGATCGATCATGTGGCTGGAGAACAATGGCTCGCCGTGCTGTTTGAAGTATTGTTCATCGGCATCGAGCATGCCGTCAAGCCATGGAAGAAGTTTCTTAGCGCAGTGATCAGTGTGGAGGACAACAGGAATGCCGTAGATTGGGGCAACGCTGCGGATGTAGTGGGCGCCAGCGACGGCACCAGCAATAGAGGCTTCTTGGTTGGAGTTGGCGACACCCTGCATAGAATATTAGCTTCTCTGCTCAATATGTAGACGACAATGGTAGAACTGAATCACCTTTCCAGCGAAGTAAGCAGCACCGCCCTGGGACATCTGAAGGATGATGGGGGCCTTCTTGTCGCGGGCAGCCTCAAGGGCTGCGACGGCAGTGGAGGAGGAGGTGACATTCTAGACCAGCCAACTATTAGCCTATATTCTCGCACTGAGCCCACAATGTGGTATTCTATACTCACGACGGCAGGAATGGCAAATTTGTGTTCCTGGGCGTATTCGAAGAGTCTCAGCACATCGTCGCCAACGATGACACCGGTCTTGCGAGTGAGGACGTCAACAACACCCATTTTGCCAATTAATTGCAGAAACTAAAAATGATAACAACTGTTAGTCAGGCTCTGCCTTTTGAGCCAAGTGAGAAATAAAAATTAGTGAGTGAAGAGATTTGAGCGCCTTTATAAAGTACCCCGCGATTCGGAAGCAACAAAAGGAGGGGCAGTCAGGATCTCCAACGCAGGGGTGGTTGCGGTCGTATTCTCGGCGCGAACGCACTCACCTACGTTATTATTCGGGGTGCTAACTGGAATTGAGCAGAGTTGATTTCGAATTCGAGGGAGGAGGGGCTGGTTTGGAAGAGATTGATTAGAAAAGAGCGATTTCCAGCAACAAAGAGAGGGGAAACTCTGTTCACCGAACAGAGAGTTTCGGCTGGCGGCACGATGGAGGGGTGAGCCTTACATACCGCGCTGTACGGAGTAACTACTGTGGTCGACAAGGAAAATCTCAGAGCGAGTATGTGAGGAAGAAGAGAAAGAAGAAGAAACGAGAAGAAAAAGAAGGATTTTAAAAGTGAGCGTGACCAGGACGCAAGCTTAGCAACGGCAGAGGCGACTTCGACCAGTTCCAATTCCGCTGCCTTTCCGAAATTCCCCGCAATACGCGTGCCTGGTTCACTGCAACACCGCCCGTCCAGCCGCCGTGCCTTCACGATATCTTGCTGGTGTGCATTTGAGAATATTATAGCAGTGATATGGAACGTCACTCTAGCGCCCTTAACATGCCGTCTACAACTCAGCGGCTGCATCCTATGAAGGAGCGAGGGCACCCATGTCCGGCAGCCCCCTCAACAGCCCCGGAAAGCAAGTGAAGGCTTAAAGAGAAGTAATCCTTAGATTTTATGGCATCTGTGATCTCACATATACCCCCGAGGTCCTGAACATCGTGCTCCTTCAAGATAATGTGCCAACATGCGTGATGGATGACTAGAAAATGTTGTGAAGGCTTCAAGAAGCACTTGACGTCTTCGGAAAGGTTCCGTGGAGTCTCAGAATTGCTCAGGGATAGAGGAGGATAAAATGAGAATTGATTTACTAGATTTCCAAGATGTTCAGGACCTCAGGCAGAAATGAGGAAATAGAGGGTGATATGTGAGTTTGTTGTCGGACCTTACGCTGAAAAAGAAGAATACAGGCGCTATGGGTCTGTATATCATCGCAGTTCAACATAGGGTGGGAAAGCCGCCACGGTGAAGATGGCACTTTTCATAAGACAAAGCACCAAAAAGAAGATGACATTTTTTTCTTTTGTTTTTTGACCATACAGATCCAAGAACTTTGAGTATTGAGAACTTTGAATCTTGTATTCTATAAAACTCTGATTGTAACAAAGGTTGGCTTCAAGGCACCCACAGGCCTGCAGAGGAATGATCCCCCAGAATTTTTTGAAGATATTACCTACACATGCACAGCAGATCTTTGCCATAAGCTGAATACAGCGAAAAGGCTCAGTGCGAAGTGTAGGGATTGACACCGAGAATATGCGACGCCGAACTTCGTCCCTTGATAACTCAACATGTGCCCGAATTACTGGCTTCGCCTGGATGGAGAGAAACTGTGAATCCTGGTAAATCGAGAATTGATTTCTTAATATATATGAATATAGGACCGATGATTGCTGTATTGCAAAAGAAAGAGATTTATCAGATAGTTCGCACATTATGATATATGTTTTCTACAACAACCATCAGCTTATCAAAAATAGACAAGTTCACCCGTATTGGGAGCTCAAATACAACAGACCTAGTGTTGAAATTATCCTTATAGCCTGGAATGCAATACATAATATGAAAAACACAAACGTCAACCATTGTTGACGTTGGAAAGGAAATGATGCCATTTTCTTTTCGGCCTCCGATCTACGCAAGCCCCATCTATCCAAACAGGAGAATAGAAGTCCTGCCTCATATCCACCGGTATGTTGCCTAAATTCTGAATCTATATCTTTTTTTTTTCCATAAAAAACCTTTCTCATGATCATGGCATGACTGTGTCATCACCGGGTCGTTCCATTTCATAGAATAACAAATACACTTCGCGCTGCATCCCCAGGACATCTTGCGTCTTGCATTCTTTGACTTTTTCGTCACTGATCCGCCACCAGCGTTCGTTATGACGCTTTTTTCGTCGGAAAAGCGACCCCTCGCCTGCCGATGATTTGCTGTTCCCTCGGGAACTCGTGTCGAGTCGGGTGGAAGCACCCAGCACCGCAGGCGACGATCGTGGTATTGTCCGATTGGAGGAAGCTACGGAAGGCTGTCGGTCCAAAGATAATGGAGAAAGTGGACTTCTTTGGGTCAAAGACGGTGACGCTGCTGTGGGTAACGAGCTGCTAGATGTCGAACCCGAAGACGAATCGGCTTCAGAGGAAGTGGTCAATGGGCTCAAGTCCACGTTGGACGCCTTGTGAAGGGCTTGGACTCTTGGGCTAGGCATGGTGGACGGGTTTTCACTGGCTGTTCGACTTTGAGCATAGGATCTAAAGGTATCGGGGGTTGAGAAAGGCGCGTAGACATGATTTCTTCTAAAGGACTCATAATGCCCGCTGTGGTGGCTTCCTTTATGGCAGACTATCCCGAGTAGCCTATACCATTTTCGGTCGAGAATGCTGCCTAAAGGTAAGCGTTCTGGAAACGAAACTTTGGCCGCATTCTTGGTTGAAGCGCTCTGATCAAAAATTGACCTTGATAAGTGAATTGCGAGTACCCTGGGGAATTCGGTGATTTTCATGTGTCGTGCTATCTTTCGCCGTGGCGCATTTTGGGCATCAGGCGTGGTAATGCCTTCTAATGGAGATTCTGGGTCATTGTTGATGGCTTGTTTAAGCGTTGATATCTGCCTTTCTAAAGCCTCTTGATCCTGGGTAGAGCTTGCAGACTGCACCTGCTCTGTTAGCTTCAGATCCAGAATATGCATTAGCTGGCAATTATCACATCGAAAGTCGTCAATGTACTCCGTCTTTAGAAGCCCATCAAAGCAAGCACTGAGCGTAGTCGAACTCTTCTGAGGCACTTGGAGTGTAAGGTTGACAAATGACGTTCGATTTGGCTTGTATTTGTAGTGACAGAATTGACATTCCACCTGCGACTCAAGCATGCCTTCAAGTGGAAACCCGTAGTCATCTTTGCTAGCTTCTTTTAACCTCGAGCTGATTAATGACTCATTCTCAGACTCAATATCGGTCGCGCTGCGAGAAATAGTATCCTGCGGCTTATTCGAGTCTATCTCAGAGGTAGCGGACGCGCCTGACGCTATCGAAGGTGCTGTGGGTAGACATGCAGCCCTCTTTCGAGCTTGAGCACCGGCATGATACTCATCGCACAATCGTTCTGCAACGATCTGCAAAAATTCATGCGCGTCTTGCTGATTCCGACTGATCCGTGTGCGGAATGCATTCTCCAGCGCAAGTATAAAACCACGAGCTGAAATAGTCTTGCGATAGATTGGCCGTTCGTTCAAACTATCCAGCATCTCTTTGAGTGCCCGTGTCACTGGAGCCAGTTGCATCTGCTTGACAACCTCTGGAGACCGCCCTCGGCGCACATCCTCAGCAGCAGGCAAACTGTCATATATTTCCTTCCCTTCTAGCTCTCTCCGGTGTAATTCCCGAATTAGATAAATGCGCAAATCTCCCAAGCCGGCGAGGGCCTGAAGCACAGAGTTGATAAAACAGTCGTTCGCCGGATTTGAGAGCCCAACAATGCCCTTTTTCCTGCCGCTAATATTGGACTCATCGCCATCGATCGTGAAATTGGGGCCGAAGACGTAGAAGAGCGTGATCGCCGCAAGAGAGGCCCCAGCAGCGTATGCTGCAATGGTCGCGGGTTTTTCCGGCATAAGACAGCAATCGCGAACTCAGGCGTCCATGTTCCCAAGGACGCAAAGTTGGATACCTAGACCGAGCAATGGCATGTATCTCTCACTGACTGAGGCTCTTTCGTAGATTTTCAGTTCCGTTCGGTGCCTCGAGCCGCACGAGCGTGTGGGGTTGGACGGGGTGTTCGGTTCGCGGCACTGGTTTTTGGTTCAGCGGAGGTTTGATGCCGAGAGCAGAGTGACAATTTGACGGCTGTGGGAGTGAAGCTCCAACAAAGATATGCAGCACACGGGTGGAAAAAGAGGCAGATGAAGAATTTAGCAATCACCGTATTAATTGATCTGCCTGCGTCTGCTGCATAGTATGTAGTTAAGTATGTAAGATATGTACATAGTTTGCCGCACTGAGAGAGCTTAAACCTCCAGACACGCAAGCCGCTCGTAAAAACTTTGGCAATCTCTTGAGAGGCGTCGAGAAGTCATTTCCACGAACAACCACCTCAGGTCTCATTCAGGTGCTGTGTCACTGTAATTCTGTTGGATCCGCTGGATGCCTTGGATAACTACTAAGCCAGTTGAACGCTCTGGTGCGCAATGGCCAGGCCGCCTCATCTCGGTATGATTTCCGATTTAACAATGGCGTCTCCGTCGCTTTCTACGCTTGTCTAGAGTACATACATATCCTGCAAGGATTTTGGCGGCTGAAAGCTGACGAGATCCCGGAAACGCGATAGCAACACCGTTGATCTGCTTTCGTTTACTTTCGAAATTATCCCAAGTTGCTGGCAATTCCACTTGAAACATAAGGTATAAAAATGTACCTGGAGGGGAAGGCTTGGGGTTTACCAGAGGCTAATAACAACGGTAACAAAGACCAAAGGATACCGTAGGACATACAAACAACCTAAACCAAGGATCTTCCAAATTATCCTGCTCTGTGATTCCTAGAAAATCGACTTTTCGACCTCATATTACGTATGAACTCCCGGATTTAGCTGGAATTTGCATCTCGCCTCACTTTCGCTTCCATCAACTGCACAGACTCATACAATAATGAGTCTCTCGACTATCTGAACTACGTATTGGTAGTGTGCAAAAGCGTGAACCGCTGGTGAGGGACTGGTGTATCGTCGCTGAGACTGTAAATATTCGCCGAAAAGAAAAATATAAAACTGCGTTTTCAAATGGTGTGCGGCTAGCTCAGATTGATATTCATTGGTATCATTCTTATCACGCCTTTGTCCGGCTTCGAGTTCTGCTGCCAATGCCATCGCCGCTCCGTGGCGTGGGAGTCTTCTGTGATTTCTTCGCATCGGCTTTCTTTGGGCGGCCGGGTCCGCGCTTCTTGGTGCCGTTGGCCTCCTCAGTGACTTTAGACACCCCATCAGGTTGGGTAGCTTCAGCATCTTTCTCAATTCCTGCTTCAGCTTTCTTCCTGCCACGGCCAGTCTTTTGTTTCTTCTCAGGTGGCGCCTCGGTGGTGACAGTCCCGTTTTCTTCAGCGGGGGCAGTCTCTCCAAGGTCGCGTTTGTCACCGACTTGCTTTTCTGGTTCAGAAGCTGGCGCGTCTTCTTTCTTTTCGACGTCGGGTGCTGGGACTAAACAAGAAAAAATTAACAAAAAGAAACTAAATGGAATATCTAAAGATACATATCATGCGCGTTTGTATCGCGACATCTGGTGCAATTGCGATACTGGGTGGAAAGGATGCAAGGGCAGCAAATCAAGCTACAATATTAAAAAGTATCAAGGGGGGCAATTAAAACCATGTGGCAACCGCGATGAACATACCTTTCTCAGTAGTCGAGGCCCCGTTAGTGGCTTCAGTAGACATGTTTATGAGATGATGTTATCAAATTGCCTAACTGGGATAGCAATGCGCGCGATATGATACGGAGCTCAAGAAGGATTCAATTGGAAATATGGAAGTCAAATTCAGTTTATTTGTGGATAATAAAGCTGCCAGAGAGGTAAGAGATGGGAGATCGAAACAGGTTGGTGGATGTGATGTGTTGCGCGAGCGATGAGGTGCGCAAGCAGCGGTTGTTGCTTACTGATGCAAACGCCGCAAAAGCAGGCTTAACACCGGCACTAACGTTTATTCGCCTCGTGACATGGTCAGTGGCTGCCAAGCACCGCTGATGACAAAAGACGCCAGAGAATTGGACGATGAAAACTATATACACAACGGCAGGAGTGGCATGCCAGGCTTAGGCCATACAACACACGCAAAAGGAATATATCCCGAGGCTTCATCGCATATCGGTGCTTTTTGCATCGAAGAAATGCTCACAGGTTATGGCAGCACTACCCGCACAGGGCTTGAGAAAAGCGGGTCATTCTGCGCAGCCCCCAGGGCTAATTTCTGGGGATGGTAGGGAAGAAGCTCAGCAGACTATGCATACAATGCATGCTGTGCATCTCTTGCACCCCTGTGGTGCCAATGACAGCTTGTGTGTGAAGTCATTGATAAGCATTTCAGGGAGCATCCAAAGTCCACGCCTTCTGGGCTATAGGATCTTCAAGCTCGGTATCTCAAGTTGGAAGTAAGCCGTTGGATGTATCGCCGAGGGTGGAACCTAGGTGGTGCTCTCGTGTTCCCGCGCTGGATGTTTTGGGGTGAGGCGATTCTTGGGCTGGTAAAAGGTCCTTTGTGATAGACATTAGCCAGGATGCCCTGACATATTCTTCTTGTTGAATACAAAGTTGCGTGGCTTCAAGATACATTCGTATGAATAAGGAAAGATTGCGGCGTTTTGGTATGTTGTCGCGAGAGAGCATCTCTGCATGCTGGAGAGCGAGTTCGGGATTAGGGTGAATAGGATGATGAAGCGCAAGCATGGCCTTCCAAAAAAACTTCCTCGATTCAATAAACGGTTCCCCTTCAAATAACAGCGTGAAGGCATCGTATAACTCTATAGGAATTGCCTTCGCTTTTGTTTCAGGAAGGCGACATATCCATTGTGCTATCCGAGACGCAACGAATAACATATAAGATGGAAGCGTATCATCGGTGTTTTCCAGTGTGGGAAGGTGGCAACATTCTGTGAAAAGACGTAGAGCTGGAACAATGCCATCTCCATACTTGCTCTCAGCATACACATACTCGTAGAGCACGGTAAACTGAGGCAATTTCTCGAACTGCGCCGTTGACTGAGAAGTGCATGGGTTCTCTTGACGGATTTCTTCAAGCCACTTCACCACCTCCGACCTGTAGCGTTCATTGACCATATATGGCATTGCAAAGCGGATGGTCAGCTGGTTCCGGAAAAAATCGGCTCGTGATTGCTTATTTGCAGACGAAAGCCATGAGGTGATCCGAGAACCAAGGGTCGAATCTCTCATTTCGCGACGCATCACGCCATGGGCTAGGCCTTCTAGTCGGAGCCGGTGTCGACAGAGACAATCATGTAGGACATTGGTATCAGCAGTGCCAGAAGCGATAGCACGGTCTAGGGTGCTAACGATATCTTCAGTTGCTGAATTTGTATCAATTTGGCCACGAGCTTCGATACCCCGCTTCCGGGCAGGTTGCTGATGAGGAACGGTACTGAAGAGCGGATGGTTCAATATCGAGCTCATATGCTGATCTGCATTGACAGAACTGCCAGATCTCCGGCCACCGCTGGCAGATCTAGCAGGTGTTTGTGGTTCTGATGGCTGTACGGGAGGATGCTCGCGATCGAGTTGGCGACGGAATGACGACGTTAACACGGACAAGAGCTGCCGGGACTCTTGTGGAGTTCGAGGGAGTGGAGG
Source organism: Ophidiomyces ophidiicola (assembly GCF_022830035.1). Taxonomy (NCBI): domain Eukaryota; kingdom Fungi; phylum Ascomycota; class Eurotiomycetes; order Onygenales; family Onygenaceae; genus Ophidiomyces; species Ophidiomyces ophidiicola. Next base: position 531,364 of record NW_026054649.1, read on the forward strand.
GTGGATGTTCGACGTGAGGAACTTAAAAGCGTGAGAGCTGATGATCTTCATTCTGGCGGCATGAGGGTGTTTTAGGAGGACAGGCTGATCGGAGATGCCCAGCTCATCCAGGTGACGTGATAGAGAGCAAGCCAAACGAAAGGCCCTGAGTCAGCCCAACGTCCAGCCCTGCATACGCAAGAAGCTCGCTGCAGCCGGTACCAACGCCTGGCGGAGCCTGATAGCTGTTGAGAAGGCTGCAGGGAGAACCTGCTGGCCGCGTCAAATCGACTTCAGCTGGCATGGAAGGCGAAAAACCGCCTTTGTCTACTTGCAGGGGCTTGCGGACGCCGCTTGTATCGGTATTACCAGTGCTGGGCGGCACAATAGATACTTCACGTGCAGATCTACGTATTGTCCGCCGCTAGCGGTACCGCTAACGAAACGCGAAAGTCGCCTTCCCAGATCCTCAAACTTCTTCCTCTTCGATCTGCCTTTTGCTTCTCCCGCTTCTCTTTCAAGCTGTGCCTTTTCTTTTTCTTTTCTCCTGTGCTACCACCCAACTGTCTGCGCTGAGTTCTTTTGCCTGCCCTTCGTCATAGGGAGCACTGCTTGTTTCTTGCGTGCTGTTGCTAGCTGTCTTCAGGCTACGCGGAAAAAATCTCCCTTCGCATCCAGTTGCTCACACGACCCATCCTCCGGACACGCCTCCCTACTGCTCCCGCTTACCTATCTTCTCCTCTCTTTACTCTTCGTACAATTTTTCGCTTATCATATACACAATGTCTGAGACCCATGCTCCCCGTGGCAGAGGTTCAGCTCGCGGTGGCAGGGGTGCTTTCAGAGGCGGTCGCGGTGGAGCTAGAGTATCAAAGTCAACACCCCAAGAAAACACCATAGCGCCATCGTATGAAGATGAGGGGGAATTGGGCCAGCTGAAGAAGAAACACTCCAGCAATTTGCTCATGATAAAGGAGCTGTTTCCGGACTGGACAGACGAGGATCTGGTATTCGCTTTAGAAGATGCAGATGGAGTCCTTGAAATCGCCATTGAGCGTATTTCCGAAGGTCTTTTTCCTTTTCATTGCTTCTTCATCTTTACAGTAACTGATAGGCTACTTTTTTCCAGGCAATGTCTCACAATGGGGTGAAGTGAAAAAGAAACACGCTGATAGACCTCGAACTAAGCCCAAAGAGGCGCTGCCCGTTCCAAGCGAACCAGCAGTTCCCTCCTCCCGTGGCGGTCGCACTCGCGGTAGTTTCGAAGGCCGTGGGCGTGCCCGCGGTGAACGTGGACGCGGAGGCCGTGGTGGCAGAGGATCCCACCCTAACGGAGTACGGTCGGAGAGGCCAGCTACGCATGTCCCTGAGGTCGCTGAGGTCTCGCCAGTATTAGCAGATTCGTGGGAAGCTGATGGAGGTGCAAAGGAAGTTGCAGACAAGCCTGTTCAGGATGCTGTGAAAGCTGCAGCTGAGCAGTCCCAGAAAAGCAGTCTGATTCCAGAAGGAACCAAGAAAGGATGGGCTAGTTTATTTGCAAAACCCACTCCAGCTCCCCAGACAAAACCACCGCCGCCAGCTGCAATGCCACTTGCAGAAAAAGTGCCCGAAAATGCTGTGGATGTACCGTCAACCGATCAAGCCCATTTACCCCTAGATGGGAACCATGCAGAGGCAACACAGACCTCCGAAGCTGCAGTGCCTGAAGCGCAAGTGCCTCAAATTGTCATGGAGAAAAAGGAAGAAATCGCCCAACCCCAAGAACAATCCACCCAAGTACCTCCACCATCGGCCACTGATTCCACCATGAATACGATTGATGACCACGCCCAGCAACACCAACAACAGCAACACCAACAACAGCAACAACAACTGCTTCAGGAACAGCAAATTCGCCCAGCAGTTCCCTATGCACCGACTGCGGCATATAAAACCACTCCCGGACGCTCACATTTTCAACGTCGTCTTCTGGATCAACAAGAGGCAGTTGTCATGCCAGGAAATCATGCTGTAGATCGTGCAGCTGTTCAGTTTGGCAGCATGGGGTTGAATGGATCGGCGGACGATGTTGATATTGATGAGCAAAGGGAAGAAGCCGAAACCAGGCCCCAACCCCCACAACACTCTCCAATCGCTCCCCGCGCCTCTCTTCCTCCCTCGACCAGACCCCCCGTATCCGGGGAAGCAGTTACTCCCCGTGCTGCTCCCGGTCTCCCTCCAGTTCCATCCACCACCGCAGATTCCTCTTTCAATGACTTCAGTCGCTATGGAGAACCCCAAAAACCATACGACCCCTTTGGCCAGCAAGTTGAACAACCGCAACCCCAGTCTCAACCTCAGGCACATCCCCAAGCTCAGGAACCATTTTCTAATCAAGCCACCTTACCGTCTCAGGCTACAGCCACCACTGGTGCTGATTATTCTGCATTCTATGCTAATGACCAGTCTCGCAACCCTTATTACTATGGAGGCTACGGTCAACCGCAAGAAGTCGCCACACAAAGAGTCACTAGCAGCTTTGGTGCCGCTGGGATTGATGCACCGGTGCAGCCCTCCTCTTCCCAAGCCCCTGGGCGCTACGGACATGTTGAGGCTACCAACAGTGGCCAAAACACCCCAAATCCCACATTACCCGGACAGGCTCAGCCAAACCAACCCACCCATATGCCCCAAGCACAAGGCCACGGGGCATTCAATTATGGATATCCCTACTACTCAAACCCTCACTATCCAAACACTTATATCAGCCAAATGGGACAGCAACACCAGTATGGGCGAAACCGACCTATGTACGACGACGTTCGACGATACGAAGAGCATTACTTGCCCCATAACAACCAATTTGGATATGGCAGTCAGTATGCCCCTTATGGTGGAAAGGGCGGAATGTATGGGCAACCGCAACACGCATTCTCGTATGAACACTCCTCATCCCCTGCGAATGCGGGAGGGTTTGGCCAAGGTGTTCCTGCCCGTGATGCTAGCTATGGCCGCACGGGATCTGCCCAACCTGGCGAAGGTCAGCAGTCTACTGGCAACAACGCTTTTGGCGGTATCCCTGACGTTTTCGGGCGGGCACAATCTGGGTTTAATCAGAACCAGCCGGTAGCTTCTCAACAACCAGTCAGTGGTGACGATGGGCCCAAAGCATTTGAGACATCGAAAGCCGGTGGACCAAGCCCATCAGTCTCTCATGCCAACAGGCCCGGCTCCGATGCCACCAACTCCCAAACCCAACCCGCCGGCAGTCAAGCTGGTCTGCCGCCCGTCCCCGGGCAGCAAGGTAGCCAGCAGGCTTTTGGCAATTACCCTCATCTGAATCCTCAATATGGAGGGCTTGGTGGATTGGGTACCCACCACCAGACTGGAGCTACTCAAACCCATCATCAAGCCGCAGGATACGGAAACTATGGTGGCGGATTTGGCAGCAACTACTACGGCAACACTGGGCGTGGTGGTGGGTGGGGTGGCAATTACGGACATTAAAGAAGTCAACCGGGCTGTTGTATTTTACTTCTCAGTTCAGGAGAACATTTTTTCCCGGTGGATCTCTTTTACCTCTATGATTTATCCCTATTTTGCTTCATTCATGAACGTTGATGTTTTGTGCGAGGCTCATCTTGAACTTCTTTTGTCTTAATGCCCCCCTCTCTATCTTTCCTTGATACTGATGGATCTCTTTCCAGTCCTCTCTTCTGGTTGTTGGTCAAGGTGGGATGGGAATTTTTTACAGTCAATAACAAAAAATATGATGTGATTTTTCTGACATGCTTTGTTCTGCATGGGATTATGCCCCTTTATTGCCATTTCTTGCTTGATTTGTTTCTTTATTGTGGCAATGCCCAGTGGGAATGTGTACCACTACCAGTTTTACTCATTTGTTGTTTATTCTGGAGAAATTGCCTGGCTTCCTGGATGTCTGGTCTCAATGGAATGATAATAACTCGCAAGTTAAATATTTATCTTCATGATTTCTATGCCGCAGAAACGTCCAGCTCCAGCTCCAGCTCCAGCTCAATTCATCCTAAATCTAATTCCTGGCACGTTGCGTAAGTTGGTTGCGTAGCCGATACGAGTTGCGAGACAGTTCGTCCACGCTGCAAGGAGAGGCCACCAGCCAGTCCGAGCGCCACAAGCGATGTTTGAGTTTTCTCCGCTCTCTTATTCCCCTCTTACTGCGTCCGTCCTTGATGCAGGTCGGTTGAAGGGCCCGCGAAATTTCGCTTTTCCCGTCCCCACGGCCAGGGAAGCGAACGGTAGGTACCGACCGTACTGTCTCGGCTTTTGTGCGCAGGCTCGTTCAATGAGAAATCAAGAGACCCGCCGCTCAAACTCTCAGAGTTGCAGAATGACTCCCGCAGCAAGGGTGTTTGAAACGGTATGGAGGCATTGGCGCTGAGTTCGCTGCTCAGCCTTGTTCGTCCAGAATACAAAGCAAAGAACGGTGCCATCGGTGTGGTTTAGTTACATAGCAAGTCAGCTCTGGGACTGGACTGCGCTACAAAGACCGCACTTACGACGCAATGAGGCGCGTTGATCACGGCGTGTCTGGCTCCACTGGCGCCGGATGTGCTTTTTATAGACGCTTAAAGATAAAAAGAATGTCGTTGCCTGGCATGGGCTGGCTGCTCTGCAACAATGGCTGCACAGCACAATGCGCAGTTAAATTGCTCAAGCGAAGATGACCAGTATTGCTGGCGCTGACACCCTTGTTCATCGACCTTTCTTTTCTATTTAACTGTTCTTGTTCTTTTCTTTGAGAATACCGCCTGGAAGCGTGATTTCTGTTCCTTACGGCTCTTTTTCTGCTGGTTCTCTATTCTAAGCCCGCTGGAGCTAGCATATACCTAATTAATTGCAGACAGAGCAATGACCAATAAGTGTGAAGATGTCAGTTTCCACGATGAAAATGTCCCCTGGCAATACTGTCCGTCATTTCCAGCGGCCGTACTGTTTGCAGTACTCTTTTTCATTGTCACGGTGACCCATATCGTCCAAACCATCATGTTTCGAAAGGTATGACCCACCGGCCCTTCTTATATAGTATATCCTGAAGCTGAGCGGTTTTGAAATACTACAGAAGTTCTGCTGGGTTATCATCATGGCATCCGCGTGGGAGACTCTCGGATTTGCGCTACGGTCTTATTCCACTCAGAACTTGCGATCCCTAGGACCTTTCGTGCCATCGCAGCTTCTTATTATCCTTTCTCCTCTATGGCTCAATGCTTTTGTTTATATGGTGCTGGGACGCATGATATATTTCTTCTTGCCCGAAAAGAAGTGCTTTGGCATCACAGCGAAGAAACTCACGCTAATATTCGTTCTCCTTGATATTACTGCTTTTTTGGTACAAGGCTCTGCCGCAAGTATGTTGTCAGGGGATAATAAAAAATTAGTGAAGATAGGCATATATCTATGTGAGTCACTCCTTATATCATCATCGTGTGCATTCTATGTTTTTTAACGTCAACTGGTACTAGATATTGGAGGCATCGCGGTGCAAGAATTCTTCATCCTCGTTTTCTTTGGCCTTGCCCTCCGTTTTCAATATAAAATGTCTTTCGTCGATGCCATCCATCCGCCTTCTTACCCCTGGCGTCCCCTCCTTTACAGTGTCTATGCTGGATTGATTCTGATCACTGTACGCATTATTTTTCGGCTATGCGAATACTCACAGGGCGTCGATACTCCTCTTTCTAAAAACGAAGCCGCTTTTTATGTGCTCGATGCTGCTACCATGTTTATTGCCATACTTCTTTTCAACGTCATTCATCCAGGCCAGTCACTCGTCGGCCCAGAGAGTGAGTTTCCCAAAAAGGAAAAAAAGGCAAAAAAGAGAAAAAATTTCCGAAGGAATAAGAATGAAAATGATATGGAGTCGAATGTTGAGGGGAATGAGTTTTCACTGCAGAGTCAGGAACCACAGCGGGATTATAGATGACATTCCCGCCTTTCTAGAAACTATTATTGTAAAAAAGTTCTCTTAAATTCTTGATTTGAAACATTGTATGTATCTCCTCCGATCTACCGCATTAGAAATATCGTGGGGAACAACAAACGGGAATTGTATACACGAATACTGATTTCTGAACGAAACAAAGAAGACCAGAGGCTCGCATGCTATTGAATTGGTACGGGCACCTCTGTAGAGTAGATCAAACAGGGATCTATGAGTCTGTAGTACTCATCTGTAGCCTTTTCCGAAACTCTTGCTTGCCCACTGGGAAATAGAATCCAATTATACTTCTGTCAGGACCCAAAAGGTGATGAACCCGCCGCCCGCATAAAACGGACAATACACCGAAATCCAACAAGAATACCAAGATGCTGAAAGGCAGGTAATTATTAAGTATCTTTCTTACAAACTATTCCCTTCTTCTGTATCTTTACCGGGAGCTTGTTCAAGGCCTAAGCATTGGCCTCCCACTGCATAATACGGAGGAGTTGCGCCCTTCGCGGAATTAGGATCGAATCTCCATACTCCATTGGTCTTATCGCTTTCAAGAGCCACGGGAGCGGGATCATTGAGGCCTAACATGCCCAAAAGCTTTTTAAACACTTCGTCATCACCAACATCTGCCCGCTTGAAGAATCGTCGGTCCCATTCTCGGCCTTCTTCCTTTTCTACCTTGCGAAGCTCCCTTTGGGCATTTTCGATCTTACTTTTTGCGACTGAGGTTGCATCCATGTCGCCACGTTCGATGGCTCGAGCAACATCCTTCCACGCACGACGCGATTCGAATATATCTTGATCTTCTGGTTTGGCCAGAGTGAGTGGAGTGGTTTTAGTGCTCGCAGCGCTGTACTTCTCAACTTCTACTTTTTTACCCCTTGCCTCTTTGATCACGAAATCTTTCGACCATTGGCCATCGGCAGTGTAGAGGGGATTCTTTTCTCCGTCATTTTGATGGTACAATACTGCGCTGAAGGTGTTCTTTTTCCCACTCAACCATCCTTTACCAGAGTAATCAATTTTGGCAACATAACCAGTAGAACTGACAATCTGACTTGAGCGGTCTAATTCGACAAAAGGTGTGCCATATATTAATGATTCGATGTGCAGTGATGGTAGAGTGATCAGATACGTTTCACGATCAGTCCCGTCAGAGTTTGGAACGGGAATAGAATAGAGCGCATGGCCAATTTGCTTGACGTTGATGGTACTCGAGAAGGAGGCCTTTTGGGCATTGTATCCTTGCAACTATCAGTGCATTAGATCGTTAATAGTCTTCAGAATGAAACATCACATGCTTACTTGAACACGGTGTTTTTCATTTTGTATTGAATACGCTGTCACAGGCGGGTGGTGGCTATCAAACGCATCAGTAAACATGCCAAACCCGAAAGAGGGGACCGTACACTCACCTAACCTGCTCGCTGAATAGGGTTGTTTCCCCAACATTTCCATCATCTTCCCAGCGACCCAGGAATAGCTCTCCCAAAAACGGATTCAATGGCTTCTTCTCGCTCCCTAATTTTTCACTTCGTGTGGCATATTGTTGGTGCAGGGTGCTGAGGAACCATTTCAGTACTAGCAAGGCCCTTTTGGCTGGATCCAGTTCCCGTGCCGGGGCTATGAAAATCGCGGGGTGCTCGGCCCAGTAGGTGGAGAATTCCACAAGGGAGGTGCCAGAGAGGATGAAGGGAGGTGCGGTTAGGGAAGATAGGTCACCGTTGAACGAGGCAATGGACTGTTTTGAAAGCTTAGCAACGCGTTTTTATTGATGGTTATGGGGTAGAAATCACCGGACCTTTAAAAAAGAAGACCAGGATCCTCGACTGGCCGCGGGGACAGCGGAGTCTGCAGCGGGGTTGGACATTATTTGAGTCTGGCGGGGGGGGACCGAATATGGTATTGAGGGGCTAGATGAGGAATTAAGACGTGAATCAGTAATAAGAATAATAAATAAAAATAACATACACTGTGTTCGAGGACGTTGGCGTAGGAGCTCAGAAGATGTAATGTTCAGAACAATCTGGGGGCGAAGGAGTTGGTGTGTTGATCAATAAATTTCGACGTCACCGCCCAGACTAAAGTTAATTCCCACAGGGCACGCGATAAACAAAGGAACGGCGGTGAAGGCATAAGGCGTGGAAGGGAGATTGCGAATCTTGTGTATGCTCCTTCAGTTCCACAAGTGTCTACTCTCGCCTATTTGCGCCGATGCAAACTTGAAATTGCATAGAAATCCGTTGCCCCATGAACCAAGGGGTAGGAGTAACTTTAGGCCACTTATTGATGAGCATATACATACTGTTTGTGTTACATGGAGGAGCTACATATTCTCGCAAGTATATCAGAGTATGGAAAAGGGCCAATACCTCCAAAGTTATCGAATGTTAGCTCGAAAAGACAAACTGGTCGCTATAACACATACATGAGGACTTGGCTCTGCTCGTCACCTACGTCTTTACATGGTGAGCTATTCACAAAAGCTAGGTAGAAAGTTTGAAGTTGTCCATAGAAAATATGCATTCAAGCAGGAAGAAAGAATATCCAGAATCAAGAAGACTATAGTATAATTTTCACCGTCAGTTTTACATGAATGCTGCATAGTCGCCCTAAGAATATGTTGGACTGGGTATCAGAATGTGTCTATCAGATATTCACTTTGTAAGAAAGGTAATAATGTATGAAAGAGCCCCAAAGTATGACCAGTGATACTTCTCAAAGAGGTATTGGACCCGAATAAAGACCGTTTGCCGCTTAAAGTTGTAGCATTTACGTCATGATATGGAAGTAGACCCTTGTAAACAGCCTAGCCCGTCTATCAGAATGACAAATTCCTCGGGAAGAAGAGGCAATTCTGAAAATATTCTTGAGAGCCACACTCTAAGTCAATGTTCCACGAAAGGAGTTCTTTTCTGCGAAACCATCAAATAAGAACTCGTAAATTAGTTTCAGGCCTTCACCCTCAAAGACTCGATCCGGATTTTTCATCCTGTTGTCGATGTTAAACAGCATGGTGTGGAAATATGCAGGAGAAAGAGTTGGAAACAGCGCGGAAAATCGAGGTTAAAGACGCCAGATTCGTATTCCCCTGTGTGCTATGCCCTGTATCATTGGAATAACAGACGAGGCGGCTCGTATGAGTCATTGCCGCCGCGTTAGTATGTCTGCTAACACATCAGAACGAGGCCAGAAAGACGAGATATCGCAGGGATGGGCTCCGGTAAGTATCCGAGGAAGAGGGGGGCAAGAAATTTAGCGGGATGCGCCAGCTTTAACCACTCCCATTGGAGTACACGTAGTCAGGATAGGAGCCATGTAGGCCATTTCCTTCGCGGCGCAGACTCTGGGTCTAGTTTCGTACCCTGCTTTCCGGCTTTGCTCACGCGCTCCATTGTGCCAACTCACCATTGGCATCACGTGTGTATTTTTCAAGCCCGAACAGCTCCACGGCATAATAGGCATCAACTAGAGTCTGGCGGTTTCCAGCGGGATGACAGCAAAGCCCGACGAGAGCCGAAAAAGAAGAGGAAATTCTCATCCTAAATGACAAAAATCTTTTGGGGGCCGCGAAGCCAACAAATGAAGTCTGTCTCCTATTCGTGCAGTAGAATATCCGCAGTCCAAGTGATCCAGAGGGTATTATCACTGCCAATAGGGGCTGGTCTCCTGATTCATTCGCCTGGTGGACTAGCAACGGGAACATGGTTGATTCGCAGAAGGCCCTGCACTGGCGCCTGCAAAGCGGGATCGTCCATCATAGCCCCTTCAGTCGATGGTTCGACATTCCGCTAGCACGGCTGGCACCCTTGTCGTTCGCATCGCGAAAATCAGAATGTCGAATGCTGTGTGCAAGAACGCAAAGTTCTGAGCCCGAATGAAACAGGAGGAGAACTTTAAAGCATGAGGTCGCAATTTTAGTTATTCCGTCGCCGGACACGTGGTCTACTGACAACGAATGGATGTGCACACCCTGTCGAGGTTGCTGCCTCGCGACTCATCAGCTCGACGGGCTGGACTCTCATTCTTACCCTCCACAAGGCGGATTTGGCACTGAACGCCGTTCAGCTTCCAACGTTGCAAATTTACCCCTATTTTTTAATTGGTTTGGCCTACTTACCGCCCGGGCCCTGGAAGCCCTCTCCTGGAATATGCACCATCACATACCTGGGTGCCCAATACATTTCTTGCTACGGGAAGAGGTCCTCGCCCCATTTTTGGAGCAACGCCCCAAGAGATTAGCGTTCATGATACCCGAGAGGCGCGGGATTACCCGCGGCATAGGTCTAAGCCCCTCATGAGCCGTTTTCTGGATTACCGCCGTACAAGATATATTCTTTGGCGTTTTTTACTAGCCGCCGAGGTGGGAAAAACGCTCCGAAGTGAAGTGGATCCTATTTAAACCGGTGATTTGTCTATCTTGGGTGAATTCTGTCAGGACCGCTGTTCTACTTTCTGACTGGGGACCAAAACGTAAGCTTCAGCCCACTATCCTGTGTAACGAACCATGGCTTCTTCCAGCTCTTCAACCGGGCCAAACGCGCTGCGGCTATTCACCAAATTATGACCAGGGTAGGTGCCCATCTGGGGCTCGATGCGCTAACTTGCCTCATTTGAGCATGTACCGCAACCGTGAGACGGATGATCCAGTGTAATAGGCATACAAAACGGGATGTTCCACTTTCAACCTGGGCATACTTGTTTCCCGCCTGTGATGTGCTATTTTCCAAAGCCTAAGCCGCAAAATACCTTGATCACGCTCGGGATTGCCCGTGATGGTGGTGTGCTTGAGAAAGGGATTGGCAAAGAGGGCTTGAATGTTCTAATGCCTGGTTTATTTTGTGGCCCCGTGTGCCTACCTTCCTTCCGTGGCCCAAATAACTCGGTTGGATACGGAACATTCGACGAGGCTCCCCTATGGCAAAGTCGAAATGGTGATGTTGCCTAGCTGTATGGCAGAGCACTGCCATTTTTCTCTTCAACATAAATACGGCATTTTCTCAACGCATCTCATCCTGTTCTTCAGCAACGAGACAAGATTCCAAAACAAGACTTAGAATTGCGCTTGAAACGAACCTTGAACTGAGTGTCAAAAGGATTCTTGCAACGCAGGTAAGGACCTATTCAGAATCATGTTTTAGGGCGGTGATTTATCTAAGTAGTTAATTGAGAATACAGAAACTAAGCATGGCATCTTATAATGGACGTGATGGGCGTGGCCGGACACAACAAATTAGCCGCTTCAGCTCTTCCACCGATGAAGGTAGCCGCCCGGGGGATAGAGGAACCATACAAGTTATGTTTGACCCGAGTCATCCGTTAAACGTTGGTGTACTTGGGCCACTACTACTGCTCCTCAATATGCCGGGCAAGGCCAATATCAGAGAGGTCGCGTTGCACCCATCACGACCCCCACTTCTACTACATTTCAGCCTTCCGAATATGGGTCCTCGGGGACGCGAAACGATGCCGCTGGTCGTGGTGGCGGGGAAGATTGGAGCCGATGGTTCGCGAACAACCGCCCAAACCGCTCCTCTAGCGTGTATAGCCAAGATAATGGGGAAAATCGGAGCCAGTTGCGTGCAAACAACCTCCAAAACCGACCCTCTAGTACGCATGACAGAAATAATGGAGAAGATTGGAGCCAGTGGCTCGCGAACAATTGTCCAAATCGCCCCTCCAGCACTTACAGCCAAGAACATAGGGAAAATTGGAGCCAGCTGCGCCCAAACAACAATCCATACCGCTCCTCTAGCATTTATAGTCAAGATAACGGGGAACGTCACCTTAGCCCTCCTAGAGGAAGGAGAAGCCATACTTTGGATAGAGGACAGCGTGAACTTCATTTAGCATTGACAGACGCAAGACCCACAGGCCTACTTTCAGCAGCTCAGTTTCGGGACATAGCTGCAACTTCAGAGCAAAGCCTTGCAGAGGCGTGGAGCATGCTAGAGAGGATTTCCTCCCCGCAGTCCCCAAGACGGCGTTGGTAAAACCCTTTGTCACTACATTGTCTGTGTACAAAGCAATGTCAAACAATGCAACTTCGGAATACCAGTTGTCAATACGACATTTTTATTGGCTATTTTATTTGCTTATTGTGCGTACTTATTCTTTGCCTCTTTGCCTTTTTCTGACAAATTTACCATCATGCCCCCCTTTTTTTGTCATGTCACTGGCTGTAATTCCGTTGTTTGCGCTTTTGCTTCATGCAAGCACATGTGTAGTAGTTATCCATGTTTCACTTGAGTTCATTACATTTGTCTAAATTGTGATACCTTTATTTTGTATCGAACTTTGTATCGAACTTTGTATCGAACTTTGTTTATAGCCAGCCAAGTTTTTGCGTCTTTGCAATTTGTATGTAAGTGACTATATACTCTGTAGTCCACCTTAAAAAATGAAATAGCTAGCTACTTAGTATATCTCCCTGCCATCTTTGAATATTTTTTGCACCTCTTCACAATAACGTGCATACTGCTCTGTCTTTTGATAAACAAATGATCGCATTCTAGGCTCCCAAAAAGGTGATACAGCTTCTCGAAGCATGTCATTGGGAACAGCATCATAAAGTGGCAAAATGTGTTTTCTAAAAATATTGAACATGGCCCACGGGTTTTGTAATGCATGCCAGTACCAAAATCCTCCGGTTTTCAGGCTACGTTTTATGATGTCGGCCTGAGAACAGAATGTTTGAGTGGAGGTGGTGTTCTTTTCCTCCTCCTCAAAAATTTTTGCAAACGATTCAAAACGTTCTTTAAATTCCTCAAGATATTTGTCTTGAACTGCATCCACAACCGCCTTCATCGTAAGCAGCCACTGTGGAGGTTGCAAATGTTCGATTGGTAGAGAGCATACACCTTCAAGGTCAATGATATACTTAACATTCCAGTCCCTATCAAGAAAAATGTTGGTAAGGCAGAGGTCTGTCATTTGCATGACAAATGGGCCATTACGTAGATTAGAATCTGTGAATTTATCCAGTAGCGCTCTCATAAGCACGAGGTCCTTAGCTTGGGCCCGGGCATCGGCTTCATTGGTAGCAGCGTTATCTTGACTGCGCAGACGCTGATCGTGGCTGGCAAGGATGTCAAGATGAAGACCATCAGTAGTTTTATAAGTTGTGTTGCGTGGGATGCCACATGAGATAGACAAGTTCTCCAGCTGAAATAAATGACGAAGTGTTGGGCGGTTAGATAGTCGAATGCACCCGCCATCATCTATAGTCCAAGAGCCAATCCGAGACTGTGGAATCTTAGCAAGAGAAAGAATGATTCTTGACATGGATCGGTAAAGAGCTCGGAACTGTGATTCCGTATGTGATATACAAAGGGCAATAGGGAACAGGTTGATTTCGTCACTGGCCACCCAGTCAATGAGAGTGTAGCCGCGACGCAAAAAGGTGGATCTTTGCAGTGGAATATACTCAGCAAATAGTTTTTTCTTGAAAAAAGATAAGAAAAAACGGCTGATATAAGTTTTGATCCTTGGCCAGAGTGGAACGTATCTGGGCTTAAAGAACTGTGCACCACCGAATATTAGTATAACAAGCTATTATAGCTAGATGTAAACTATATACTCACACTAAGACCACACGGGAGGCCAAATCCCCGTAGAGTTGGAATCGGAATGTCAGGGCAATTGTCGTTGATCCAGATGTGAGTCGCGGCCTCAGACCGAGCTTTCTCATCTACATTATTGGGGGAGAACGCTTCCCCTACTTTATACGGCAGATACACCCTCAAGCAAAGCTTTGGGGTAAAGGTGTTCCGGAGTTATCGATATCTAGTGGAATAGAGACATGGAAATTTCCGTTGCGCCACACTAACCCCTCAGGAGTAGATATTTCTGGGACATGGACACGTTCAGGGCTCAAACCACAGTGAGAGGCAACAATTTCTTGAATTTCCTGGCAATGATCGTATATAATTTGGAAAAATTGCCTCGTTTGTTCAACATATCGTAATTCGAGCCTCATATCATCTTCTCGATCTAGAGCCTCTGAGAGTGTGATACGGCCATTTTCGAGCGTAGACTTTTGTGGAGGGTCGATCTCAAAATCGGCATGAGAGAAATTGTAGATAATCGGGCCATCCTCGGAAATTGAAGTTAGATCCATACTCATTACTTTGGTTCTTGTGAATGCGAAAGCGCCGCTGATTAGATAATGATAAATATATAATCACGTGATTGATTTGGGTGTGTGAGCCGCATACTCTGGGCCAATCACTAAAGTCTATTGCGGGCGGCAGCCGCATCGTCACGACTTGCCTAACGCCTCCGGCTAAACTTGCCAGCTTTGGCCCCCAAGCACGACAATTTACGCGTTTCTTTCGGCAACGAACACCAAACATTAGCAAGATGATACTCTGTGAGGGGATAGATAACTATCCTTCAAGTTCCTGGGTATGTAACTATTCAACTAACTATATATAGTCTCTGAACTTAGCTCTGCATGTGCGCACATACATAATATAGCCACGTCCACACGGCTCCTCTGAGCCGTCAATTCAACATCCATCAGTGACATGAAAACCCTCGGTTGTCGTTGTAGCGAGGCGTTATAAGGCTCCACCGCTCATTTCCAGTTATCTGATACTCCAGTCCTTTACAGAACGCCTTCATGGTTGGACTCGGATCCTGACGGAGAACCTCGTCGACCAATTCAGAATGTCGGACTTCCCAGGCGCGAATTGCCTGCCAGATAATACGTTTCGCCTCTGGCGCACCCACACCAAGCAAGTCCATGAATATAGGCAATGAAGAGCACATTGTTCCAAGGTCGAAACCTGCTTCGGCTGAAACAATCTCTTTCTCAAAACTACAAATATCATTCACAAGACTGGTGTGCTTTGATGCATTTGATTCAAGACTTTTGACAAGTTCGAGCTCCTCCACGGTCATATGGAGACCCATGCAGAAGCGCATAATTCCGGAAATAAAGCTAAGCTGTATTAGCACTTAATCAGGGTGCTGGAAGAAAGGTATTAAGGAAACGTACTTCTTGCCCATATCGACCTCTCGGAATGCAAAGTACTCATGCAGGTTCATACGCGCCAACCGTTTTGGATCCGCCTGAATAGTCAGGATTTCTAAGGTATCATCCAACAGCTCATCTGCTAGTTGTTTATCTGCCGCCCTCATTTCCTCAAACAGATCATACGCGATCCACTCAGCCGGTACATTGCGATCAGGAAGCCGCTTGCCACTCGCGCATTCCATGATCCTCGATGTATATTCAAGCCCTTCTTCGACAGACATGGAATCCAAAACATCGTCGACCAAAAAGTCAAACGTCATGAGCTGGCAGCCCCAGTGCAGCCTTTCATCTAGCGATAAGGGGCAGCTTAGGGCTATAAACCAAGGCTGGCTCTGATTAACGAAGCTCTTTTTATTCTCTTCGTTCTTAAACTTCCAGCTTTGGAGGAAGAAGTCGATGACTTGTTTTACAACCTCTTCTGATTTGGGATGTTTGCGAGTAGAGAGGGTAGCTGGACTAAGGTCATTTGGGAGCTGAGAATTCTCTGGGGCTGGAGGTGGTGTGCTAGTTCGCCCAATCGTCTTTTCGGGGGCCTGAACTTTGATATCATCGATCTCGCTGATGCTGTCGATGCCGTTTAAATCCCGAGGAGGCATTTTGGGAGAGCAGAATAACAAAGTATTGGAGAAGATTTGGTATGTTTTCCTCTCTTTTGATGCCGTAGTATAATGAGCTAAAAATCCTGGATAACAATCCATTTAAGATTGAAAATCGCTCGGGTCTGAAGCTCTCTTTATAGGGCTCAACCTCTCGATAGTATGATGAAAGAGCCAACCTGATTACCTTCCAGTGTTCAGCTAATTTTACAGTTGCGTCATGAGTAC
This sequence comes from Ophidiomyces ophidiicola, assembly GCF_022830035.1. Classification (NCBI taxonomy): domain Eukaryota; kingdom Fungi; phylum Ascomycota; class Eurotiomycetes; order Onygenales; family Onygenaceae; genus Ophidiomyces; species Ophidiomyces ophidiicola. The sequence continues at coordinate 547,157 of NW_026054649.1, forward strand.
GGAGGCCGCCCCGAACCCCGAACTACTCAATTCGCTTATCATACCGCGGATTATGATGGCATGGACCCCGGTTTTGAAGAGTTGGTTGCAAGCTGTCTGTAATGCAGCTCCAGCCTTCGGCTTCTTTGGTGAACTGCAAGCTGAATGTCTTAGAAGGAACTAAGGTTTTCATTGTCAGCCCCTATCGCCATGGGGGCGTGTGTGACGCTCCCAAACGTCCTCTCTTTTAACACGCAGATCTTTTTCTTTGTACCCTATTTTTATTGGGCTCCCTGGGTCGCCATCGAGAGGTCAATTGTCGCCACCGTAATAGGAAATTGCTATCTTGATACCCCATCCACTGTTGATTTCAGATACAGAACATATCTAATGAAAATCTATCTTCACTTCTATATACTGGTTACTAAAATCGGAAACACTAAGCCAATGATATTTTTAAAAGCCTGTGGCAGCTGACTTTCATGAAGCTGATATTAGAAAGATGTCAAGTTGATAGAATATAAAAGATAACATCCATGTCCAACGGCGATCGGAAACGTCCGCCCATTGGAACGGAGTAGTCTAAGTTGGTCCGTTTGAAAGTCAAACTCAGTGTGTAAATTCTGTCGCTGTGACACTCGTTGCCACCGAAAGATTAAATAGCGTTCTCCCACACCTTCCTTGAATTTTTGCCTCCATTTGACCGCTGAATATTGCAATAAGTGGACAGGTTGCAAGCTCTCTGCTGGGGTATATTTTACTAATTTCGTCAGTGATCTCCGAAAGCTTCGTCTGCTAACATGCAATGCTCCTTCTGTCATGATATCCTCCCACTTCTGCAGCTGCTGCAGGCGAAGCTGCACTTATCCCGGGGACGTTGTTCGGGCTTCGGAGATCGATAAGATGAATCGTGATTGATAAGATAACAGCTCCTCTTTTCTTTTAGTTGGCCCCACAAGTTGGGTCTACCTCCTAAAGTTTAATTGAGGGTGAGAACGGAATATTCCGTACGAACAGCCGGTTGAGCTTACTTCCATGTCTCGTCTCAGGACATGTAAGCATTTGCCTGCAAACTTCTTCTCTTATGAGTAGTTTCGAGCTTTTTGATCTTTTACACAGTTTGCCGTTACGTCTCTGAGCTAGTTAGTTACATGTGTACCATCCTCGAGCCATATTGCTGAGTAATTAATGAAGTTCTAAGCAGTACAAAAATGCTACGACTCCAATCAGGATTCTGGTATGCATTTCGCGGATTAGGACAGACCCTTTTCTTCTTCACATTAGGATGGTAGTGTTTTCCTTGGAACTAGAAGCACTAGGATGAAGAAAATTCAAGTTTAAGGCGAGAAAAAAAAGTTGTGATATACTTGAAATGAAATTATCTTTGACTGGAGGGGGGGGAAAAGTCAAACAATTATAAACAGCATGGCCATATGCATGATATATATATATTAAGGCAAAAGATCAAACAATTTTTTCCATGATTTTTCTGATCAGGCTCCAATAAAAAAACGAGCCTTCCCCAATGTTGCAATTTCGTCATCGTCGTTTACCAGGAAAATGCGTCCACCTCCAATTCCCACAAAACTCCCCGTTGCTGCCGCCCTTTAGCTGCTACTAACGCCCGCACATCATCACATAATCCCCCAGGTCCACACACCACCACCCCAATCTTCTTCCACCCATCTTGTTCTTCCTGCTCCAATAACCTTTCTATTTCTAATCTTCTGCCCACACGGACCTCCTTCTCCTGTAGCCCGTCCAGCACTGTTTGTAGTTCGTTTACCAGTCCCTCAGAGGTTTGACGTACGCTCCAATATAATTTTGCGTTTGTGTGACACGCAACGAACGGCAGAATACCGGCGATGCCGATGCCGCCGGCAATAAGGATCAAGCGGTCGGATTTAAGAACAGGCCCTGTGTGATTATTTGGGTATGGTCCATCCAGGAGGGTGGTGAGCTGTTTATTTGACTTCAAATAGCTAGTTATTCCGGTTGATTTGCGAACATACAGTGTGATACCGCTTGTGGTATACCTTTCACTTCTACCATGGGGTTCTGGGATGGGCGTGGTAGTGGTGGTAGCAGGCATGCCAGATTTCTCTACATCCCCGTTTGAAGAGGAGGCAGAGGACAGGGCCTTTGTAGGAGTGGATTTGCTGAGGCGGTGCTCTGGTAGTCGAAGGAGTGCGGTGGGGACGACGGAGAAAGGGTGGTTTTCCCAAGGCCTCAACATTCTCAGCGAGGGAAAGTAGGCGTATGTATGCCTTCCGGGCGCGGCGGTCCACCGGACGTCCGGGACATCGATGCGGACAATATCCTCGCTCACCTCGGTAACATTTGAAGACCGAATACCATTTTTCACAATGCGGAGAACACGTAACAATCGGTCAAAAAACCAGACTGCACAGCAGGCGTACATCCAGAATTCGTAACCCCACTTCCGTGTGAAAAGAAGCTCAATATGGTACCAAGAGCCAACAATGACAAATAACGCCATTATAATGTGCGAAATCAAGAAGACTTCGTAGGACCAGCGCCGTACCCACAATAAGCTTGCCACCAACATAATACACACAAAGAGTGTGGCGACGATGCCCCAGACCCAGTAAGGTTTTTTAGTTTCGACCTCGAACTTGCCCATATCGATATAAACGACTAATTCGGTGATGGAGTGCAAGATGACTTGGATGGCGAAAATACGAGCAACCCATCGATGTAGAAGCATGTAGGTCGAGTGTGACCAATTGGTTACCCAAAGCAGGAAGTTATTTCGCCCAGCAAAGAGAAAGACGAGTGGTGCGAGACCAAAAGCAAGAGCGCCGGTTCGAGCGGACACATATCCCATAACCTCTTGGTAGCTGGAGTCGAAAATTGTATTGGGCTGACTGATAGTATATCCGACCGCGGTTAAAATGACATTCAGGACAAAAAACATTGCGATATATGCTCCCTGGCCAACCGTGGGCGGGTTGCCGAGGAGATAAGGCAATGATCGAACGTGATAGGTGCCAACAGTTGACGGGTACACCAGATACGGCTTCAGTCTCTCAAATAAACCGGTCATATATGGCAGGCCGTTGAGAAGAGTAAAGAAGATAGGGGTTCCAAAGCCTACAACTGCCAGAATGACGCTATGGTGACCCCGTTAGCCAAATATACCAGAAAGCTCGGTTTATGGGGTAATAAGACAGTACTCACGCATATCGATTGTGCCGCTCCTCGGCCAGCTCAAAATGCGACAAGGTCCTCACGTTGAGATCCCATGCACTATGAGACACCCGCGCAGTGAAGTTGAGTGTTTTTCCTTTGCGCCACTCTTGGGTTGGGGGCTCTTTGATTTCCGCTAAAGCGTCGGCATAAGACCACTTAGGCAACACGCTGGCATCGCCAGTCGCCTTGCTCGCCCAGTACTTCTCCAACTTCCAAACCGGTACGGGCTTGTCGTTCGTTTGGCCGTGATGGCCGCCGGAGCACGTTGCATTCATGCACCATGCCAGAGTCGTTAGAAATGGGGTATCGCCGGCTCGGCAGCTTGGGCTAGTCATGACCTTCTTGCTATGGTCGGAGCATGACAGCATGGCCGATGCGATGGCTGCCCGGCAACCAAACGCACAGATCGGTTTGTACATGGTGATGCCCATTCCAATGAAGGCGCATGCTGTGTCCAACAAAGTGAGAAAGGCCAACAGGCCAGCAACCGTGGAGACCTTCATGCTGAAGCACTGCCCAGGTCTGTTCCTCCAGCTCAGCTGTTGACTGAGGTTTTCAGTGATGAAAAAGGCGGAGGAAAGAAGAGGTAAGAAGAGAATCAAGCCGATATAAAACCAGGATCTTTGAGCAAGGGCGAGAACCTCCCATCACGGGGTCCAGCCCGAGAGGAGACTGCATCGCCGAGGAATTCCTCTCAAGAACCGACTTGCCAAGGGGGAGGTTTTTGCCTTATTGTCGGCCTGACCCTGATCATCACGATTCCCTCTGCTGTGACTGGTGCGGTAAGGCGTTTACGGGGCATGAAATTCTCCAGCGGGCGGCTCTATTGCCACGCGAAGTGCCTCTATTTTTCTTCCGAGAGGCAAAACATGCTCAAATGCAGTCCGGCGCTCGCTCGCTTGTCGTCGCCTAATATCGACTCTGTGATTGGAACGCAAAAGTCTTCGCCTGAGCAGATTTGCGCGTGTTTTTGGACGGTTTGATCTGCAGAGTTTGAACTGCCCGTGACTCAGCAACCACTAAAGCGGCCGCATGGGATACTTACACCTCACGCAAGCGACCGCCACAGCTCAGGCGAAGAAGGCGTGGGATGCAAGCGAGCAGTGGAGGAAGCAGGGCAAGACTGCATAGATGATCAAGTAGGGCAATACGTCGAGCTGTCCTCCGTAGATAAGGTGATCATGGCACCCAAGGACGCACTGGCGATGGAGAATGCACGCAGGATCTAAGAATGTAACATCTATTTTGGAATCTATGTACGGAGTATGCAGGACATCTATCGAACCCCTGACCGACCCCGGTCTCTATCACTTTTCGCTTCCAGCACGCTCAGCATAAACCCATCATAAAAGGCTTTCATATCATCCCTTCAGAGAAAGAAGAAAAAACAAGCTTAAGGCTTTGTTGACCTTATCTGCACCACCCCTTTGTCCGTCTCATACTCAAAATGTGACTCGATATACTCGACATGCTCTAAGAGATCCCGCCGCGATACCCGGGACACCACCGAGAAGAACGCGATCCACCACAACGACGCCGCATCCGGACCCTCCAAAATGTCCCCTCCTTTCTTGCGCGTGTAGTAGTCCACCACGTTCGGCCGTATGTGGGGGTGTTTGTTCAGGAACTCCACTACCGCGTCTACCGTCTTCATGATCCCTGCTTGAGTCTGTTGGATGATCATTACTGATAAATGGAATTGCGGGCCATCCCGGAAGGGTTGGGACAATGCCCGTACACGAGCGGTTTCGTCTGGACCAAGTGCCAATAGCATCCTGGTAGCATAGTAGTCGACCCCATATGCGAGAGCCACTGCCACCGACTCTAGATACCCGGCGGGTCGAGCATTCACTTCATGAAGATAAACCTCGATATCTTCTGGTCTCGTAATTTCTGGTTTCGTTGTCTTGAGGTCGATCAGCCCACCCTCCTGGACTGTATATCTGGCTCGTGAGTTCCGAACGCGAGCCTCGCAGTGGAAGACCCCAGATTTGAACCCCTGACGTAGGACTGATGCTCGCATTTGTTCCTGAACTGCCGCGATTTCAACTGCAGACAACGCCGAAGGGATCACGTTCTGGGTTTCTTGAAAGCTAGCCTTAGCACCATCTTCTCTCAGATCAGCCGGGCTAGGAAAGTCGTCGTTGATGTCGCAGAAAAGTATCTCTTGATCTAGAAGGACAAAATTCGCATCGACTTCGGGCCCGTCCACGTAAGGTTCTACCACTACAGAGGTACTGCGCTTTGCAGAATCGGCATGGCGATCTGATGCTTTTCGGACGGCAGCTACCAACTCAGTCTCATTGCGCACTTTGGTGACGCAGTCACTGGACCAACCCACGACTGGCTTTACAACCAGGGGAAAGCAAAGCGGTGGTAGACCCTGTTGAGAGCGGTTTGCGAGGTGCGCCTCCAACCCATCAGCACTTTCCAAGACAAAACTTTCATTGGCTCCCACTACTTCAAGTAGTCGCGTGCGGCCTTTATCACCAGCCACTTCGTACGCATCAGGATCCTCCGAGGGAAGGTTGAGTATCCGGCATGCCTTGGCTACGCCAGGTAGTCGAACATCACTGATTGTAACAATGCCATCAATGGGTTTAGGGTATGCTTTCACGGCATCTGCCACTCGTTGTGGGAATCCATCGTTAGGTGTTATATCAACCTCAACGAAAGCTTCACGATAATGCGCCCAAGGAGACTGAAAATCTTGCAGCCAGTGGCCTCGTTCGTCCATAACCACGAGTTTGATCCCCATCGCAACAGCGGCTTTAAGTACACGCTCAAGGCAGTCAATATCTTCACGGCCCTGAACCCAAGCGATGCGACGTGGTGATAGAGGTGTAGGTAGTAGCCACGAAAAGGATAATCGATTCACCAAGTCGGCATCGAGTGCTTGAAAAGAAGCATGAGGATGTAAACGGATAGCACCAATCGCCTTTGACAGAACCGTGGCTGGGGTAGTGACAGAAACATCTTGGTAGGGAGCAGCGTTCACGGACTGCAACGGAGAGAGAAAGGAGACAACATTGGCGACACGTTCACAGCACTCTAGTCGTCGTTCTAGAAAGTCACTTCGAACAACCGAACCATTGGTGGACGGCAGGAGGAAACGAATTGGGATAATTGGACTGTTTGGTCCAGCCGTAATTTCGTTTAAGCAAGATTCAAGGAAGCTCTCAGCTAGAGAGCTTTTTGCATCCAGTTCAACACTGAAAATATCTCCTTTTGGGCCGCTATCCTCCTTCGCTACACTTGCATGAAGACGGAAATCTAGGTACCACAAGTTCGTTTCGCTGGCAACCTGACTGCTGGAGACATCCGCGAGCACTAATGAAGTGAAAATAGTGTTAATATGGGAGAACTCTGACGTTTCGCGGGCTTGAATAAGCGTGGGCTTTACACACCGGATTTATCTGTTCCTGCAAGGCGAATATGTGCCTTTTTGCTGCTTGGACAATCCATTGCCAAATACCTCCTTGAGCCTATCTAGGACCTCGTTTATTGAAGAGAATAAGAGTTGTGAATAGCGCCACCGATAGCTCTTGTGTCGTAATAATCCTCAGGGCGACCTTAAGACCTGAGGCGCAGAGGGGGGTTTTGGCTGGCCGGATGGCCTTCAGAGTCATCTACTGCCCCGCAGAGAGCTCAGGCTTTTCCTTCTCAGTACGGAGTAGATGGCTCCACCTGAGCGGGTAGGCCCAGATACCAAGCGGTTTCGAGACGGCGGATTGTTAAGCCCCTCTCGAAGATCGCGGTTTCCCACAAGGTTTTGGCAGGACGATAATAAATAGCGGTGTCGCCGAGGTCAGGGGGCACCCAAGGAGTGTGGCCAGCATGAGGCCCGTCCAGGAGCCATGGCCACCGGAATGTCAGTCGGGGATCGCCAGACTCACACACTATAACGAGAATTTTGCTTTTTTGCTTGCGTGGAAGAAAGGGATAATAAAATTGCCTAGAGGGTGAGGTTGGAGGTTGAGTTAGGGTGCTGATATAAGCAGGATGGCCCCGCTCCATTTAGCGCGCCTCCGACTAACATCTTCACCCACACAGTTCAGACTTGGCTGTCTTGCGCCAAAGCCTTGACACCGCACAAGACAGAAACAGAAGACAAATGGTGGGAAACTAGCTCTACGCGTACGGAGTACAGAGTAGGGGGTTCCTGTATATCGGGGCAGCTTACAGCATGATTACAAAACCATCTTTACTCTCGTTATATCCACTTTTCCTAGCAGACTTATGTCTGGGACTATCAGCGGTGTACAGTACAGCTTCTATTTTTCCTCTGGGTGATCGAGATCAAAAGCGCGATATTAATGCCAAAAGGAATACTGATTTCAAAATAGGCCTGTTATATTGTCATTCACTGCCACGGCGGAGCCAATGCCTTAATTGGCCCAAGAGTTGCCCGTCGCAGATTTACCGAAACCTAGACGTGAAAACCAGAATGCACCAACTGTTTATAGCTACTCCGTATGGATTACATTCGAAGGAGTCGCCTCATTCCTGCATAAAGCAGCGGGAGTCAGTGGGCCTCAATATTTCTCCCAAACTCAAACCGGCACGCTAGCCAGGAATTGGAAGGCGTGTTACCGCCCAAGTGCTTTTGGCCTCTTGGGCGAGAAATTTTTGCAATTCCGCTATGCTCATTCCCGCGGCAAACCCGCCGTTATAGACCCGAGACTCAATTAAGAACCGTCTCGCCGAGGTCTCAAGCCAAGGAGCGGGTTTGAGCAGGAAACGAAATGGGCAAGCCGCATCGAGCCAATAATCCTGTCCCCGTCCGTGCATACAGAGTCGGCGGGCAATAATTGGTTACGGGGAGGATTTTCTTTCCTTGATTTCATCGGAAGGGCGGTACCGAACACTAGTCTGATTACAGACTAATATAGGTCTCCGTAGTGGGCCATGGGCTCTAGACAGGTGAACGGATTTGAGCGGGTTCAATTTAGACCTTGCTGCATGTTTGTACTTGGTTCTTTTGCAGGGATGCAACACATCAGAAGTCGAATGAACTATGTAACGCTCCCTGCTCGACTTGGTGTCTCTGGGCTTTTTTTTCAAATATCGCACCTGGGGCCAGTCGCTCAATGGCAATACCATACCACAAGACGAAAGAGTGAAAACGATGGGTTCACCGAGTCCCTTGAACGTCTTCAAAGGCCCAAACGCGCTCGATCAGTATTTTGACCCAGATCAAAATCCACCACTACCTCTTGTGGAGATACCTGACGCCCTCAATCCCTTACGGCAAGATGGAGTTCGGATCTTTGCAAAGATGCTTACCGCATTACCAGCACAGAATGTAAAGTCCTTGCCAGGTATGTCGATTTGTATCTTTTATCTCTTGACCCCTAGGTTTTGATAGCTAGGGTCGCCACCGATTTATTGCCTTTTGTCCTTTTTTGCCTTATCTACATCCAATGGGTGGTCTATTTAGACCGTTGCTGAGATTGCGAATGTAGCACTCAAAATGCTCCTCAATGAGCCAGGAGCCGATAAGAAATCAATTGTGGAAGCGAGCTCAGGGTCTACGGTCCTTTCACTTGGAATCATCGCTCGAGCACTCTGGGGCCATGATGATGTAACCGCTTACGTGACAAACAAAAAGCACGTTGATTCCCTGAGACTATTGAGGTTTTTTGGTTTGAAAGTGTTAGATAATACCCCCCTTTTAGATATATTGGGATGCTAACTGAGGCAGAGCGCTTTATGGCGGACTCGCCCAGCAAGAGCCGTCAGATCCCAAGGGGATAATGAACCGACTAAGGAAACTTGCTGCGCAAGATTCAAGTGTTTGCTACCTAGGGCAGTACGATAATGATCATGTTCGCAATTTCTTTTCTTTCATATAACACCCAAAAACGGAATCTGACTACCCCTTTAGAACTGGGGTTCACACTACCAATGGACTGGCGCCCAGATATTTAAACAGCTCCCCGAGATAAACGTCTTTTGCGCAACCGTTGGAACTGGAGGTGAGAACTACGAGTTTTTCTGGGAGAAGCGTATAGCACCTTTATACTGAGTACCTTCTTCAGGTTGTGTTAGCGGTACAGGCGTTTACCTCAAATCGAAAAAACCGTCCGTGAAGATCATTGGGTAGGAATCCGCTTCGATATCACTTCAGATTGTCTTGCTGACCTAAGGGCTTTCTCAAGCGTTTGCAATGTATTTGGAGATCCAACACCAGGCCCTCGCCATTTTCCCGGATTTGAAAGCTCACAATTCCCCTGGAGGGAAACAATCGACCATTTTGAAACAGTAGCGTCCGCTCAGTCGTTCCGTTCATCGATGCAACTCTGTCGGCATGGTATTATTGCGGGGCCTTCATCTGGCGAATCCTTGCACGGATTACTTACTTACCTTCAAGCCCTGAAGACAGAGGGCTGCCTCTCTGACCTTGCGAACCCAGCCACAGGAGAAATCTCTTGTGTTTTTGTTTGTGCTGACTTGCCGTACCCATACATGGACACTTATTTCAAAAAACTTGGAGAGGATGAGTTTCCTGCAATCTATAATCAGGTTGCCTCTCCCCCATTCGACGTCCATTGCACCCCTGCTAACTGGAGATCTGCAGAACCTTCTTGCTTGTGACCTCGATCCGTATGATGAACGATGGTTTCTTACACCTACACAAGTTGCTGCCCTGCTCTCCTACGGGAATGGCGACCACTTGAGCGCTCCATTTGATCAGGAACCGCTTCCCGATACATGCAAAACTGTACTATCACCCGAAACTGGCACAGAATTATCATCATCAGCCTCCACTACTAATTCCTACCACAACGCTTTGTCTTCTGGCCCATCCACAGCACCGTCCTCTCCGACCCTACCGCCGCAAGTCTCAACCAAACATAATACGCTGACATCTGACATAACTGTCGTCGACATTCGTCCTACAGATGCATTTGCCTGCTCACACCTCCCCGGTTCGCGGAATATACCACTCCCAGAAACGGAAGAGGATTTTTACGGGAAGGCGGAAGCAGTACAGCGACGATGGAATGAACTAAAGCAAGCCTTCGATGGGGAAACATGGTTATGGAAAGTTTCAATACACGAGGGGCAAAAATATTCGGGCCAATATGGAATGTCAGACCCACCTGGGCCAGGCCCGGTGCTGGTAGTTTGCACGGATGGGGACTCAGGGCGCATGGCTGCAGCCATGCTCAGAGCTAAGGGACGTGAAGCATTTTGCGTTGAAGGGGGATATGGAGCGTTGGCTCAACATCTGGCAGCGAAATAAAATTTTCTTCTTCAACTAGTAGTACTAGATAACGATGGAATTCAGCTACACAGGGATTAACTATCTCCGCGTCTTGATTTCTCCGTGACATTGCCACCACAAAAGCAAATCGTCATTTATCAGGAGTTGTTCAGCCTTGCCCCTGCTCCAGATGGCCCAGGTCAACTGCCATTACTGCTGCTTGAAGTGAAGTGCCCAGCCCTGCGGCTTGCTAAAGCATGTCAACAAGGTTCCCGTCAAGACATCCTTAGTCTCGGTATCCCGTTGCCGTCTCAACAAAATCCGATTCGAGATCTACCTCCGAAGCTAAGACGAGATAAAAAAAGAAATATCAAGCACATAACCGCCGACGTCAAGAAAAAAACAAGGAATCCGGTGCAGCGGTGAAAAATCCATCGTGCGCGTGGGCGCATACTTTGCTAGCCTCCCCGCCATCAAGGTACGCATTGGCTCTGGTTCATATTTAAGAAGATAGCAAAAGAAAGTTCCTCGCGGGATTGCAAATTGCAACACCTTGGTCTTCACGCGGAGGCCACCCTGATGGAGTAGACCGCATCCCGCTCATCTAGGAGGATGGCTCCCCCAAACATACTCCGTGGCTGTCGCAAGTTTGATGCTGCAGATGCCAGCAACTATGCTGACAAACCCGGTGCTGGCACAGCCCTAACGGAAAATAAAAACGCCGCATCCGCCATCACCTGACCTGGTGTCTTCGGACCCCCTACCAAACCTCGAACTCCACATCCCTTACAGCCGAGCTCTTGTTTCGAGTCTGTTGATCACGAGCGGGTTTGAGCAAAATTTTATTTCAATTCTAGGCTGGAATTGGCCAGCGCCGCTCGAATAAGCAATACGCTTGGATTGATCGCTTGGCTAGTCGGAGATCTCCTGGAGCATTAGCTCCCCATACCCGTATTGCCGCTATGCTAGCAATCATTATTATTATTATACGCCTGCTAGTTCTGAACCGGATGAGAAGCTAGATTGGTCAGTTACCCGCTTGGCGAACTAAGAGGCGAGAGAGAACATGGGATTCCCGAAAATCTTTTGAATTTGCTGTAATACCCCGTACCGAGAACTCCATTCGAAACAATATGTCGCGGACTACGGAATGGTAAGTCCGGAAAGGCGATAGCAGGACGGTATGCTGCCATGCATAGCTAGTATTCTGACCCAGATTCATGGTCCGTAAAGCTGGGCTCGGCTTGGGTGACGGCTGTGAGGTCCCTGTCTCTCATCAATCATGCAGCAGAAAATTTTCTTGTCTGTCAGATCCGGCCAGGTGCCCAATGTCATCGTATCAACGTGAATGCTTGCTGAGCAACTGCACCCAAGTCATTCTCGACGTTTTATAGTTACATAAGGTGCCATAGTGGCTCATCTTTTGTTGCTGCCTATACTACATACATACTCCGATTAAACAGTCAAAGTTCATGGGCAATGTCGGACTCAACTCCCCAAACAAAGGGGCAGGAAGTCAATGCGCCTGTGTTTGAAGACCTTGCGCCTTCTCTAGATGAGAATATGCCTCCGGTTGATTCCCTCCCTCGTGATGCTACCGAGGAGGAGATCAAAACCCTCCCGCACGTTATCGATCGTATTCCCTTTGCTGCCTGGGCGGTCATTTTTGCTGGCGCTGCAGAACGATTTACCTACTACGGAGTGATTGCTCCATGGCGTGAGTTTTTACTATTCATTCTTGCACGGATTACAAACCCAAAATCTCAATTTTCCCACAATGATATCACGGACCAGGTGTAGCTAAGTTAATGATGGATACACAGAGAATTATATGCAAAACCCTCGAGGCAACCATGCCGTACCCGGTGCTTTGGGTTTGGGTCAAGCTACCGCTGTGAACATCTCGAATGCCTTTTTCCTCTTTTCCTTTCTGACTCCAATCCTCTTTGCGGTTTTGTCTGATATGTGGCTGGGCCGGTACAAAACGCTGATACTGGGTTTAACGTGAGATAATTTCCCATAAGAACACGCTACGAAACGCTCCTTCTAATTGTTCTTGTTATCGATGCAGACTCTATATTTGTGGCAGTATCATCCTCGTGACGACTTCACTGCCAGTAGCTTTAGACAACGGCGCAGGCCTAGGCGGCTTGATTGTCTCAATGATCTTCATTGCATTGGGTGTTGGATCAATTAAGGCAGCATTTTCCCCTTTTCTAGGTTTGCTTTCCATACCCCTTAGTTCTAGCAATTGATTCATTCCTAATTGTTTTGTACAGGAGACCAATATATCCAGCGGAAACCACAGCTTGTACAACGAAAGAACGGTAATTTAGTTGTAGTGGACGGGACCAGAACATTGCAGTTTATATTCAATGCTTACTTTTGGTATGACCTCTATTCCCCGATCATAGTATCCTATCCTTGATGATGAATTTAGCCGTATTTTACTAATAAGAGGTCCAGGTTCACTAATGTTGCTTCTCTCTCGTCTTTCCCGGTTACTATTTTGGAGAAAAAATATGACTTTTGGCAGTCTTATGTCTTCGCAGTGTCTGCTATTTGCGTAGCAATAGTCCTGCTCTTGATTTGGGCTGGAAAATTGGGTAAGCTTTTTTTTGACATCTTTGAATCGTTTTTGTACTTGTTACTAACGTTGATACACCCCCCTTAGTAAAAATATCCCCACAAGGAAATATTTTACCTCAAGCAGCGAGGACTGTAATCTGTGCTAGCAAAAGCGGCTTCAAACTGGACCATGCCAAGCCATCTTACCAGCAGACCCACTATGGCCGCACCGTTCCATGGAGTGATCACTTCGTAGATGAAATGAAGCGAGGTTTCATTGCCTGTCGAGTCATGTATGTGAAAAATCCTCCGTTATGAAAGCTTTCGAACCTCCTAGACCAAAACTAACCGAACATTATACTCCAGATTTTCATTCTTGATCTTCTACCTCTGTATCAATCAAATGTACAACAATCTTGTCTCTCAGGCCGGTCAGATGAATCTCCACGGTGTGCCCAATGATATGATCCAAGCATTTTCTGGGGTTGCATGTATCATTTTTGGGCCTATCATCCAGGCAATGTATGGCGTCCTGGCCAAACATAAAATTCCTTTTGGACCAATTGCTCGTATCACGGCCGGCTTTATTTTTTGCGGCGCAGGCATGGCCTATGCTGCCGGCCTTCAGAAACTCATATACTCTACTGGCCCCTGTTACAACCGACCATTTGCATGTCCCGCTTCCGAAAACGGCCGAATCCCTAACAACGTCAACGTTTGGATCCAGATGCCAGTCTACGTATTCCTCGCCATTGGCGAAATCTTTGGCTTCGTCACTGCCTACGAATACGCTTACAGCAAGGCCCCGCGTGACATGAAAACAGTCGTGCAGTCACTGACCCAGTTGACAGCGTGTGTAGCCAGTTTACTAGGCATGGCAATCAGTCCGGCTGCCAAGGATCCTAATATGGTGATCTTGTATTCTTGCCTGGCGGGTGCAATGGGCCTGTCCTCCGTCTTGTTTTACTGGAAGTTCCGAAAATATGATAAGATTGATTACGAGCTGAATAAATTAGACCTTGAATCGTCGCTGGCGTCATCTGGCTCGAGTAGATCCGGAATGCCAGATCCGGAGAAGCCCGAAAGTGAGACGAGAAAACCAAATAATGGATAAAGCAAACCAGTAACTATTTCTTTTTCTTCCCTTCTACCTTTTGGTAACTGTTATACATCTCTATCTTTGTCTCTATAGGTCTAATTCAGTGCATGTACTATCACTATTGCTAGAAGCGGATGAAAGACATTTGTTTCAGCAATACTTAAAACCATCGGTGCTTTTTGATCCCAGATTTGAGATTTGACCATATATATATGTGTACAATGATAGAATCATGAGAAACGAGATCGTCTATTCCTACGGCTTATATGAACGTATGCATGTATGTGTGATTGAAAGACATGATGTTGATACTGTATTTATTTTTACGGATTAAAAGACTCAAATGATAGACAGCTGAACTTAAATCCGTATACAAGCTGCAATATCTTAATATTTGCCAGAATCAGCACTGCCTTGATTATCAGCTTTTGGAGCTACGGTTACGCTACATTGATGAAGTTGAGTGGGAGTAACAACCGATAGCCAGTTTCGTAATTCTAATGATCATGACTGTTAGAGCGATTTTATTCTTTGCTTTCTGAAGACCGAGACAAATATTTTGAAAGAGCGTGGTGTTAGCTGTTTTATACACTTAAAGCGATTCTGAGCTTTTTGACCAAAGCAAGCTTAAGATATGTAGTTATGTAGGTACGGGGGTACAGAATATTTATTCTGAAATTATATTGAGGCCTAACCTACCATAAATGTATTATTCGACCTTATTCCAGCCATCTTCCAGGGGTAATTCTGCTGTTTTAACACATCTACTCCGCATTAGAGTTTCGTATCGAGTAACATGGAGGGCGGTATGGAGTAGTTACTCCGTAGAGATGATATTATGGCAGGAAGTCCCGGCCAAGGCGATTGGTCACGTGCTACAGTTCAAAGTCAGGGCCAAATTCTTCCATCAGCGAGAGATTTGAGATTGTTCGGCAAATCCTGCAAAAGAAGGCATTCTGTTCTGAAGTTCGGAATATTATACCTTTGGAGCCATTTGGTGCTTGTACGGAGTAACTAGGGCTTGTTCATATTTCTTTCTTCCTAAGAACTCATTTTTGATCTCGTTTTTCCGACAGCCTTGCACAGCAAGCACTTGTGCGATGCGAATAATGCCCAGGCCCAAAACTTTTCAAGTCCACGGCACAGCCTTTTGACTAACTAGCGAGTCCGGGGGCCCACGTGTGCGTATAAGGCTGCAGGCCTCTCTTTGCGCGAGCATGGGTGACTTCAGTCGTCGCATCACAATATGGAAAATGCCTCATTGAACACCAAACTCTTTTGCGCTGACGAACCATGCCATCGATTTCATGAAGCCACCAGCTCGTTGTATCCCACTCACACCGGCACGTTCTCTACCAGTTAAACTATACGGCTTTCCCAATTTTTGGAATGTCCGTGCAGTCGGGTCGAGGCTGAGTAGAGCCCAGGCACACAGTTGGAATGGTCAAGTCAATCGCCTTTCCTCTGGATGACTCTCTATATCCTGGAGTAAATAGACTGCCTTGATATGCGGATTTCGAGCATTACGACACAATACTAATAATGGCAACAGCGATGGTCGCTCCCTTGGTTGATGTGACCGTGTGACGAATCCGATCAAAATTACTGACCAACACAACCCGTAGATTGTTATCAAAGCGCAATGCAACATCTATATTTCCCCTGACTTCTGTTTTCCAGGGTTAAATTTCTCCAATCGCATGGCCGGGACGATTTTATGTTTCTTTAGCTTCCTTCACCCTCCTAAAGCTGTTTTATGCTCTCTTCAATCGGTACCTTCCCGGGCCATTCAGGCCAACCATACAATTCGAGTTTTTCGTGCCCTACTAGGCCCATTACGAACGCCACGAGCTCAGTGTTTTATATGAGATTGGCTCTCTAATTTCTGGTGTTTATAAAATCTATCGTTTTTGAAAGAAGCGGCAGGGCTCTATATGCAGCAAGTATGGCTCTCCCTTCATTCCATGAGGCAAGCTACAAAACCCCCTTGATGCCTGGAGTTATTTTAGCAAGCTTCCATCCACGAGCATGTCTCTAGATGAACTACTTACTCTAATCATGGTGGCGAAGCTTTCTATTTTCGGTTCAATTGTGGAGACTTGGGGGAGCTTTTCTCCTCTGGAGAAGAGAAATATGGCTATATACATGGCTGGAATCATGCTCTATAAGTTCGGGCTTGAAGCATTCAATGGCTCTATTGTTGCCCTCGCCACCAACAGGTACGATTACGAAGCTCTCCGAAACAAGTCTCCTGCTAGGACATTCGAACGTGTTGGCCTTCTGACGGGTTTAAACCAAGCATTTCAATGCGTTGGCTCCATTCTAATTGCTCCACTGATCAAGAGATTTCAAACCAAAAATGTTCTCTCGGCTTCGATGTTTGTGTTCGGTATTCTCAGCGCAATACTTCTCATAATTGATGCCGCGACAGGCGGTACATTCGTCCCAGCCAGCTTCCGAAAAAAGCATCCAAAGAACGATTTCCACTATTATGGAAATTATAATACTGATGGAATGATTCCGATATACTCCATCACGGGAATTGCGTATGGTATGGTGGAATTGATTCGACGGGTTATTCCATGTGACATAGTTGGAGGAAATGTCCACAAGCTCCGTCGAATGGATGCTCTGATTCATGTGAGATCTTACCACAAAGAAGGTCCTGCTTTGGCTCAATCTTCTCTGATAACTAGTGCATAGATCTTTTATGAAATATCTGGCACCGTTGGTACGTTCTGTACGGCCCTAGCACTAATTCCTCGGTTTGGGAATAATTTTGCATTCCTGGTTACTCCCATATTTTTTCTGCTTGCGTCCATTATATGGTTCTTCATTGCCGTGCCTGGATTTTACTCTACGAAACCAGATGTGCTTGAAGAGGAACCAACATACGTAAGATCTGCATTAGGGGGGTTTTGGCTGTTCAGCGAATCAGTTTGGACGGGCGCGAAGATTCTTTTTACAAAGCGCAAATTCATCTGGCTGCTTCCGGGATATGCTATCGCTTTATATGGGCATCGGTACCTAGAGAATGGCCTTGCTCCTGCTGTTGCGCGCCGATATCTGGGGAACTCGGCGTGGTCGCAAATCATGGTGGGCGGTTCTAATTTTGGCGAACTCCTAGGTGCCCTAAGCGTGTTTCTCTTTACCAATTCAATCGAAACGCCGATACCCTGGCTTCGACTTGACTCGCTTATGTTACTCATTGTCTGGTATCTGCCATTTTGGCGGCCACCGCAGCTCGATGTTCGACAAGCTTGGATAGTCGCTGCGACTTTCATTCCCATCTCGTTTGGATGGGCCGCTGGAGATGTCTCTCTTGCTGCATATATTCAGACCTCGTTAGCTCGTACCGAAGCTCAATCTCGGAATGTCTCGGCCCTTGGTGCGGTCATGGCATTCCTTTACTCTATATATATCGTGACGTATGCCATCACCTCCCCACTGCTCGGGCAGTACATCGACAACGTGTTCGAAGCCACCGGGGGTGTTGATGGTGGAGGAAATATATATCAAGCTATTCAGAATGTGGGTGGGGTGCAATTCACTATAATATTTGTTCTGGTCATGACCGCGACGTTTATTCCAAGTGGTGCGCTCGCCTTGAACCCGAAAATGCTCTTCAACCAAAAGCTAGACACAGAGCTGGAGGAGGAAGAAAACTCCGTGGAATTGAAATACGTCCAAATGCAGGCTAAGACATAGAAGGCCAACTCCTAGAAGGTTCTGGTTGTGATGCTGTGAGGCGACTATCTTCGACAGTCCAAGCCCCCAAAACCTCACTGGCTTGAAACATTTACTTACATAGGAGGCCTGGTATTAGTTAATATGGCGACAGTTGGAATGCTATATTTGATGTATGTATACCCTAGCACTGTCCATTAATATTTTTGTAGCACAATAATGCAAACGAACTGGACTCTTCAAACCTGGCTTTCTCCGAGATCCCTGCTCAGCCGAGCCGATTCCCAATCAGGTCCAGATGAAAAACAGCCGCAGTCTTGGCAGCGGGCCCAACCTTCGCGTTCCTACCCATTGACGTCACCTAAACTTCAGCTGAAAACCAACTCAAACACAACTGTCGGCCATTGAGACTCAGTATTTGATCTAAATGCAGCCTGCCTGAAAATGAGTTGCACTGATCAACCAAGCGCCGAAACTCTATCGAAGCTGCTCTCCAGCCTCTGTACGGAGTATACACGCGTTTACGGAGGATATCGTTGCGATACCCCATGCCTTGGAAGCAAGAACCTATCCTGTATTGACAAAAGCGCTATGCAGTATGGTAATAATTCTATCCTTTCTCCAGTTTAACCTACAAAAAGGAAACCGTTCAATAGGAGATTCCCTGTACGCCAGTGTTCTCTCCAGTAGATTTAAAATATGTTCCGGGACGTTAGTACACATACCACGTCTTGTACAAACCCAAATCTTCCAGAGAGCAAGGAGTCAAGCATGGTTTAGCCCAACTACTTCTTTGTGCTCCGTCTTATGGCAACCAAAATGGGTTATATAGACGCTCATCTTTACCAGGTCTGCGGTGTCAAGGAATAACGTAGCACACCCCGGCAGCGATCTTCGGAAGTGTCAACATTAATGGTGGATGACAGGAACGACCAAACAATGAAGTTTGGGGCATAAATACGGCGTGTACTAGGAAATGCCAGCGACGTTTCATACAAATATAGACTTGGCAAGATATCTCGTATTCAGGCCATATTCTAGGCCCTAGCTTTCAGAAGCCCCCCAGAAAAAGTTGGTGGTGTTCGGAGGTATTATAAATTCCCTATGAAGGAGGCCTCCATGGTAAGTAGAATTATGTATTCCTATCATAGCAAGGGGAGAGGCGACTCAGCCGCCGTAACGGATAACACAATACCTAAAATATGGCGCGCCATGAGCAATTCTTCCAAGTCAGTTCAATGGTGGAAATGGCTCCAGACAAAGAAGGAACATTTATTGCACAGAGGTTTGAGTTACTCTGCTTATAATATACTCCAAAAATATCTGTGTAGCCCTAACGATTACGCGGTGTAGTGACAGCTCCGACCAAAATATACATGCAATTGAACTTGGGGAGGGTGTCAGCTTGAATAGCAATGTCTCTGGAAAGTACGAAACCGTAGTTATGTGAAATCCCGATTTTCAGCGATGCCACCGTTAACAAATATATCTACCATCAGAATCAAGAATCCTTTGGCAAATATTCCCAAGCAAAGGCTACTCCAAGATGTCAAAGAATTTGCCAACACCAACGGACTTAGCCATATATTGCCTATCCTGGAGAAAGGGGCACTGGTAGCAAAGGACCCCGCGAATTGGGAAACAGTTGAAGGACTCACAAGTGACGAACATGAGGCAATTCGAAACGAAGTATTACATAAATGGCGGCAGCCTAGAGCCTTATATCTCACCATGGTCCTTTGTTCGATAGGTGCCGCTGTACAGTGAGGCTCGTTATAGATTAGCCATGGGACATAGCTGACAGTACCCAGAGGATGGGATCAAACAGGATCGAATGGCGCCAATTTATCCTTTCCGGAAGCATTTAATATCGTCGACACCGCAGGTACCCCTAATGCAGAACTGCATCAATGGCTAGTTGGTCTGGTCAATGCGTGCGTTCCAATAGATACCCCCATTCAGCCTCTGCTGACACCCCAATAGTGGGCCTTATATCAGTTCTGCGTTCCTGTAAGTTGCAACGTGGCTGGAAAGTTTTGATATTTATCATCAGCTCTAATGTTTGCAGAGGATGCTGGCTGTCAGATCCCATAAATAGGTTCTCCGGACGACGAGGCGCAATTTTTGCTGCCGCTATATTTTGCGTGCTTGCACCTATCGGTTGCGCAGTATCTCAGAGTTGGCAGCAGCTTTTGGTCAGCCGCCTACTCTTAGGCCTTGGTATGGGAATAAAAGCTTCAACTGTCCCAATGTTCTGTGCAGAAAATACGCCTGCATCTATTCGAGGTGGACTGGTCATGGGATGGCACTTGTTTGTCGCATCATTCAACTGAGTTGGAAAGGTATCTAATGATATCCACAGGTGGACCGCATTTGGAATTTTTCTTGGTTGTTGCGCAAACCTTGCGGTGAAAGACACTGGTAGCATTTCATGGAGGTTGCAATTAGGTTCCGCCTTTATTCCAGCTCTTCCCCTTTTATTTGGAGTATTCTGGTGTCCGGAATCGCCCCGATGGTATATAAAAAGAGGCAAAATAGCCAAGGCGTATCAATCCTTATGCCAACTTCGAAACCACGAGATCCAGGCGGCTCGAGACCTTTATTATATCCACGCGCACATTCAGGTTGAAAAGGAAATTATAGGAAAAGGAAGCACAGTCGCACGCTTTATTGAACTTTTCACGATTCCTCGGGTTCGTCGTGCCACGCTCGCCGCATCGATTGTCATGACAGCTCAGCAAATGTGTGGCATTAATATCATAGCGTTTTATTCATCCACTGTCTTCGCAGCAGCTGGGGCAAGCACAACAGATGCGCTGCTAGCTTCTTGGGGATTTGGGTTAGTGAGTTTCCTTTTTGCACTTCCGGCAGTCTGGACAATCGATACCTATGGACGACGCGCACTGTTGCTTTTCACATTTCCACAGATGGCCTGGACAATGCTGGCGGCAGGGCTAGCCTTTCGCATTCCCGAAAATAAAAGTTCACACCTTGTTGTAATTGCACTCTTCATATTCCTCTTTGCAGCATGGTACGCGCCCGGGGAAGGGCCCGTTTCCTACGCATACTCTGCAGAGGTGTTCCCACTTTCACATCGCGGTAAGCCCTAATGACCTAGAAGGTCCAGCAGTTCAATGAAGTTGTCTAATATCATTGCAGAGATTGGGATGGCATTTGTTGTTTCATCTTGTTTCTTCTGGGCGGCCGCGCTTTCAATGACTTTTCCTCGAATGCTTCGTGCAATGACTCCAACTGGTGCATTTGGGTTCTATGCGTAAGTAAACCTAAATGTTGAGGTGCAAGCCACATCTTGGCTAATGGTTTTGTTTCCTAGGGCTCTAAATGTGACTGCATTTGTTATGATTTTCTTGTGGGTGCCGGAGACAAAACAGCGCACGTTGGAGGAATTGGACTATATATTTGCAGTGCCAACCAAGAAACATGTCTATTATCAGGTCTTCAAAGTCCTCCCATGGTCGGTTAGACGATATATTTTTCGTCAAAATACTCATATTGAACCATTATACAAGCTAGATCATGTCACAGGCAAGCCAGATGACCAAGACAGAAAGAGGTCAAGGCACTCACAAATTTTGGTAGCAACCAAATAAATTCAAGGGTGGAATGACCGGTCACGTCTTTCTTACTTATATTAAAAAAGTCAATGCCTTCCAACTATTGAAGCACCAAAGCCTTCTACCAATTGTGTGCAATTATTGTTAGATGGGTTTGAAGATTGATGTTTTAGGCTGGTTGTATTAATTTGACAATAGCACACGAAGAGAAAATTTTAGTTAATAATTCCACTGTTAAAATGGAAGAGGGGGGAAAAGTTGTAACTAGGGGTTCTAATTTAAGTTTTTTTGATGAGCTTGCATGGCACCAGTCATATAAAAGTAAACATAGCTACCTTAAGAATCCACTCACTTAGTTGCTCTTTGTGAATGTTGGATGAGCATTCTATAGTATATCTCACAGCACTCCTGGAGTTTCAACGTTGGATCAAAGGGAAAAGTGGCGTTAGTAGCCCCATGCTGAACCACGGGACACAGTCATAATCATTAATCATGGTACAACCGCACTGTGACAGGAATGTATAAGTGTTGGACTGTCTTGAGTAGCAAAATTGAAGGAGCCTGCCTGTTGCTGGGAGGTTGGGTGACGGAGACATGCAAACCTACCAGATTTGAATTCTGGTCACATGACCTGGTCCATCTCGGCGGAGCGCGGCTCTCCACGCCTCGAAGTCAATATCAAGTTGTCTGGCTGTTTATGTGGGCTATGTCTACAGCTGAAAATCAGATCACCCACCTAGCATGTTTGGCTCTGTCCCTAACCTATTTTGCCGTTTATTAGAGTGGTGAGATAGCTACACCGTCTTGACAGTTTATTTCATGCCTACAACCCACTATTGTGCCTATGGAAGATCCCATCCTTTTTCACCTCAGGCTTTGAAGAAGCTCTTTGTGACAGGCCTTTGAATCGCATTAACATCACTCCAGACCTCCTTTTGAATATCTGTCTTTACTAACCTATTCATTTCTGGTTGGTTGTTGTGCTGGGGCAGCCCTCATACATAGTGGTGGCGACCTTGGGCCGAGCCCTGCAGTGTGTTATTAACAAAACAAACAAATTCAACCATTTACAGTATACTACTCTTTACCATTCTCGTGCCTCTCTTATTAGCGGTTTTTCCTAAGCAACAATGCCTTGCTTTAAAGGCCTCGCCGTCAGCATCCACACCCCGAGCGGCCCTCTATCCGAATACTCTGTTCAGCGCCAATCGAGAGCATCCCGCATCGCGTGCTACATCCCTGTTCCCCCGCCTAAGCTACCTGATGTGTCGAATGGCAAGCCAGAACAATCTACCTTTGCGATCTCCATAACCCTCCTTGTGCCAGGCATGAAAGTTCCATACTCTAGCCCAAAGCCCACACCGGATAACCCAGAGCCGAGTCCGAAGACAGTTACCGGAATTCCAGAACGATCCACGGCAACGGGCGCTGTCCACCCATATCAGCCTC
Source organism: Ophidiomyces ophidiicola (assembly GCF_022830035.1). Lineage (NCBI taxonomy): Eukaryota > Fungi > Ascomycota > Eurotiomycetes > Onygenales > Onygenaceae > Ophidiomyces > Ophidiomyces ophidiicola. The sequence continues at coordinate 569,937 of NW_026054649.1, forward strand.
TAACAGCTTCTGCAAATGAAACCATTGCCGCGTATATATATTTTGATGGAAGACAAAAAGAAGAGGTTGCTACACTATTACGGAGGGGCGAGGAGACCTGGGTTAACTCAAGATGGGTCGGGGTACCTCAGTCAGAAGGAGGTGGTCTTGCCGAGAGAGAATTCCTCTTCCGTGAGGTTGGTCTTGAAAGATGGTTGAATGGGCTGGATTTGGAAGGCAAGGATGCCGCAGAAAAGGTCGAAAAGCGACGCCAGAAAATGGAGAAACGGAAGAAAAAAAGAGAGCACCGGGAAGCCTCTCGCCGTCAAGAAGGTTGCAGTGAGGGAACGGGCATGGATCTAGATGATGGGAAAATAAAACGAGCATCAGAAGTTTTGAAGTATGGAGGCAACGAACAATCCCCAGTGGAGAATATATCGGATGACGCAGATTATTGTTTTTCGGATGATACATCTGACGATGACCCCATTCCGGAAACAACCGGCCAAATCAAAGTCGCTTTATTTCGCGTCCTGGCTTCAGGGGAAATCAAGCGCGGCGAATATTCCCCGCAATTTGATGCCCACGATGATGACGAAGATGCTCAAGGTGCAAACGGGCGAAGTAGTGGCGAGGATATCGATCACACTACTAGTTTTGCGAAGCCGAAATCTCTAGATCCTAAATCCATCAGTACACAGACTGTTACTGGAATCGACCCAGCAGACAGACCATATGCCGTCTTCACATTCATGTACAGAGGAGAAAGTACGTTTCCTTTCACCTTTAATTTCTAAGCTTCTTGACTAACGATTATTAGGGCAACTTCAAAAGATGGGCATATTGAAAACATCTAAACCCCAGGAAAAGGATGCAGAAAAAACTGCTCGACGAAAATCTGGGCAGCCAGACTTCTCAAAAATTGGGCCACTAAAGCCCGGTGGTGGAGCGGGCTTCCTAAATTTTCGGGATGGAGACAACAACGGTTCAAAATCTCGACAAGTGAACAAGAGAGGAAGCGCAAGCGATATGGATAGCGACGACGACGATGATGGCCTCGGCTCTATAGTTGTTAAAGCGGAAGATGAGGAGGACAAAGATGTAAAGACCAATTTATCTCCTGAAGATGCAAGATTCCAAGGAGAACTTGCTGAAGGTGTTCGTCAAATAAAGGTAATTCATTGTCTGATTCTGTTACTCATAGTGAATGGTGATGCTGATGACTACAAGCTCAAACGACAACATTCTTCTGAGCCCATAATAAATGGCGCTAATAATATCGATGCGACAAAGGTCTGCAAGTCTGCAACTCCGGCATCTATAACTACACCACCTGCAACCACAAAACAAGATACAACACCACCACACGCAGGCTTATCTGGGAAAGATCCAGCTCTAAACTCTCTAGAAGATGGATTCGTAGGCAGTCCTCTTAAAAAGCACCGAGCGGGCTCCCCCAGCACAGATGATATTGTACGCCAAAAATTGAGCTCAGGCATATCGACAGGGATACATGAAACCATGGGTATAGGAAGCAATCCAAATAACGTAAATAATGGTAAAGTTTCCTCGGCGGAAGTTATTATGGATACCGACAAAAAGACAATTATCGAGGAAGAGTTATAAGAGGCTCTCTTGCGCTAACTGGGCTGGCTTCTGGACCACCAAACTGCTTAATCCCGCTCACGAAATTTACAATCCCACAAATTTTGCGATCGCCCCTTGACCTTCCCACCCGCCACTACCGGGTTGGCAGTGTGAGTGAAAGATAAGAACAGTCACAGATTAAATAATATTTTGGCTACTGATTGGAGTATGACACTATACAATATTGGATTGGGGAATATGCGTCTGATGTTGAAGACGCCTACCGCGCCAAGAATAAGAATTCTGTTGTAGTCACTCAAAAGCTACCTAGGGCCCCTTGCCACACTTATTGAAAGCGAATATAGGACATTAAAGTAAATATGCAATTATCCCAACAATGGTGTTTGAATAGAATGGGGTCATTTGGGTCATTTGGGTCGTTAAACATATCACACAGGGTGTCGCAGTATTTCGCATAACACTTCAACTTAACTCTCGTAAATGACTGTATCGTTCTATATACCCAAAATGGACATACGACCTTGCCAAAAATACAGTCGGAAGTATTATCAAGCGACGGCTGGATAAATATATGAAACATGTCAGAAAGTGCTTGTGGGTGTTGTGATATACCTAGCAAATACCAGCATTGGCCATTTTCCAAGGGTCTAATATGCTCAGTGCGCAGGTAGTATACCATTATGCCAAAGCCTATTATCTTCATTCCGTAGTAAAATGGCCACAAACATCAGGAAGCATGCCTTATATTGTTGAAAAGTCTCCGCTGTAGTAATATCAGTGTCATACTTCTGATTGAGCCAGAATGAGGGCGATAGCAACTCTAAGAGCAGAAAACATGTCCCCTAAAAGTCAACGCATGCTTCGTAATCCAGTCCTTATCCACAACAGTATTTCCAGGATTGATACCTATCATTGCATGGGATTAGTGAATTTTCGGTAGAGGGTTCTCACGAGCACTAGAGCTGCTGCCTTCATGCGTATATCCGTTTCATCTAGCGCAGTAATAGGTAGGTACCAGAGATAACTATCGAGGCTAGTAAGTAAATCAATTTAAACGACTCGAATATTCGAACAAATTGTATCTGAAGAGTTGCCAAGGTATGCATATGTTTGTGTCAACACTGTTTGCCACTTCCCATAGAAAGATTAACTCGGTGGGCTAGAACAATCATCTTCAACCCAGTTAGTGATAGTATACCCGAATGCTACGAAAAGTCCTAGTTCGGGGTGTGAATTCACTAATCTTTGACCTCTACATGAGATTGAGAGAAAGTGCCCAAAGGTAGCATTTTGATTCTTGGCAAAATTAGGATATATTTAGGTAGAAAAACTTCTCCCCGCTGGTTGCAAGCGAGAATATTTATGGCCGGTGATGTTTTGCGCTTGCGCTCTGGCCACCTATGAGGACGAAGCCTCTCCATTTCGGAATCGGTATATCAAATCGGTTATCTTTCATCCAGATGTAAGTTGCGACTTCTGTGTGCAGTTTCTCGCCCGACATGGTATCCCTGAAGGGATCTGTTTCGCCTATCTTATGCATAAATGGCACCTTAAATGCTACTTTCGTAGGCAAGGAGAAAGGGTTAGATATACCGAGCAGTATAACTAAGTTGGTATTTCCACATCTGTATTTATACTCCTTCTCCCCAAGTTAGAACCTAAACTTACTCAAGATACAGACCATAGTGAGAAGCAACGAGGTCTTAAATACTGTGATGTGGTTCGTATATAATTTGAGAATGAATAAGTATTTAGCGACGTTGCAAGTGTAGTGGGACCATTGGAGGGAGGGAAGCGTCGCGTGGTTTGCTTGTTCTAGGGATATTAGGTTTAAAATGATTAGAAACAATAGCGGCTTCTTTTGTTAGGCAATAGCTCCTATATACCAGAGTTTTATCAGTTTTCTTGACTCTCTCACGCAACAATATTGTAGAGTGAAACGAATTTAGGTTTGATATACGCGCCGTCCGGCGGCGCGAGTGCGGAGTACCAGTTAATGCCAAGAAATAGGAGCCGCAGGTGCCAGCCAATGATAGATGAATATTCCTCACCGCTCATTCACCTCCGGCCATCCAATCAGCGCAGAATCGTCCTTCAACCATGGCTTCAAAAACGGCGATTGCTATCACATCACGTCGATGAGATACGCTTCCTAATACTGAAAAGCTTTCAATACCTCATCAGTATTAGGCCGCCTTTCAATCAGGCGCCAGATGTTGAAGGCACAGTGTCCTCCGTATAGGTTGCCATATGATATGTCCAGATTGGCTGTGCCTTTCTTTCTCTTTGCTTACCGCAGTCTTTAGGAACAGTGTGAGCGAGAATATTTTCTACGGGTAAGTTCATATGTATGGGGACTCTCTATAGTCTATTGCTAAATCACGCTTTTTAACCCAAGGTCATCAAGATACATTTATGTACTCCGTACGGAATACTCTACCCGAAAATGTTCTCTGGATCTCGCCAAATTCTAAGCGCTTCAAGCGAATAATTAATTATGTGGTTTATCCAATGAAATTGGGATTCTCATGTAACTACGGAGTACGCTGTGCGACTCTCAGGCATTTTGCGGAAGTGGCTTCTCCATCTTTCGACCGTTCGCCGCCACTCCCGAGATTTGGCTTTTTTCCCATAGATGATCGGTAGACCTCCAACCCTAAGCCAACTTAGTTATTAAGTTAAGAAGCATCTTGCTCCGGAATAAGCGAATAGGGTCGGGAATTAAGAAGTGTTCTTAAGAATATATTATTCAGAGACTTTCCCATCAACCTGCTTTTGAAAACGACAAAGTGTAAGACAGCCGAGTTTATTCTAGCCTAAGATATGGCGATTTTAGTCATGTATGCCACCCGGCATTATGTGGTAGAAACTCGGTTTTCTTTGGACTGCTCTCGTTTGCCATCAAATTACGTTTCATGGCAAACAACCAGGCGATAGCTTGAAAGCCAAATCTCCTGCTGAATGGCGACTATTTCTGATGAATCAATTTTCTTTTCTTCTTTAATCTTTACGCTCTCCTATGATCCCCCTGCCCCACAGGATGCCGGAGCTGCTGGGTCCAAGGGAAGCCAGACTATATCCTTGTTAACATGAGAAACCCTCCGCCAGCGGTTGTCAGCTCTTGGCCCAAGCCCAACTACGTGAACCCTGAACGACAGGGTCCAAGCTCCATTATAGTTGGAGCCATATTTCTTTCGATATCCTTCCTTGTTGTCGGGCTACGAATGTTTGTGCGGCTTCATATGAAAAAGACCGCAGGATGGGACGACTGGCTGATGCTTGTTAACTTGGTATGCCAACTTGGTTGATAATGGAAAATAGCTTTCTAATTTGATCTAAATGCAGCCTCTTTTGGCCTGCCATACTTCTGTGTTGATAGTCGGAACGTATTTTGGATGGGGTGAGTGGTGCTTGTCTCTATTAATTTGGATGCTTTCTAAAATAACGGCCAACTGCATTTAGGATATCATATCTGGGATAACAAACCGCAATGGATTCGAGGCTCCCGAGTTGTACGGCTCAATTACCCTTTTTTGAATGTGTTCTGACAGATCACAGACCACTTGGGTCAGCCAGCTCTGTTCTGTGTTGATTATGACATTTGTGAAGCTCTCTATTTTGGCCTCATATCTTCGCATCTCAAAGACAGCCAAATCATTGAGATATGCCACATGGGTTATGATTGGCGTGATAACTGCATGGGGAGTTGGTATATAAATTGATTCACTGAAATGCCTTTATTCAAGTTCAAAGAAGCTAACAACGGCTATTACAGCATTTGCTTTCTCGTTATTTTTTGCTTGCGTGTAAGATCCCTGCCACACCTGTATACCATCATCTCCATTGCTAATATGCACTCACTTATAGGCCATTAAGACACTACTGGGACCATTTCAGTGATCACCATTGCTCCAATGAAGCTGGCCGGATTATGACAACTTCAATATCAAATCTTGTCTCCGACGTCCTCGTCCTCGCCCTCCCAATTCCCACATTTTGCAAGATGCACCTTCCGATTAGAGAGAAAGTCATTCTTATTATCCTGATGAACTTGATACTAATGTATGAGTATCTCCACTATGAGTATCTCCACTATCCTGTTTTGGCCTTTTTTTTGTATTTCGGCCGAGACCTACGGCAATACTAACAAAGTACTTACTGACGCATACTTGCAGTGCCTGCGCCGCATCAATTGTGCGAGCGTACTACACCTATGTGGTTGTTGCTCGAACTTATGATGTAACATGTATGTATCTATCCAATATTCCAGAGGGCCTTGTGTCAGTCTAATGAAAGAGTCGTAGGGATAGGATATAAAGTGTGGCTATGGAGTTCCCTCGAGGGCAATCTCCTCGTGATATGTGCATCTGTACCGACGCTACGACCTTTCGCAAGGAAATATTTCCCGCGTTTGGGATTCAAATCCGTCGATGGAACGTCCCAGGAAAACTCAGCCGCGCAGGCCCCAGCACTCCAGCGCTCCCCTTCTCAAAGCCGACATTCAAGCGAGAAAGACGAAGAAAGCTCGTTGGAAGACCTTGCTCAACAATATTTAAGAACAACTGTCGAATGACAAGAGTGCCAGGAGTTAATCCACTTTTGCAGCGTTAAAATTGAAGAACATATAGCAAGCCAAGATTCCGATTTCCATAAACCCCCCCCCTTTGGCGTGTTAATGTGCATAAAATACCCTATCTCTATAGAATTTCATTTCTTGAATACTCTCTAGAATATCTTCTTTCGCCAAATGCAACCCCTTTTTTTCTGGAATGTCTTGTAGGACCTCGTCCGCTGCCCACCTCCTTATTGATTCTTTCACGCTACTCACATCCAAAATTCGATAGTGCAACCATTCAATCACCCTTTTATAGGGCTGGCGCGCTAAGAACGCCCGGTCCATATGTACTGTATTTCCGGCAAGCAAAGCTTTACCACTTTCGGGCACATACGTGCGTATATATGTAAGTAAGGCGTCGGTGGCATCGATTGGGGTGGTGGTTGAAGCAAGAACAGCAGCGGTCAGACCGGAGCGGGCATGGGTAGAAATACACCAAGGGTTCATGGCTGATAGAACATGCTGGGGCTGGTGGATGGTGACGTGGAAGCCGTTTGGCTCAAGAAGTTCAAGATTATAGTCCGTGATAAAGCAGCTGATTTGAATTATATGGTCGCTTTCGGGATCCAGGCCTGTCATCTTCAGGTTGATAGAAAGCATGCGTTAGTCGAGACAGGGACCAATCGACGAGTACGCATGCATGTTACATACATACCTCACAGTCTATCCAGACCAGTGGTTCCTTCGAACGGGTCAGTGCCATTTTTCTATCTATCAGTTTCGAGCATTCCACTTATTGAGGATGATTCTGTTGTGTTTTACGAACGGGAGTCTAGAACTCTAGCTAATTAACAGCCCCGCAAAAGCTCGACAAGGCCCCGCGGCCTCAATTTGCAAGTTTGAGGCTTAATTGATCAATGCGACTGCAAAACAGGCCCAAAGATTCACTGCAATATCGGCTTACAGAGTAATTCGTCCGCAAGAGAACATGGTTTTGTTAAGCACTAGTTAGCTGCATCGCTTGTAGGACGGATTGGCGGTGGTGCGCCTATGACGCCATCGAACAACAAACGACACTGCAGCTGCCCCTCTTCTGCCTCCAACCTCACCCCTCCTCCCACTCGGCCATCGCGAGGTTCGATTCTACTCGGTAACTATCGCGCCTCGAAGGGAGTCTACGTCGCCGTATAAGCCAACTTAACGCTTGCCACTCTTTTACCTAAGCTCAATCGGCCTGCAAACTCTGAAATCATGGGCGTCAAGTCTGTGCCAATTACCCCCTTTTCGGACCAGAAAGCTGGAACGTGAGTCTGCTTTACTGTTTACATTTGCTCCCCTTATGAATTGGCTAACAACACAAAAATAGTTCTGGCCTGCGTAAGAAAGTCACAATCTTCCAGCAATCCCACTATACGGAATCATTCATCACCAGTATCCTCAAATCAATTCCGGAAGGGGTTAAAGATGCATTCCTCGTCATTGGTGGAGATGGACGCTTCTACAATACTGAAGTCATTCAGCTAATTGCACAAATTGGCGCTGCGTATGGCGTGAAGAAATTATTGGTTGGCCAAAACGGCATCCTAAGCACCCCAGCCGCAAGCCATGTTATCCGGAAGCGAAAAGCCACTGGAGGCATCCTTCTAACAGCCAGCCATAACCCTGGAGGTAGGCTATTTTCAAACTTGCGAGCCTCTACTCAGTGCTGTATTAACGACATCTGAATCCCAGGCCCGAAAGCGGATTTCGGTATCAAATACAATCTTTCCAACGGTGCTCCTGCACCAGAGTCCGTGACGAACAAAATATACGAGATTTCTAAATCTCTTAGTGAGTACAACATTATGGATCTCCCACTCGTCGACTTGGAGAATGTTGGAACACAGAAATATGGAGACTTAGAAGTGGAAGTTATTGACTCGACCGCCGACTATGTTGAAATGATGAAGGAAATATTTGATTTCGACCTCATTCGCTCCTTCTTGAAAAGTAATAGTGATTTTAAAATTCTGTTTGATGCTCTTCATGGTGTTACTGGGCCATATGGAAAGGCCATCTTCATTAAGGAATTAGGGTTGCCGGAGAGCTGCTGCCAGAACTGCGTTCCGCTACCCGATTTCGGCGGTGGCCACCCTGATCCAAATTTAACCTATGCGCGGTCCTTAGTCGAGAAGGTCGATAAGGAAGGGATTCAATTTGGCGCTGCAAGTGATGGTGACGGCGATCGTAACATGATCTATGGCGCCAAAACGTTTGTGTCTCCTGGAGACAGTTTGGCTATTATCTCACACCACGCCAAGCTCATTCCATACTTTAAAAAAAATGGCGTCCATGGACTGGCTCGCTCCATGCCCACATCTGGAGCCGTTGACCTGGTTGCCAAAAAACAGAACCTTCAATGCTATGAAGTCCCAACTGGATGGAAATTTTTCTGCGCCTTGATGGATACGAAGAAAATGTCTATATGTGGCGAAGAAAGCTTTGGCACTGGAAGCGACCACATCCGAGAAAAAGATGGCGTCTGGGCCGTTGTTGCTTGGCTTAATATTATTGCTGGTGTCGGCCAGGAAAACCCAGGGAAGCCGGTAAGCATCTCGGCAATTCAGAACGATTTCTGGAAAACATACGGGCGTACCTTTTTCACCAGATATGATTACGAAGATGTCGACAGTGCGGGGGCAAGCAAAGTGATTGAAAACCTTAAAGAATTGATTACCACCAAAAAGGACTCGTTCATAGGTTCAAACGTCTCTGGCCGCAAGGTCACGGAAGCTGATGACTTTTCTTATACGGACCTCGATGGGAGTGTTAGCAAAAATCAGGGAATTTTTATAAAGTTCGACGATGGTAGTCGTATTGTTGTCCGCCTTTCTGGCACGGGAAGTAGCGGTGCAACCATTCGTCTTTATGTTGAGCGCCACGAAATGAACGAGAATGAGTTCTCCAAGGATGCTCAAGAATACTTGAAGGAGAACATTGGCCTTGCTGTTCAGTTACTGAAGCTGAAGGAATATGTTGGGAGAGAGGAGCCTACAGTTAAGACCTAAAGCTGTGCTCCCGCGCCGGAGCTTCATAGACATTACGTTCTTCGACAACTCACTACATTGATACATGACCATTACGAATTATATGACTACTAAAATACGTCAGCTGTTAATAGCATTGACTTTATCTAGCAAAGATCAGGCTACTTTGAGAATATAGACACTGGCCTAGATCTAGGAGAGACTTGCTTTTATAGTTATGATGGCTTATTATGATAATATGTGGCCGAACAATGCGAATGGATCCTAACTTGTCATCCAACAACAGCATCCTCTCCTCTCCACCATTCATCTCTTTAAGCTCAATTTTGCCTTATCATCGTATAAGGATGGATAAGTTTGTGCACTGTCCTGTAGCCAAATCAACTTGAAGATGCCTCCTTTACAGTAGAATATAACTTTTTGCTGCTGCGTGCGGGAATCCAGCCTTTTTGCGTAGAGCCGCGTAAAGTGTGTAGACAGATATTATTCCAGGGAGAATAGTCGACAAAAAGAATTGCTGTCCTGGAGCGGAAAGCTCATGTCTAACTCAATAAAGTCTTTAGGTGCCCTGATCCTGATAAGACGCCAATACTCCGTATATTCCGTAGAAAGAATGATAAATAGAGACAAGGTAAACAGAAAAGGAAAAAGAGGAACGGGGAGGGGGGACAGCAGAATAGATAAATACAACATGAGGGTCTTAAACTACTCCGTATTTACTCCGTAAACTCCTTAAATGCAGAATCGATGGAAAGAAATAGGAAGTTATAAAGTAGGAGAGAGTATAGCTAGCAGATGAGGTCAACCGAATATTAAGTAGAGTGTTGAGATGGGGTTTGGAACAGGGGAAGTCGCTCATTTATGCCACTGTTTGGGCTTTGTAGGTTTTCTACCTGCGCTTTCTCGGCGGTGCCAAGCGTCCTGGGGCATAACCCACCCGCGGACTCTTTTTGCATATCGACGCTCTCGCAGCTGGGGATCAGGTATCCACTTATCTTTACCTTCTGGGAGGACACGTTGACGCGTTAAAGCGCCGGGGCCGCCGACATTCAAATGCCAGGACGGCTGACCAGGGAGTGGTACGGCCTTTGAAAGCATCAGGAGGTAATAAAGGGCAAGGGTCGCAGTAAAAGGCCCTGAGAGTCCTGGCGTTGAAGAGCGCTCGGGGGTTGTACTGCGAGAAGAACCGGAATAATCGGAGGATTGGCTCGAGTCAGAAGAATAAGTACGCTCAAGATCGCAAGCAGCCAAGGCGTTGTATGAAGCCGAGGATGTATTTGTTGTGATTGGGGTTGCGAGTTCCAAAAAGCCAAAGTAGGGAACGTCGCCACCTTCATCACATCCGGCACGAACACAAACAAGCTCAATTTCATTCATGATAAAACCGTACCGGCAAGAATGCTCTCGCATGCAGCGCTGTAAATGTGAAAGCCCATGGAGATACTCCACTCGACGATGAGGCTGCTCATTACGCATACCAGTATTCCAACGGTCAAACGTCTTTACAAGTCCCACCAAGCGGCCACGAGGCGATCCTGTTGATGTTATTTCCGTGTCAGACGGATAGTTTGCAAGAAAGTGAGGGCCATTCTCATGATTGGTCCCCACCTCAGGTGCAGCGTAAAGAGATAAGCACTCGCGACCCTGAGAGACCCGGAGTGCAGCATTGACACGGGGAGCGTATATATCGCGAATAGCTGTTGCAAGAGCAAATTCGGAATCTGGCAGAAGCCTTGAAGAGGAAATATTGGATTTTGGCGTAAGGCTATCCGGGATATCTGTTGTGAGTAGCTTTGATAGTTTTGGTATCTCGCTCATCGTGTCCAGTGAGAAAGTGGACCATCGCCGCAAATTTCGAATGTCCCACCAAAAATGAGTCTGAGTTTGAGAAGAGGTATGGCCGGAGATGTTTTGCGTCAAATTTACAGCCTGTGTCGGAGCAGTGAGATATTCAAAAAGAGTTGTGGAAGTGGGTACTTGGGGCTTAGCAGGGCCGGCAATGCTAACTGGAGCTTCAAGTCTCTTAGTGGGAACAGTTGGCACATTGTAAACTCCGGGAGTGCCACTATAGGACTGGTGGGGCAGAGGATCGTGTTTAGCAGGGCCATAATTGGGTAACGTCAGCGCTGTCGAAGATACAGGAGTTGTGGGGCTGTACTGGGACACAAATTTTGGCAGCTGGCGGTAGGTAGGATATCCATAGCGGGAAAGAGTTGATTCGTCAATACTAGGTGCAGAAACATTGCGAGAGTGACCAGAGCGCCCGCGAGGCTCTGTCGGAGTAGAGACAGGGGAGGCAAGATGAGCATTCAACGCAGAGGCAGTAGAGATAGGTGGAATCAGCATTCCAGTTGAGTCAACGGCCGGTCGTGGGGCTGCAAGTCGAGCGGATGGGTATGGAGCATAGCCAGCGGGGTTGACAGTGCTGGACATGGCCCTTCGATGGCGCTGAGAAGCTTTTTGAGATACGGGCTCAACCACCACATCCTGCGGACGGATTTTGGGTAACAAGGCACGGCCATGTGGGGGGTAGGCGGGTGAACGATTAGGAGTGGTAATACATGTATTCACTGACTCTGGAGAAGAATCGAGTGTGTATATAGAGGATCCTGAAGTCGAACGGCTGTGGATAGTATTGAGGTACTGCCCTGCAGTATAGGCGGTCGGAGGAGTCGTTGGTGGATAATTATAAGCCATTATTACTTGTCTGATATCACTTAAAATAGAAGAGCCAGTAAGACAAGTTGAGTATAGAGGCAAACTTCAAGAGTTAGAAACGGTAATAGAATATAGAATTAACAAGGAAGGCCGGCTTCCTGAGGTGTCAGAAGGTATCTGACGGGTAAAACCAAAATAGACGAGAGAAATTGGCAAAAAGGAATCGTGACCAGGGTCCTTCTCAGAAGGAGACTCGATGGCCAGTAGAAAGGAAAGGGGAAATTGGAAACCTGACAACTGAGGAAAAAATAGAACGAGGAGCACGATCCAGCAATCAGGGCGGGAATCGAGACACTATAAATCCTCGATGGCAAGACCCCCATTTGCAATTGACAGACTGGGATTCCAAAGAGGCGCCATGAGCATGGATAACATGAAACAAAGCTACCGGCCGTAGACAGAACGCTACGGCAGTATTAAGTCAAGGAAACACCCTCTTCGGGGCCGAGCGTGGTGTCATAGCTTCCTTTGTGAGAAAACTCTATCGTATCGCGCTCTGCATACACGCGCGCGCGCGCAAACCCCAGGCATAGCGGTGAACGGCGACGCCTCTACTGGAGGAGCTCCATGCAGGTTTACCCGGGGGAATGGGTTCGATGGGTTCTTTCTCCGAGTTTCATCTTCTCATGCGGGCAGGATCCTCGCCAACCTGGCCCCTTGAGCGTCATATTTTTGGGCAATTCCATCCTGTCCTGATGGGCGCTTGTAGTTGCATCTTCCGGACCCGAAAAGTAGAGTGGGGGACTCCCAATGAGGCAAGACAAAAAGAAAGAAAATAGAATTGAGACACCGGAGGATAGAATGGAGAATCGGATGATTGCCGTACTATTTTTGACTGCAGAGACGGAGGACCGGGTGTTGCAGTTGGCGCTGGCCCTTGAATGGCGGAGTTGGAGGTCGTTGTCAGGATGCGATCGTCGCCGGGCGGCTACTAGCGCGTTTGCCCGTGTTGGCGGCGCTAAGGTCGCTGATTGGTCGCCGCGGTATTTAAGGTTTCGTCTCTCCGTGTTTCAGAAACACCCTAGTCTAATAAGGCTAGCGTATTTCCCGAAATTCGCGCTAGGCTCGATCCAGACCGGAACGCGTCGTGATCTCGCGTTTCGCCGTTTCGCCGCCGACACGTGCTCTTCGTCGCGCATCGCCCCCAAAGTCCCAACACCCCCGGCACGCTTTGACGCGCGCGCGTGCGTCTTTCCGGGATGCAGCGCGGTATTGGGCCATGACTCACAGCGTCTTGGGTGTGGACTCTCAAGAAACGGTGTTCTTGGGGAAAAAACGCCGAGCTGCCAGGACCTGGTCACTCCTAACTACTAACTGGCGCGTATTTTGGAGGCTCTTTTGCGCATCTTGGTCGTCGACTTGTGCGGGGAGGTTGCACAAGGGCCCCATGGGCAAGTCTAGGCCCATTCCCCAAAGACCATGTTGTCGTTGCATTTCTTGCATCAAGGCCAAGGGCGGAATGTCACCGGCCGCTTCATCCTTGACACGCTTGCCGCCGACTATTGGGCTGCAGGCGTTGTCAGCGATGCTGGCTTCAAAGGCCTATTTCGCCACAATGTCTTTGATAATACTGGCACAGTATTGTAGTAGAGCCAGAGAGGACTGACTTTTCTACTTCAAGTTTTCAACCCGCGTGTGGGGCTATCTTGGTTTGCTTTGGCGAGGAAGATCATCTTTTATACACCAGATTCGCAATGTCTTTGTGGGGCGTTGGCCTTTTACCGAGGATATTATTGATGGGTTGAACGGCAGTCTGATAGCCTAATCGCCTGCTGATATTTCTCATTGTCCTCGTGGGGACGCATGTTTACGCGCGTCTTTTTACCTTTTATGTCGTACGTTTTTCTCCAGTGCGGAGTTCTGGTAATCAGGTTTTTCTGCAGGGCTACACCATACTATTGTTGTAAAAAATTCAATTCATTCAATTCAGCATCTCAAACGAATCTAATTAGTCCCAGTACCACACATCAAAATATCAACTTCTCGATTTTTCCAATGTGATAGGGGTATTTCAATTAAAAAATCCTAGTCATATAACAGGCCATTTTCGGGGTTCTCCAGCATCAAATAATAATCATAATGAATTAAAAAAGTCACAAAAACCAGTTACCATCCCACAAAGTCTATATGCCTTAGCTGTGCCTGGTCGTGGAGTTCCCGGGAAGGAGAGAATCTAGACAAGCTGCATTCTTCAAATTCGATATTTAATGGGCGCTTAAGCTTTGATATCATACTCTCTGCGGAACATATCGTCGACCTTGGTCAAGTAGTATGTTCCAGGTACAATATTCTCCGTGGAGCCAAGAGGGATGAAATCCTTCTTCAAGTGGGCCTTTTCGCGCAGGAGGCACATCTATCAAAAAATAAGTATTAGTCTTAACATCTAAGAAATGCTTAGCAGAACTTGGGTGGACCTACCTCGTCATAAACCTCTGGGGCGACAACTCTTCTAGCATCAAGACGCTTCTGAAGATCCAGCTTCTCAACAATATTGGAAACATCTCCAACAATCTTGGCGCTAAACATGGAGCTGGCCAAACCACTTCCATAACTGAAGATGCCGACGCGCTTGGGCAGGGCTGGGTCAAAGCCGACATTACACAGCAAACTGACTAAACCACTATAGACACTAGCACAGTACATATTACCACACATGGTGGCAACTTGGATAGCTGGCTGAACACGCTCCGCAAATCGTTTTTTGGTAAGAGCCATGAAGGTTTTCTCGATGGCCTTGTCGGAAAGAGATTGGTTGTAGTCAAGGTCGCGGAGTTCTGGGGCAACTTCAGCAAAAGCGGGATGGTCGGGGTTGGCAATATAGTCGTTGTAGAGAAGCCGGCCATAGGATTTCGAGACAAGCTTGCAGGTAGGAGCGTGGAAGAGCATGTAGTCGAAACGGTCAAGAGGGGTCTTGGATTCGTCAACGGAATCGGTTCCGTTTCCGTTCACAGCGGCGTGGAGAGTCTTCTCTCTGGCGTTATACGCCTTGTAGCAAGCGTCAACAGCTTCGGTGTAGCACTTGATGGAAAAGTGGCCATCGACGTATGGGTATTCGCTAGTTAAGTCTGGCTTGTAGAAGTCATAAGCATGGGTGATGTAGCTACCTCGGAGACCGCTCTCAAAAACAATAGGGGCGTTGGGGCCGATGAGCATAGCAACGCAGCCAGCACCACCGGTAGGGCGAGCGTTGCCCTTCTTGTAAAGAGCAATGTCTCCAGCAACGACGATAGCATCTCTTCCATCCCAAGCGGAGGACTCTAGCCAGTTAATGGAGTTAAAGAGAGCGTTGGTGCCGCCGTAGCAAGCATTGACAGTGTCGACACCCTCGACATTTGTGTTTCCAGCGGGAGCAAACAGCTGCATGAGCACGGACTTAACCGACTTGGATTTATCGAGGAGTGTCTCGGTGCCTACTTCCAGACGGCCAATAGACTTGGGGTCGATGTTGTACTTGCGAAGGAGCGAAGAGAGGGTGGTAAGAGCCATGGAGTAGATATCTATTTCTCCGCGTTAGCCACGCTGGCCCTGCGTGCCATATTTTGGGCAGAAGCGACTCGCCTTCTCGGTCATCACAGAAGCTCATCTTCGTCTGGCCCAAGCCAATGGTGTATTTTCCCTGGCTCACGCCATCGAATTTCTCGAGCTCAGCTTGGTCGACACACTGGCCATCAGTCAGCCCACAGACGTCTCTCTCTGAGTCCCAGCAGACGGGGCCTTACCTGGCTGGGGAAATAGACCTCAACGGCCTTGATTCCAATGTTTTGGGGGCGGGTGGACATGATGGGCGACTAGACGCAACAGTGGCTACAATGGCCTCCTGATCAACGACACAGCAGAGAAGCAGCAGGTAGAAAGGCACGAAAGGCCTGGGTCACGAGGCAAAACGCCCGAGTCAGCAGAGGCGTCGAGAAAGCAAAAAGGCGGTCGAGAAGCGGGCTGCGGCGATTGCGTGACTGCACGCGACTGTGCAACAAAGGTGGGCAGCAAAGGCAACGGGGCGGGAGACTCACGGAGAGAAGCAAGCAGGCGGAGGGACGAGGACGGGGACAGAGAGGCGAGCGTTGCGGGAGTGCGAGACACGAGGGACTGTGGGAATGGCGGGCGCCGTGGCAAGGGGATCGATCTTATGGAGGGGGAGAGATGCACGCTTTGCAGGCTGATCCTTATTCTTTTTTTCGTCCGCTGCTGGGCTGCACAACAAATTCCACGCCGCCAGCCGCTTTTGACTTCGCGCTAAAACGCAGCCAAGGGGCTACGCTCGGAGCGGGCAGGCGTAGTTAAAGCTCCCGCAGCGGTGGCCGCGAGGATCGATGGCCGCGAAGGCTCGCGTTGGCGGGCTGCTCTGTACGGAGCACAGGGTACGAAGAGCTGCTTGTTAACCACATAAGCGGGTTACTTGCAGAGTAGTTAACTAACTAATTAATCACACAGCTGGTTAACTACTGACTCCCAACACGACGCCTAGAACTACATAACCACACCCAACGGCTGCCAACACCCACCACGGCCACCCCCTGTCGGCCTTCACCCAGCGGGTGTGCGGGTGGAGCGCTCACTCGTCGCCGTCGGGTAGCAATCTGATAAGACAACGCTCCACTCAATCTTACTCCGATGCCTGTATCGTCGTGACCCTGCTGCCCGCCTGGAAGCTTGCGCCGCCCAATCGCTGCCGCCCGTTGCGTACCGCCGCCGAAATCCTTTTACGCGCCCACCGCGCCGCCAGGAACAGCGGCAATCTTGAGCTCCCTCGCCTTTGCGGCGTGCCATCCCTCGCGCTGCGCCGTGGGCTCAGCTGCCGGCTGAAAGCGAGAGCAACACTGCTGCCTCGTGTGTGTGACTGTGTACCGCGTCCCCGTCAGCTGCCCTATGGCATATCTGGTAGAGCCCGCGCCGTTGCTCTTCGAATCTGACCTGTGGCCTTCCTATTCGGCTAAACTCTTAATGCGTGGGACCAAGCGAGTATGATTGCACACTACATCCCGAGCCCCGATGCCGCCATAATATCCTTTTTTTTTTTTTGTTCACCGGGGAAGACCGGCCGTAACCAACTGCTATTTAGAAACACATCCAGGATTCTGCTCCCCCGACCCGACCAGACCAACACCGCCCGGAAGCGAAATGCCCTCCTTGCCACTCCCTCAGCCGTATCTAAATATGTTGGCCGCGTAGTTAATTTGCATTCCCGTCGGGACATGGGTTGGCCACAGCTTCCGAGACCAATACTCTACTTGTCAATCTGAGCGGCTGAGAACGCAGGCCAGGGGCTCTATTTCCTTCCAGGTGCAAGTACGGAGTATATGTCAGCCTTCTATGAGCCGTTCGCCGGAGAGGGATTGATTGCAACCCAGTTATGACATCAGGCGGCTGCGGGAAGTCCAGACTTCCTGGGTTCGTGATGCTTGTCAAGGATGCTTTGTAAACGTGCCAGGAGCTGAGTAGTTTTATTGCTTTCTTTTCAATCCTCGTAACTCTATCGAGGAAACATGCTGTCGCCTAATACCGGCAAAACGCGTGATCCATGAATCCTGATAATGCGCCTGCTGGGCCACCATGGTGGGGTTCTCAATGCGACCGAAAGCTACATAATTATATATTGGCCCCATACTTGTCCGTGGTTAGCGGTCCAAAGTAGAGGAACGTTTTAGGACTATTTTCCAGAAAAACACTATTTGGAACCGTGAACCGTCTAGGGGACTACTTCGACTCTCTAAAGGGCTGTACAGGCTCCGTGCCTCAGTTTAAGAGTGCCGATAGCCCCATCCATCGGCGTAAGTACTAAAACGATCCAAGTTAACTCACTCCACAGTGGTATACAAGTCAGATCCGATCCATGTTCTCTGCCAAAAAGATATCGGACATACCGCGGCCGAGGACCCTCACCACTTAACACCCAGGCTGCCCCCCCTGAGCCCCACCTACTATGTTTTGCAGCGCACGGGGAATGCGGAAGGCCGCTGCCCTGATTTCCCACGCTATACGGAGCACCTCCTTAGTCTATCGGCGTATTCAACGCTACAGGTGGTTTGCAGAGAGGCATGTAACCGTGAAAGCAAGCAGCTGAGTGGGTACAGCCTTGAAATTTCGCGTGGAGTTTGTTATTTTTACCAATAGGTCTGATGGATCTTCAGCTAATGAAATTATTCTCAGGGTCGTTGTATTCACTGCAACTGGAACTTCAATTTGACTGGGTTTAATAGTACACCTACTCTAGAATAATGAACGTTTCATGGGATTCAGAATATCGGATCTAGGATTTTCCAATCCGAAACAACTCCCTTTGAAGTTTGGAAATTCCACACACCAACCGCTATTATGCGCAAGGCTGCATCATGGCGCCTTGCAACATCTCAGTGCATGGACCTAAAGACTCTCAAGAGGTTCTAGTCATCCCACCTAAGGATAAAGTCATCGACCTTCCTTGGGTCTCCACTGGTGTTTCCGGCCTGGTGGTGGAAGCCTCCGATTCGGCGGTTATCAAGTTTCCTGTGACGGGGGAGAACAGAGCCCAAGCTCAGATCGAGTGTGCTATCTACAAACGGCTAGGGCTCCATCCACAGATTACGAAGCTTCTATCAATACAACATGATGACATGCTAGTTCTTGAGCGCCTTCAGTGCCCTCTCCGCCAACGGCTCCTTGACCTCCGCAATGCAGGGCGATCTTCACCAACTCAAAGCGAGATTTTACGCTGGGCCTCCCAAATAGGACTTGGCCTCGAATACATTCATTCGCGCGGGGTATTCCAAATTGATATCGGCGCACACAATGTGTTGTTAGACTGGGATGATAATGTGAAACTGAACGATTTTGCTGGATCCTCTCTGGACGGCTCAAAGCCTCTAATTCTATGCGGCACACGATTTGAACATCCTAGCTTTCCGTCATCACAAAACCCTTCTGTTCGCACTGAAATTTTTGCATTTGGTTCTCTGCTGTACGAAATCGAGACTACCCACCACCCATATCCAGAAAAATCCGATCGTGAAGTCGAACTATTATACAAGGTCGGAATTTTCCCAGACGCCCGCCATATGATTTTGGGCCAAGTCATTCACAGATGCTGGATGATGGAGTACCGGAACGTTGGTGAAGCACTAGATGATATGAGGCGGATACAGGGCTGTATAATTCAAGAAGGTGCGTTGTCTACACTAATCCGCTAAACAAAGTGAAAATTACAAGGTTTTCTAACCATTTCATTCTCTCATTTGAGTTCGTCCCCTTTGTGGTGCTCTTTGCCTTCTCCAGAATATCACCGTGAGCCCTAGGCTCCCAAATATCCTATTGACATTTCATGTAGGCTCTGCGCAATGACTTTGATTGCCATCATCTATGGGGTTCCCGTATACAAATGTACCGCTAGGTCACAGGATGTTCAGTATCAACTTTGCCGCTTCCGTATCTGCTGGCAATTAGTGTAGGGACACAATCCGCTAGGGGGAAGAGACTTGCAACGAACAAACAAGAGATTATTGAAAAAATTTATTCCCAATACTAAGCCACGGCAACCGCCCAACAAAATGCAGCATGAGTTTGATGAATATTTTCTCATTTATTCCTTTAATATTAGTTGACTTTGTTACCTCATCATATAACCATAACTACTATGTAGACATCTACTTTCAAATTAAGCTATAAGAGGGATCCAATGATAATCACTGACTATCAGGTATCGAGTATATGTAGATTCTATGCTGATTGTCAGAAAAGATGAGGTTAGGTTAGGTATAGTTATGGAGAACAGAGTAGTCACCATGCACCTCCGCTGGGCGAATTTCCTAATAGCTAATTTGACTAAAAACGTATATGAATAAATCCCAGTATATACGAGTAATTTACCTGGCACCTTGAGTTCAAGCCCTGTTCTCGGACTATCAGTTACTCCGGGAATAAAGTCTAGACCGATACGGGATTAGCGTCAAACCCTTGCCAAACTGCGCCACACCCAGTGATTACGTACTGCAGCTGACTAAGCACAGACATCCTGTTGATGGGGCCAGCGTAAAGGAAACAGTGCATACAATGGGCTTGCCCACAGCCGCACGAGACAGTTTTTGTGAAGTGCAGTATCTGGGCTCTTCATTAATAGTATGACTCTCTTTTTCTCCCTGCAGACCGTCGGAATATGAGCACCGAGCCCCGAAACCACCCTTCGATCCCCGACAATTCTCGGGTAGCAGGGGGACGCTTCTGCTCCACCCAGTACAATGGGTGACCACAAATCGTTATATGACTCCCTCCCAATTCCTACCTATGAAGAGGCAACATCCTCACGGCCCTCCTCCTCTCAGTCACGCCTCGGCCCTGAAGAAGTAAGCGACGATGCTGAAAGGCAACAACTCCTCGGCCATGGCGCGGACACGGGGAGCCCCCAATATCCGCGAGGATATCATCCACCAACAGTGGAATCCGTTCGATCTAGCATCGAATACCTGGCGTCATCGGTTGAAGGATCGACACGAGATTCTACCGAGAGCTTACGAAGAGAATTAGAGCAAATGGACGTGGAGGAACCCGAAAGCACCCAGCAATCTGCTCGCTCTGCTTTCTCGAAACGCTTCACCCACCTTAGGAGAACTCTCTCCTCAATACAGCTCCCCTTACGGAAATATCTCCCAAACATTTCTTTCAATTTTAGCTTTCTGCCTCCCGGTGCAACCGAAGACGCTCAAAAATGCATTCTTCTCCTTCGCCTTTTCGCCATTCTTATCGTTGCGTCGATCATATACTTTCTCGTCGTATCCGATATATTCAGTTTTGGCTCGTTCAACTTTGGTCGGGCATACGAGCCTGAATCAGTCCGAGAATATGTCCAGAACCAAGTCAACGAAACAAACATCGCGGAGAACCTCAAGTTCCTCACTCAGTTCCCCCATATTGCAGGAACAGAAGGAAACTATGTATTAGCGGAATTTATGCAAAACAAGTTCAACGCAGCTGGCCTCGAAGATGTCAAAATGGAGAGGTTTGATGTGTATCTGAATTACCCCAGAAAAGATGGCAGGAGGATAGCTATTGTTGAACCCGCCGAAAAGCGTTGGGAGGCTATAATCGACGAAAATAGTGCATACGCAGCGCCTCCAAGAGAGCAGACGCTGGTTTTCCACGGGCATTCGAAGTCTGGGAATGTCACTGGCCCTCTTATTTATGCGAATTATGGCTCACGAGAAGATTTTGAGACCTTGGCCAAACTTGGTGTTCAAGTAAAGGGCTCAGTAGCCCTAGTGAAATACTATGGCTCTCAGGGTGACCGGGCATTGAAGGTTAAAGCTGCAGAATTAGCTGGTGCTATAGGATGTATCATATACTCCGACCCATCAGAAGATGGGTTCCGGAAAGGTCCCGTTTGGCCAAAAGGAAGATACATGCCCAGCGATGGCGTGCAACGTGGGGGCGTCAGTTTGATGTCCTGGGTTGTTGGGGATGTATTGAGCCCAGGGTTTTCCTCGCGCCCTGAGGAGAAAAAGAGGTTACCGGTCAGCGAAAGCCCGGGTCTTACTAAGATTCCAAGCTTGCCTATTGCATGGAGAGATGCTCAACATTTACTACAAGCCATCCAAAGCCACGGGAAAACAGTACCAAAGGAGTGGGTTGGCGGTGTGCCTGACGTGAAAGAATGGTGGACAGGCGATGCCTCTTCGCCTAAAGTCAACCTTATGAACCTTCAAGATGAAGTGGAGCGCCAGCCAATATACAACGTTCTTGGAAGGATTAGCGGAGTGGAGCAGCCAGAAAAGAAAGTCATTATCGGGAGTCATCGTGATGCGTGGTGTTTTGGCGCTGCGGACCCTGGAAGTGGCTCTGCTGTTCTATTGGAAGTTGTCCGAATATTTGGAGAGCTTAAAGCTCTAGGATGGAGGCCACTACGCACCATCGAGTTTGCAAGCTGGGACGGGGAGGAGTACAACCTCATTGGCTCCACGGAACACGTTGAGAATAGGCTAGAGGATCTCCGTAGCGATGGATTTGCCTACCTTAACGTCGATGTGGCGGTATCTGGAGACAAGTTCTGGGCTTCAGCGTCTCCTCTTTTTGAGACCGCACTTCTACGCGTGTTGACACGCGTTGGCGACCCAAAGACTGGCAAGTCTTTACGGAGTATCTGGGAAGAAAGTAATTCGAAACTCCGAGGCTTGGGTGCAGGTAGCGACTATGTTGCCTTTCAAGACATCGCTGGCACCTCCAGCATTGATTTCGGATTTGAAGGTGACATGTATCCATATCATAGCTGCTACGATAATTATGAGTGGATGGCCACGATGGGCGACCCAGGTTTCCTTCACCATAGAGCCCTTGGTCAAGTATGGGGTCTCCTACTTTTGGAATTGGTTGACCGCCCCATCTTACCATTCAATCTAAGAGCGTATGCCGCAGCTGTCGCTCGATATGTATCCGAATTGCACGACTACGCCAAGAGAAAATCGGTTCCCCTAAAACCCTCGCCAAAGCGGACTGCAAGGGACACCTCTGATATACACGTCGACTTTCAGCCTTTATATGATGCAGCCAAGGCATTCCACGACAACGCAGATACGTTCCACAATTGGGCCCGGCTGTGGAATTCGACAGTCCGTGCGAACAATGGCTTCGAGAGCAAGGTTTTCGCCATTCGAAGAATGAGCCACAACAGTCACATGGCCTACTTTGAGACGACTTTGCTCGATTTAGAAGAAGGTGGCGGCGTGAGTAAACCCCTTTCAGCGGTTTCTACGCATCCCCGGATGACTAACTCGCTGTCTTCAGGTTCCTAACCGCACCCAATTCAAACATATTATTTTCGGGCCGCAGAAGTGGTCCGGCTACGATGAAGCATTTTTTCCCGCAATCAGAGATGTGATTGATTCGGGAAACTGGACAGAAACACAACACTGGATTAACAGGGTGTCGACACTACTCACGAAGGCGAGCATCAAATTAAACCATTGATTCATCGAGCTAGTTTCTCTTTCTTTCTACACTTCAGCTCGAAATACTTACTCTATGTCTTTATATTCTTACTTATTCTTTCGACATGGCTATTTGGGTGTTTGTGTGTTTTAATCTACTGTATAACCCCTTTTCTTGAGATTTTTTATACCCGATGTATATATCGTATTGTGGTTTACTTCATCGATGCTCGCCTTTTGAAATTCTACTGGTCTTAGCACAGCATAACATGCCTTAAACATGAGTTTTCTAAAACTAGGCCTGAGTTTCTCTCCTATCGTATACCATAGAAAGCGATTTAGAGGCTATAATCTCGATGTCATTTATGTTTGAATTTATTCAACTTCAAAAGTAAATTATGCTGGTGGTTTGTAAATCTCGGCCCCTGTTATTCTATGAATACATTATATATTGTACAGTGTAGGCGAAATGAAGCCATATGCTATTCCTTCAAGGTCCACTGCTTCGATCCTGTGTGTCACGCAAAAAATTAATGGCTGCATTCGATTTACTGCAGCCAGTTCAAGGCCGATTTAGGCCTAGCCAAAGAATTTTTTTTATTTTTGTTTTCATTTTGACGACGAAAACATCATACCTGATGCGAGGTAAGTGAAAGTCGCTTTTTCACATTCGCAGGGATACGAATCAAAATGCTCGCGAAACGGGAGCATTGATGACGGACCACGGCGCCGAGGATGACAAATTTCAATAACACACCGCCATTTTTTCAGGATCTAAATGGTGTGCGACCGCCGTCGTCTACTTTAAGTAGGTGGAAGGTTATTCAAATCGCCTTTGCCATCCTTTATCCAAGTAGGATCAATCAATCGCTCCCTCTCGGCATACAGCTGCTTATAAGCGCCACGAATAGTGCTATCACTAACATGGGCAACAGCTGAAATTTCTTTCGCCGACTTGCCCTGGCCCACTAGGAATGAAGCCATATAGATGGATGCAGCAACAATAGATAGAGGGGACCGGCCGGCGAGATCGCCCATTGACGTAACTCGATCGGCGAGGGCCGAAGACACGTTCGTTACCTGAAAGGGTAGATCAAGCAAGTTGCAGAAGCGGCTGCAAAGTTCACTAGGCTTCGTAGAGGTAGTCGTGGTATAAGTTTCATTGGGATCTGGCACGCCTGATACAAAAATTAGCAAACAGTCGCTCCAATGCAAAAGAAGAGAAGTTGTACCTCCACTGGAGACCACAGAGTTGATCCTCTCCAGGTTCTGTGCAGTGAAAAACTTCTCCAGGGCTTTGTATATCCTTCCAATTTCCTTCTTCGACACTCGAGTCAAAGCAAAGATTTCGGTAAAAGTACGCGGAACTTTGCATTGGCGACAGGCTATGAAGATGCATCCGGCGATGATAACATCCTGGGACTTGCCCTTGAAAGCCTTGGCATCATCAACAACCTTGAACAGGTACTTGGCGGTGTCCGCAACGTTCTTTTGGATATTGAAACCATCGCAAAGAGCGCCAATCTCTTTGTATGCCGCAAGCAAAGCTCGATTGGTCTTCTCGCTTGATAATTTATTCTGAGCACGATGCAATTCGCGAGCCTTCGCGCCGCCTTGCCCATATGAAATATGTGTCTCAAGCTGATTTCCATTGAGTAACGGGTTGGCAGCATCACCGACTCGAGACGGATCATCGTTATTTTGATCGTCATTTGAAAAGGTACGCCACTCCGAGTGCTGATCGATTTCTCGATCTGCAAGAACGAGGCCACAGGAGGCACAGATTGTCTCGTGGGAATCAGGCGTTCGGAGGTTAGGAGGGTTCTCCTTACACTCGGGGCAGATTAGCTGCGCCGCAAGATTCTCCTTCCACAAAGAGGACGAAGCTTCATTTCGAGCCGCGCTTCCAAACGTGGACATCTTCTGCGCCTTTCCTCTCTTGCTCAGCCGTTCACTGCGACGCCTCTGGATCGACTTGTGAGTGACCCTGAGGTTATGCTGCGTTGCACAAACACGAATAAATAACGGCGAATACAGTTTGCCGGTTGGTCTGGACGACGCCGAGCGGCCAAAAAGGGGCTGGAAAGCGTACTAGTGGCACGCGGTTGAACCTGGAGCTGAGCAGGAAGCCGTGGCCACTATCTTTTGGCTATCATGTCAGCCCAAATGCTAAGAAAACCATCGCTGCAGTACATCAAGCAGTCCATGCGAGTCGCAAAAGCGATATCGATGGCCCACTTAAGGGTGATGCGGAAGGGATACACTTGAGTGCTTGTCAACCCAAAAGCAGCAAATCTATCTCAGCTTTACCTTTTGCAGGGGTAAGATAATTGTCTTAAAAAGGCAGCTCGGGCTCCCTCACACAGTAACCAACGCTTTGAGGATGAAGGGAGACGCGGACTGATGGCTCTGCGATCACTCACGTTAAGGTGAAGTGAAGGTGGCAAATATCAGCGATGAACTGAAAGAAGCCTCCCAAAGTCGCTATGCAACGTCGAAGCGTGCTTCAGTAGGATACTCCGCAAGAATAGCTTGCTGAAAAGTAGTAGTAGTCCTAAATATGAGTTCACCTGCAGGTTGTTGGAGATGCTGGAAGGGAGCCTGGGGCTGGATGGGATGACGATGTCTTAGAGTGAAGCAAGGCTTTTTGAAGTCCGAAAGCGGTATGCTGACTCATCTTATGCCAAGACCACAAACCACCTGTGAAGAACGTAGCGACGACGTCGAACTACAATTCGAACCTCCGTTTGGATTCTTTGCCGGCCCCTCCGTCATCCTTATCAGTTACGATGTTGTTTCAATCGCTTAGGGCATCTGTAGGCTTTCTTTTTGCCCCCTCTTGTCTTCAATTGCGCCGATTGCTAACCTTTCACAGCGGTCCATTGTGACCCGAGTGGCTCGGCAACAGAGCTCGTTCGCTATTCGAACTTTCGCGACTTCATCTGCCAGACAAGGTAGGAGTGCTAGCTCTTTTGTCACTGAGTAATATGTTAACGGTGATTGCGTACAAGCCGACGCGGTTCAGGACCTCTATCTTCGCGAACTTCGAGCCTACAAACCCGCACCTGTCAAGGCCTCTGATGCCGACGCCTACGTGCAGAAGTTCGCTATGCCTGCAACACCTCCCTCCCCGGAGGAAGCCAACATTGCGGGTGATCTGAAGGCGTATGAGACCCAGGAAGTCGAGGTTGAAGGCCAAACAGCGCCCGGAGAGACCGCCGCTGTTGAAGAGGACTGGTTTGAGATGCCAGAAGAGGAAACGCCCGCTGCTCACTAAATGTTGTCATGTACAAAAAAGAATTAAGATGGGAGAGTCGATAGACGACCGAGAATACACGACACGCGATATTGTACAGTTACAGCATCCAGTACTTTCTAGATCAAACGTTTATATCCTTTTATCCTCCACGGTGTTGCAAGCTATTCAAATATTATCATAATTTCCCAATTTTCTCTTTGAATCGGTACATCTTTGGTAGGTTAATACATTGATCCGATGGATGAAGGCATTTCTCCGTGGAGACGAACACATTCTCGCTTTAATAAAATATCGTGACCCAATAAATGTCACCTCCGGGTTAGGAAGCATCTCCTCAGTATAAACATGGGATCATTGGATATTTGTGTCTCCCAGGCTCTACCCCGCCGTCATGTTCTTAAATACGCATGTCCTTAAAGCTGTTTGGATATTTTGGGGTTATTTAGATAAGGTTGGAATTAAAAGTTACACACTTCAATTCATATGCTTTAAATTCCAGATGACTTGAAGGCCTGAAGCAAGGTTATTACGGATTTGTGATCCGGTATTCAGCGTGCAGTCAAAATGTTAATACTTGCGTCTGGTGACTAGACACTCCCCCGCTCTAAAGTACATACGTCCAACACAGGGCCGACATTCATCCCTTTTTTCTGTACTTCGTACACCACATGATACCTAGCCGTCTTCTGTGCGATCCATAGATCCCTCTTATCGTCTGATGAGGGCGCTAGTCGCTGTCGGGGCTTGCTACCTCGATACGATTTTGACGTGAGATAGAATACACCCCCTCCGCTTATGGTCCTACACAAGAGCCTTCTGTTCCTAACATCCGTTCTAGAGTCGACCACTATCCCCAAGAAGATGAAAAGCTACGTGCATCCCACGTCTCGCGACGCCGTGGTGGAAACTGTCCGAACTCGCTTGAGGTGCTCCAGCAGCTATTTGAAAACGGGCCGGATGCTGCGGTGTCTGTACCACTGTATGCAGTACTCGTACTGCCTGCGAAGTCATCGCCGGCTGTAAGGGAAGTCCAGACGTCGCTGGGTTCGAAAGTCGACCTTCGGCATTGTATCTATCGGGAGGAGTGGCGCGACGCTGCGTCGAGCTACATCATCCGCAGTCAATCCGCGGGCACGCGCACGATTGTGAACTATAACCCGCTACCGGAGATGACGGCTGATGAGTTTGTGCAAGTAGCAGACGACTTGCCAGCTGACCCTACGTGGTTTCACTTTGAAGTACGCTGTGGCACTTGATACAGTGGGCGTGATAGCGGGTGATGTCCTGTGAATAGAGGGTCTACAAGCTCCTGACCACGTATTTTGTCTAGGGCCGTATCCCAGAGGTCACCCTAGCGTGCATGCAATATGTTCGCCGGAAGAATCCAGGCAATCGGGTCAGTGTGGAAATCGAGAAGCCTGACCGAGCGGGCTTGCGAGAGCTAGCGGCCGAAGCAGACGTAGTCTTTTATTCCAAAAACTGGGCTCAAGTAAGACGATCTCCAACCAATCGCCGATGCCGGAAAAGTGGTCGTGTTCGCGTTGCCTGCTAACTAGGAACGAAATCTCTGAGTTCTAGTGGAACGGATACCAGTCGCCGCGGGAGCTTTTGGAAGCCGAGTTACTGCTAACCCCCAAAGCGTACGGCCACCAAGCCTCGGGTTCTCGCAAAAAAAAACAAAAAGTTAGCGGCTTTGAGCAGGCTAACGGTTGTTTAGGGCGATCTTGTGCTGTACTTGGGGCGAAGGAGGCGCCGTTGGCCTCGATGTGGATCGCATGGCGTATATTGACACGCCCGCGTTCCGGGACAGCCAGCGACCTGTGGTTGAGTATGTATGCGTATTCCTGAGCACCGCCCTTGGCCGTGGATTAAGGGCTGCAAGCTGCAAGCATTGTTAGTGGTGTATGTATGTATTCTGACTGTGGTGGTTCTGCACAGCACGACGGGCGCAGGCGACACCTTCATCGCGGGCATGCTGCACGGGTTGCTCGTCCACGAGGACCAATTCGAGCTGGCAAAAGAAATGCGATTTGCAAGCCGGCTGGCGGGCCACAAAGTTACACGCGAAGGGTTCGACGGGCTTGGGACGGCGGCGGTGGAGCAGCTGTAAGACCTGTCACTGCGGCGCGAGATAGCCAGATCGAATGCCATCTGGGAGTGCACCTTCACATACTATTCATACAGAGGGCGCCGCCGGCTGGCGCATGCTTGTGGCGTGGAGCGTGCTGGGGCGGCTGGGTATCGCTGCCGTGCAACGCCCTGCAGTGAGGCCGTCGAAGCGTAGAGGCCGTCGATATTGTACATCCTGTATAGAGCGACGGCGTCGTTTCAACGGACGGCCAGTGGAGCCGCGAGATGATCAGGAGCGTCGCTAGCGAGCGGCCGTCGCCGCCACAGACCTCGCTCCGCTGCCCTCGCTGTCTCTGGAGAATAACTAATAGCTAGTTCATCCTCGCTGGACGGGCGGCTCTTTGTCTGTCTCACTGTCGCCGCAGCGTCCCCCGCCAAGCGTGCGCTCCCGCTCTTGAAACAACCTGCGGTTCGTCTCGCCGGCGGCATCGCCGCATCCTCACCACAGCTTCACATCGCTCCTCGTCGGGGACAGCAGCAGACGGACGGCCGTGCCAGGCAGCTCGATTGCGCGTGGCAGTTCTGCTCCGCCCGCCGGCTAAGAATAGCTGCAATTTCGCTCCCTGTCGATCGGCTCCGCTGCTGCGAGGCCAACTTCCCACCTCTCCTCTCACCCGCACCCGCTGGAGAACAGACGACCGATGCCGTGCTGCCGCTGACACCTCGCCTGCCTGCCTCGCGACCTCATGGTGAGAGCCGGCGCTGCTCAGCTGGCTCTCTGGCGCTCTGCGGGTCTGCCCCCCCTCCAATCCCTGCCTCCGCGACGGCATCTAAAATAACCTCGTCCGCCGTCGATACTACCGCACTACTACCCGCCTGTCGACCATGCCGTCGCTGGCCAGCGCCCGGCCGGACGCCGGTGGCCTGCCACAGCTCACCCGGTCTGCCAGCTATAACTACATCCCAGCCCTCGAGGCGACTGGCGATCTGAGTTGCATGAGGAAAACGCTGTCTGAAGTCAACCTCGCCCACTCCTCCGACCAGCAGACTGGCGTCCACAACCCCGATGAAGTGGCCACCGGCAAGGAGATTCTACGCCAGGCTTCGCTCCGGGCAAAGCGCAACAAGCCAGGTGCTACCTCTGCTTTCACGCTGGGAGATGACGGTGAGAAGGGCACCAGCGCCGCTACCACTGCTGTTGAGAAACCAAGCAAGCCGCCCCAGGAATCACCGGCTCGTTCCAAGAAGACCAACGCTGTGACCGGTGCTTTTGTCAACTTTTCTCGCCGTCCATGGAGGCCGTCGAGGTCCCCGTCACCTGCAAAAAGCTCCAAAACTCCTCCGTCGAACGAACCACTCTCGTTGAACCAAGATGCGGCCTCCACGGCGCGAACACAGAAAGATGCCAAGCGGCGGCCTGGTGATTTAGTCAGGACAGCTAGCTTCCTAGCCAGGAGGCCGAAGAAACAGCCCGCCGCACCAGTGCCTGTTGAGAAGACAGACCCATCCCCTGCATCGTCCAAAGCTCCATCGATCCGCTCGCTACGCCGAAAGACGTCCTTGGAAAGGCTGGCTGCTTCCGTAGGCCTATCTAAGAACGATGCACCTCCACTCCCTCAGCCACCGCCCACGAACATAAAAAAACAGAAATCAGAACAGCCGCGGAAACGAGACGAGCTCTGGAATGTGTTTAGAAGCCTGGATGCGGATTACCAGAAGTATGTGTATCAACTCCTACAAATGGAGCTCTCAAGGCTAACAGCTCCAGGTATCATTCAAAATCTAGTTCACTCAAAGTTAACGTCATTCGCTCCTCTCTCCTCCCATGTCTCTCCCGCTACGCCAACCATCCTTCGAATACATGCTTACGGCCAGAGGATCTCGATCGACGAGTAAACATTCTTAATAAGTGGTGGACGGGTTTATTAGAAACGCTCGGCGGCCGGACGAGCCAATGTATAACTGGCGTCGACCGGCCAGTTTACCTCGAGGCACTTACAGCCATCATGATGAGACCGGAGTGGCGTGTGCCAATATTCCCCTGCTCCCCAGGCGCAACACCCACACAGAAATCAAACTTTACCCAAAAGTCGAACACATCTCTCGAGTCTACCGGATCAGACTTCTTGGTCGAGTCCATTCACCACAACATCCGTAACATTCTCTCTCAAAATCTACTCTCCCAATTAGCGTACTGTATCGACAAAATGTCCACCAGACATACCCCCGCTAGTCTTGTTTCTTTTGCTGGGAAAACTTGCGCTTACGCTTTCTTTTTTTGTCGTGACGTTGCCGATATGCTCACCCGTCTGTGGAGCGTTACACCTGATTTACTTCGAAGAATTGTCAGTCAGTATCCGACAACTGGCAGTCCTGCAAGTAGGGGCGTTGTGTCTGAACATATCGCATCTTATTTCCCTCCTGCTGCGAGATCAATGAGCTTCACCTCGCATGCGAGCTTGGTTCGTGCCTTGCGTCGAACCGTTTCTATCCCCCTGGCTGCCTCCAATATCAATTGGTTTGGTCCGTGGATTTCGCGTTGGTGCGGACGAGATACAGATCTTTTCTTCGTCTTTGTTAAACATTTTCACATTCTTGTGGCGGAATTCTTGCCCGAAGACATTGACCCGTCGAAGCGTGTTTACGTGCCCGGCCTAGTTTCGGCCCATGCACAATTGCTGGCGATATTGGAAAATACACTTAATAAGCAAGCCAACGCCCAAGCCCTGGAAACTCTTCATACTGCTGCGTCGACTACATTTGAGGATTTGATCGATAGCGCTGAAGCTACTGCTGCCGGTTTTCCCCTTGGCGCTACGAATTCGCTGCGAATAATGTCAGAAAATAGACTAATTTTGATACTGAAAAACGTGCTTCTAGACGATACGATATCAGCTGATACTCGACAGTTTTTCCTGGAAACGTTTTGCGCAGTGCTTAAGTTGGCCGCTCGAAAGACATCGCTTTTTGACCATGGCCCTTGTTTTGTTCTTTGCGACTTTGTTGAGGAACTCGTCCCCATTATTCCTTCTTACTGCCAGTCAACTGGTCAACCAGATATTCTTGACTGGGACTTTTGGCTGGACGTTTGCAAGCAAATGATGAAAAGCAATAATGTTATGACCGAAGTGAGAGCTTTTTCGTTCATTTTTGGCATCTGGGATGCCGTCAGCCAAATAGACCGAAGAAAAGAACATCTTTGTTTAGAGGTACTGTTACACAAGCAGTACTTCTTTCAGTACTTTAGTCACTGGAGCCCCATGGTGCGCGCGTATTTCCATCGTTTGATTTGCTGGAGACTAGGGCGATTGAACGATAGTCCTTCTGCTCTGGATAGGTGAGTTCCTACTGGCATGCGATATTTTTCAGTTAATACTAATTGATTGTAGGAGGATATACTGTGCTTTGTCTAGTCGATTAGGAGATGTTTGGAGTTACTTCCTTTCCTTCCAGGCAGCAGCGGAGAAAAAAGTCACAGCGCCATTGTCCTCTGTTCCCTGTACTCCAGCTCCTGGTCGCCGTTTAATCATCATTAGAGATGATGCAACTCCACCTCCCACAGGTCTCTTTCTATATCTAGACAGTGTTTCGCATGGCCAATCAAACAATCCCAGCCCGCGAACTACCATACCGAGCATCAATGCCAGCGCCACCGCGCACGCAACGCAAGCCGAGCCGAAGAAGCGCTGGAAATCTCTCAAATCTATATTTGGCACAAGCTCCAATCCCAAGCCTGGCGAAGTTACTCCGCCTGGTAGTAGCTGTGATGAGGGTGGTGGCTCGGAAGAGCGAGGGCAGGACTCGAAGACTCATCCAGGGAAAGATCAAGCGCGTGGATCGGATGCAGATGATTCCCAAAAATCATATCGAACATACACATTCCGCTTCTGCCTCGAATGGATGGATCGTCCAAGATGCATTCCAAGAAACAGGAGGCTCTTCCCACCATCGCTACCCGCACAGACCCAGATTTTCCTCCAGTCTAGCCGCAATCCAGCTATAAGCGGTTCCGATTCCGGATCTGGGTCTGGATCCCTCACCAACTCACTCTCCGAGACGAGTTCTGAACTCGAGTCTGATACTGACTACGTAGAAGACGTCCTGAGCACCCCAAGTCCGGCCATGTCTCCGCCAGCTGTCACATCCGCAAAAGATGTGCCCTCAGCGCCAGTAGTTATGTCTTACGCTGCCAACAGCTGCATTGGCGCAAATAAGTATGCCGGTCGAGCCCTGGCAGAATGGGGGATGGTAGTTTCTGAGTGTGACTGCTTCTTTCAACGACGACGAGACGAGGGAATACCGCGTGATGGCCTGGTTGAGACTCCAATGCTCGGCGTCGAAAGCTTCAGAAAGTAATCTGGGATATGAAAATGTTCTCACGCCCCCTATCTGCGTCAAGACACCATCGTCGATAAGCATATATAACGCTCCACCAAAAATAAAAGGATTCGGTTACTACATTTGTCAAAAAACCCACTACTAAGGGCAAACATTCCTCAACTACATGACGCAACCATACTCCGCCAACCTTACCTCTCGAAAAATTTCCAGCCTGCAAACGTCTCTTGGCAATTTCTCTTTCCTTCCGCTTCTCGCCTTTTGAGACACTGCAACATGATACACAACCAGAGTATCGATTTCGGCTGTGACGTCCATCGCGATATAGCGTGTGAATTGGCCCTTCCTGTTTCTTGTCTTTATTCTTCCTACCTTCTGAAAACTGGCCGCTTTTCATTTCTCTCTCTCTTCATGCTTTTCCGTAGTTTGTCGATTTTCTGTTACCCTCTTATAATATATCACACTGTATATTTATGGAAGTATTGCTATATGCTTTGGCCCCGATCCTATCCATGGGGCATAGTTCGGTGATTTTATAATGAAATGGGGTTGTGGCGTTTTGGGACTGATGTTCTTTCCTGCTTTTTTTCCTACTATTGAGATTCATGGCATAGATCAAGCGTGCAATTGAATTGTTCTGCTATCTTCCTGTTTTTCTGCGCATTATTTTTGTCAACTTCTGTTTGTTACCTGCAACTGCTGGAATGTGTATAAACTCTGTTCATGTGAGGAGCTTTCTTGTGTTTTATTTGCTTTTGATTCGGGGCACAGTCACGTTAGGCACTTCACCTGTCTACTTAGCAATCTATATCAAGAGCAGAACACCTTATTCATTCAATGCCCCTATGTATAAGGCTGCGTGAAACCTCAAACACTGGTCAATATCCTTTACATACAGGTTATAAGAACAACTTGGAAGATAAGGATTTAGTATACACTGTACTTGATGTCTAGCTCTTCGGCACATCATCTGGCAGAGTAGGCTCCGTTTTCAAAACACTGCTGTCGTCATCTTTCTGGGGCACCCCACTGACAGCGCCATCAACACCACGCGCCTCTGGTGTCTCCGTTGTATCTGTAGATATATCTACAGTATCTGCTACAGGGCTGGCAATCGATTTCGAAGGCTCCACGACTGGCGCTGGATTGGAGCTAGCCATATTTTCAACGGACTGCCGGGGCTCATCGAACGGTTTGGATGCCTCTTCCTGAACATCAGATATGTGATCCGCAATTCCGAGACTGGCCAAAGCATTCTTTTCTTCGACTCTAGACTCCATGACTTGTTGGTCATTTTGGTCTGGCGATGATAGTGATACTTCTGTCTTAGTACGCAGTTCACGCGATTTGATTTTCGACAATGCAAAGACCCCATTAGGGGTCATCGACCAGATATTCCATGGCTCAACCAACATAATAGATGGGGTTTCAGGCTCTCTCGTCTTCATTGTTTCTTCCGGTATAGAGGAAACTGCAGGCTTCCTTCTCGCGGGACCCCGGGCCCTGCCTTTGCGAGCATCGCTTAAAGGCCCCTTTGGGGCTTCTAGCGTTTGTTCTTCTTCCTTCTCCTGTGGCTTGGGCGCCTGGGGTCCAAGCTTCAAACGATTATCCAAATCTGACAGAAATCCAGCCTTCAAAGCTGCAATTTTGGACCCAAGAGGGCGAGAAGGAACTGGGGGCTTGGGCTTTACAACTGGAGGCACTTGCGCCGTGTCGCTGGGGCTGTTTGATATTGTTTTAGTTAAACTGTCATCTGAAATCCGCTTCGGGGGTCTAGCGGGTCTCGGTGGTATTTGAGGTTTAGGACGCTCCGGAAGAATGGGACGCTTTTTCAAATCGGCTGCAGGGAGAGCAGACTCAGTTTTTGCTGAAGAAGGCTCAAGTTTGGAAACAATCTCCGGTGCTTTTTGTGAAGGAGGATGAGGGATTTCCGGCATGGATGACTGCTGTGCACTGTCCGTCGTAAGGACCTGCTCCTGCTCCGGTGTCTGGACTGTGGCTTCGAGTTGGTGGCTTTCTGGGGCTTCCTCCCAGATATCCTTGCTGGGGAAACGCTGTTTGACATCATGAGTGGATACTCTAGAGTCAAACCCGCTTGAAGATGTATTTGGGATTGGTCGTGTTTGTGTGATAATCTTCGCCATTTTGTTCTCTGGGATATCGACAGGAGAAGAAGTTTCATTCTTGGGACTTTCAGGTATCGAGACTGTCGTCTGTAACTGTAAACTGTCAGGCACATCTTCCCATATATCTCGGCTTGGGAACCGGTGTTGGTGGAACTCAGGTCTTTTCCTAAGTTTTTCGTCCACAGACGGTTCCTTTTCGTCTTTATCATCTTCTGGAAATAGCGGCTCGTACTCTTCGACATCTTCAAGAGGTCGCCTCATGTCACTGGAATCTTCTGCCCGAGAATTATACCTTGAGAGAACAGGGCTTGCCGCTGGTTTCGAGTGGGGTCGACTACCAACTGTACTTGCAGATCGGCTATTCCCTTTGAGATCAAATTCATCGACAGCACGCAAACCATCTCGCCTCTCGAAAGTTGGAGAAACAGCTGGTTGTAGATGCTCAGTACGCTCATCAACCTCATCTTCTGCAAGTATCGGTGCATTGGCTTCACTTTCCTCCAATGAATCATCGCCATGTGGTTTATTATCTTCCGGAGCAGGCATGAAACCGTCCGGATGATTCTGATGATGGATTGGTTCATCTATGTGAATTTGAACGCCTTCTTTATCGTGGTCTCTAGCGGAGTTGAGGATTGTGTCTTGGCCACCAGTAGGCGGTAGGTTAGACTTGACTTGTGATTTGGTAGCGTCGGCAAAAGGCTGAACTTCTGGACGTATCCCTGAGCCATGCATGGGTGATACAAGGCGGGAGGCGAGCTCCTCGGTCGCCAGGTATCCAATCTCTTCGTCTGGGGTGCCCATGACATCTGCAGTAGCGCCTAATTCCATTAGTTTGGGTGGAAATTGGGCAGAAAAAAGAGGAAACAATACCTAACGTAACTGCTCTGGCTGCAGATGATTTGACAATTTTATTTAAGTCGTCGCTTGACATGGCCCATTCAGGTCGGGGGCTTGCAAATCCCATTCCGTAATGATTTTGCTCTTCGCGTACAAATTCGTCAGGGTGCTTATCATACCAAGCTTTTTCGAATTTGTCATTTGAATGGATTCCATGGCCATGAAGTCCATAGCTTCCAGGAGGCAGAGAGGACTCTCGTCCAACCTGGGCCCGAGACTGCTGACGACCAAGTCGATGCGAGCCACGACTTTCACATCTAGGTAGCTCATCGTTTACACCAGGAGGAGCCGGGGTTGGCGCTTGGACATCCCCAGCATTCGGAATCATTGGTACACGTCGTCCGATTTCCGGAATACCGTGTTCATCCCCCAACAGAGCAGATTTACGATGCTCACCGGACAATCGGCTTTGAGAACGAGATACTTTGGAAGGTGATAACGAGCGGTCATCATCATTGCTGTGTATAGGAGCCCCAAAGCCCGCAGCCGCAGCCTGGCGAGAATCCGTCCTTGTCACAACTTCTACCTGAGCCTTAGCACTTGCGCCTGGTAGTGAAGGCCTCGGCGCATGAAGGTACAAGTCCTGATTAATACTCCTTGTTTCTGCAGGCTGTTGTATTGAATCACCCGCTTTGTCATCCTTTTCATTCTGATAACCAATCGTTTCGTATTCCATCCCCTCTTGCCCAACAGAAGGGAGAGCCGACACACTTGGGGGTCTGGATAGGCGTTCTCGACCAGAGAACATCTCTCCAGGAAGAGCGTTTAGTGGTGATGGCGCGTAGCTGTCACATCTGGGGGAAACAGGTCGTTCGGCTGGGCGTTTCGATGGGCGGGGAGGAACTTTTGGAGCATCGGTATTAGACGGTACAGGATTATTGTTGGACGACCGGGAGGGTCGTGGTGGTATTATGGGAGGAGCCTTCGTCGCCATTTTCGAGCTTTGGATATTTCCAACGTGCAAAACAAAACAGTCTAATAAAGATGCTGTGAGAGCGGTCAGCGGGATAACTTAAGGATTTGGTCATATTATGAGGCAATATGATTCAAATGCCTAAACCCCATATTGCAAAGAAGAATAATCAATCAATATTTAAAACGTATAGAATTGTCGTGGTCTGCACACCATAGCGGCATGTCGCATGGCTGCATGCCGGAGAGAAAGCTGTCCAAACTAGAACAGTACGATAACGGCATGCGGTTTTTATGTAGGGCCAACCCCTAAAGAGGGCCCATTCACCCAGAAAAAATGCAATAAATAGTAGAGTGCAAGTGGTTCTGGTTGCTAATTGATGCCAGTGCTCACCTCTGGTTGACCTGCAAGGAGCCGGAAGCTAGGGACTGATGTAGCTCGTGGTGTTCATCAAGACGCATTCGGGGGCTATAAGCAAGCCGGGAACATATGCATAGGCCAGGAAACACTAGGTAGCGTCTTCATCAATGCAACTCCCAGGGACAAGTGAGGAATACTCTGTCTCGTAGAGTGACGACAAGGGAGTAGTGGATGAAGCTCAACCCCAATCCAGGATCAGGAGTTCAAGCCACGCCATGACATAATCCATATTGATACTGCCGAAACATGCCAAGGAATGGCGCTGAAACTGTAATACCCCGTGCTTTGGTACCAGCCCAGCGACGCCGCCACAAGACCGGATTTGGACCGGAGTGCTCAATATAAATGACTTAACTTGGACAGCACACCCTACTCGATAGGGTACCCCGTGTGCAGCATATGGCCTGCTGAGGGTACCTATGCGCTTTGCGCGCTAACATCAGGCTTGGTATGGAGTAAATCCACGAACAGCTTGCCTGGCATC
Organism: Ophidiomyces ophidiicola; assembly: GCF_022830035.1. Classification (NCBI taxonomy): domain Eukaryota; kingdom Fungi; phylum Ascomycota; class Eurotiomycetes; order Onygenales; family Onygenaceae; genus Ophidiomyces; species Ophidiomyces ophidiicola. The sequence goes on from NW_026054649.1 coordinate 607,219, forward strand.
TTCACTTCAAAGAATAGTAGATAGAATAAGAACTATAATTTTACGACGGGGCATCATGTATCTTATCCATACATTCATGGAGAAAAAAAAAAGGTCATGAAAGGCAGTATACACCATCCCAAGCAAGGTTAAAAAAACCAGTAAAGAAGAGGGCAGATTGAACAGAACAGAGCAGGAAGCCATCATGTTACACTCCTACATCTCGATAACACGAAGGGGTCGCCGACAGCTACCCGCTTTCAGACAATCATTTGCGCAACGCCTTGGCCTCCAAGGGTTTTACTTGTTGTAAACTCTTGTTTCATGACACCAGCCAAAAGATAGAAGATTGCCGCGATGGCCAGAAATACCGCTGGACAGATCAAGCTGGATGGTCCTATAATAAGACTCACCCACAGGCCGGCACTCATAGCGACATATACAGCAGCCCGCATAAAACTTGTAGTAAATCGACGGATAAACGAGTCAAATTTCGACGAGGTGGGACAAATTCGAAGGAGGAACGGAACTTCAATGAAGAGAAGGATTGGAGAGTAAACTCTATTGGCCTGTTAGCCTCATAGCAGGTTGGCTATGGAGCGCACGACTCAGACTTACAGAGATATTATCCCGAAAACAATAAACGAACTAAAAACATTGGAGAGACCTATGGCAAAGCATAGTATTATGCAGAGAACGCCCGTCCTAGAACACAGAATGCATAGTTAGCGAGGTTTCAAGACGATGTAAGCAAACTAAATTAATAGAAAACGTGAACTGGACCATACCATTGGCCATAGATACCTGTTGCGGAAATTAATTAGCTATGTATATCCCAAAGTACAGAGCTCGGCAGCCCTGTAGTAGCTACTCATGCAATAGTGATTACAAAAGGGACTCTCACTGAAATTTCTCGACTTGAGCTCCTCTCCGAACGTCATTATGAGATAGTTATGAACCGCGTAGCGCTTCGAAGTTGGTAAAACTCCTCTTTACGGGTGTGAAGCTTATTCTTTGAGCACCGAGGAAGCTAGGCAAAATTTGCTACAAGGCAAACAAATTTCAAGATATGGCGCGCGAACTGCTTTGGCTGCCTGTTAGCTTTTGCAATGTGGCATTGTTGGAAAGAATGGTTGGGGGAGCAACGCAAAGAGCTAGTTATTTCTATACAGACACACACAGCAGCGACAACAGTGCTTACTTGAGCAAAAGGGCAAGGAGAGCCACACAACAAAGTGACAAGTAGATATCAGAGTTGGTTTGGTGAGGAATGAGCGACCACAGTGGTCTCTGCACAAGCAGCTGACCAGTGAACAGGGTGGACTTGGGGTTCACAAACACACAGCTAAGAATAAATAGGTTTACACAATGAACAAAGTGAGTGCTTTGGAATGAACGTCGATTGATAGTGGACGACTTAAGCAACGTCTCTTGTCAGTCCACCGTTGGATTTGAGACAACCCGAGAGCTTGCGGTGATACGACGACATCTCCAGCCACAGTTTGCTCGTAATGCGCTTGCCTGGTTGCCAAGCCTTTGGGTTCGTCAGTGTCGCCAAGCCCTTCTCCCATCCTGGAATTATATGTCGCCGCCCTTACACCTCAATGATCTATCGCAGGGTACTCCGTAGTTATATAAACAGCAATTAAACGGGGTCTCATTCGGATATCAAAATCAATTCATTCAAATATAGAATATTTAATTTGTTCGTCACAACACCGTTGCAGTGTATTTGCCAATTGATGAAAGACATCTAATTCGCGTGCTTCTCGCGGTCCATATCTCCTTTCCTTTCCTATTAACAGCTCCCCAGGTCAGCAACCTAATCGCAGCCTATGAGGAAGAATACACGAGGCGGAAAATATCGTTGAAGACAAAGTAGCTACCAGCGCCATTTGGGAGGAGCTGAAAGGTCTGGGAATAGCTCATAGGCTTCTGCTCTTCATCAACCTAAAAGAATGGAGTCAGTCTCTGTATCAAGGAAAATGGGTACACATATCTTTTAAAACTTACCAGGAGAGCACCGGTGACCATAACTAGGATTCCGCCTTCGTTTGTTGGTTGGGCATCCAGTGTCGAAACACGGTGAGCAACCTTTTGGAAAGGAAGAGACTAGATTTTGACAGTTAGCAACTGGCATCAAAGTACCCTTTCCATAATAAAGGGTAGTCCTAACCATCAACTTTTCGACGATCAAGCCGGTGCCTTGGATCGAAGAGTTCTCGAAAGTCAACATAGAATGATCGCGCTAGCTCTCAGTCAGCATTTGGCTGTTTGCTCTGCTCTTATCTCCACAATCTACAAGGTCAAGACCGTACATATAATGGGGAAAGGTCTGCTCGATTCTCGTCGAAAGTCTTGTAGTAGTACTCAACAAATTGTTCTAGCCATTCATATAATCCGTTAGGACCCAGGAATTCCTTGCTTGTCTACTCCTGAGAAGGCCCGCAGGAGACTGCCACCAGCAAAACTACGTGTTGTAACTCACGAGCAACATTCTGAAAGTCTAAGATGGGTTCAGAAATAATCAGCATTTCTGATCACAGTAATACATAATATTTCGCGCTGCATCCAGGTTGTACTTGTGCCCAGAGTCGCGTCAGACACTGGTCGCGTTGAGGAGCTAAACTCACCAGTCATTTTGCCTTTCTAGAATTCAAAAATCAGACAGAGATTACAGGTTCCTGATGGAGGTGTTTTGAACTGTTGTTGATTTTGGAACTTGTCAGCGTGGTTGGAGTGGCGGGGTTGTTGGCGGGGTGAGAAAAAAAAACATTTGATAACCGCGATGGAGCCTTGGCAAATACACCCCTATTGTACTCTGTACCGAGTAGGAGAAGGGGCTTTTGATACCCAAATTTGGCGGCCCAACGACGCCCATCAAAGAGATTGAAAAGTTTCCAGAATATTTATCTTATGTATATTATAACCTACACCTTCCCAATAATAGGCCTACTACACATGTATCTATACATACATATAATAAATAATACATCAAACAATCCATTTGGGGTATCCGCGACGAACATGATACTGACGCCTAATCTGAATCTGAATCTGCAAACATATCTTCCGCTTTTGGGCGACGCCGTCTCATAGGAGGCTCAGACGATGAGGGCAACGATGTGTCAGCTTCCTTCTCTGGTGCCGGCACATTGGGTCCTTTGTCTTGGGGGACTAACGCTTCCTCGCCTTCAGCCAGAGCTTCCGTATCCTCCAGGTCACTATCTTCCATGGGAACCCCATCAATATCCGACATCGACCCGACATCGAGCATCTCTTCTTCGCCCGCTATCGGCGCTCCGTCAATGTCGATGTCCATTTTATCTCCATCTGGGCTGGGTTCATATTTGTCCACGGCTGGTATCATACCAGCATCCTCAACCGTCTTCCATTTGCTTTTGTCTTTGGTACCAAATAAACCAGGCGCTTTTTCTACTTCCGCCCGAGCTTTCTCCTCTTCGAGCTCCTTTTTGGTGAGAGGTGGCCGCTCGAACACTTGAACAAAATGCTCATGACTCGACTGAGGAAATACACACCACCCTTCCCAAAGGCTTAATAAGCTCCCAATGCTCCTCCTCCATTTTTCCAATTTCAATCGGCCCCATCCCAAATCTTTTTCAAGTCGACCTAGGTGTTCAAACACCTTTCTAGCCTTTAAGGCGGTCTCGAAGAGCTGCCTGTAACGCCAGGCATGGCGGACACCACTTGTAGATGAAGAAGACAATATGTCAGATATAATATAAAGGCCCACTAGTTTCGACGGAGATATATCAAGCCTTTCTTTGCTCTCAATCTTAGAAATGCGATCTGTATTTTCAGGTCCCTCCATATCCTTTTCGTTTGGTTCTGCAGCTTCTTCTGTTTTCGTATTAATCATCTCAGTCTCATCTTGCTGTCTTTCAGGGTTCGCAGCACTGTAAGCAAAAGGGTATTTGACGTTAGAAATAATTAGGTCTACCACTTCTTCTCCTCCTTCGCCAGCATGGTTTATGGCGAATGCTGTGATGCGTGCAACATCGCCCCGACGAAGTTTCGTGTTTGTTGTGGGTAATCTGGCAAGAAGATGCGCCAGCTTAGCTTTGTGCAGGGGATTTAAATGGCCAGTACCATCATTGGGCTCGTTTGATGGGTCATTTATACGCCTCTCGTCGTCCCTATCCGAATCATCTTCATCGGAAGAGTCGTAATCCTCATCAGAAACAAACTGGTCTAGTTTTGTCGTAAACTCAAATGCCAATTTTTTCTCTGGCGCAACCCAGCCTGGACCATTCTCAAAAATATATGTTGGTATACCCCGAAGACGATTTCTATTAGTAGATTTGGCTGAATTGGTGAGAATGTCCCATAACTTCCATCTATACCATACACCGCCAACGCTCCGCGAATTCCAAATCCACGCCCACTTTTCTTCTCTCTGAACTTCTGGTCGACCCATAAGAAGAGCTTCAAACTCGGGTCCATACGTTAACAGGTTTTCTAATGTCTTGTGAATTAACTTCAGCTGCTTCAAATCAGAGGGCGGTTTAACGTCGACCTGAAATGCAGAGCCATCTCTTGTACCATAATTAGGAGCATATGAAGTAGGGGGGGCAAATGCAGAACGATGAGGCCCGGGGGGGCCACGACTAAACACACCAGGGCCATGTGGGGTGGGGCGAGCACCAAATGGCTGGGAAGTAAGACCAGTAAGCCCAGGGGTAACAGGAATTGCGGAGTTAATGGCGGCGGAGGAGAGATGGCGAGATATTGAGAGATAAAATCCCCAGCCAAGGTATTTATTCTGTAAAGAGCTCACAACAGTATCCATATCGGTAGCGGCAGTCTCTTTAGCCAATGTAACTATGGCTGACCAAATTTTGCGCTCTCCAGTCGCCTGGCTGGCAGGTGGGATGATCTTTACATTGTCAACTGCTAAAACTGGGGGAATAAGCGCTTTTATGACAGCTGGTGAGGTGCCTGGAGGCAATGAAGAAAGATGTAGGGTGGGCTTTGCAGCAGCTCTTTCTGCTTCCTTTTTATCCATGGTCTTTTCTTCCTCGTCCTCCAAAATTCTGAATGCACTGGTAGTGTCCATTGCTGAAGAAGAATTCTCATATGTCAAAATCCCGCGGCCCGTATGATCCCGGGAGGACGCCAGGTACCCATCATATGTTCGCTTTTTTGTAAAAGAAGATGGAGGTGGACCTAAACCACCAATTGCTGAGCTCTTCATGGATGCGCTGGTGAAGTGCCGTCGTGCGGGTCCGCCAACAGGTTGCCCGCTGCCATGTTGATATCCGCCAGTTCTGCTGGCCGTATTTAACAGTGTGGGAGAATCTTCATCGTTTTCAAATGACTTGACAAAATCTTCGTAGACTGCGGCTGTCTCTGCCTTCTCACGCGCCCGTTTTGCTTCAGCCTCTGCTTTCTGCCGCTCAAACAAGGATTTCTTCGCCGGGGCGGCTGCTTTCGGCGGAATTTCGGAGAACGGATTCACTTTAGGGTCGTCAGGCATCGTCAAATCGCTCCTAGCTCGAAGCCTGGTGTAATCGCTTTTGTGCACACCGCCTCAACTCCGTAAATGACTTGCGTGTTCTGTTGTCGAGCTTCATCTGTGGCTGGAGGGTGTGGCTGAACACACTAGCAATTAACTTTATTTCATAATCAGCAGTTTAAACACCTCTGCGTACTCCGTATCAATTCCATATACTTCGTACTCCGTAGAGGACAAACGGCACAAAAAATGGCGACTACTACTGAAGTTCAAAATATCCTCCGTTTTCTCAGCCAGGAGTCAAAGGTTCCCCTTGCAATCGCGATAGCAAGTGCTAAGGATCTGCAGGTATCCAAACTACTGAAGTACGAAAGCTACCATTTGGTACTTGAATTAGAATTATCAGTTTTATTCATAACAACTGACACACAGAAAGTATTGATTCTTTAGCTAAAGCAGATTTAAGAACGCTTGTTTCTATTTTTAAAGAGGAAAAGATTGCCAAACAAGTCTCCAACGCGGCGAAGAGAGCGGCAAAAAAGCGGAGGGCTGAGGAAAATCCTGTTGTAAATACTTCGCGCCGGCCCAAAAAGGCATCAAAGCTTGAAGAAAATGTTTATTCTGCCGAACTTGAATCCTCTTTATCACTTCCCATCTCAACGAATGTTGACGAAATTTCAAAAACGGTCGTTGTTACCAACCGAGCGCCATTGATGCTTGCTTTTGCGGTCACGCTACTGAAATACACTATGCCTGAGCAACCCACATCTAGCAGGCTTAGCCTAGCTCAGGCCCTCATCAGTGCGAACAGTCGCTCTAAGGCTATTAGCCTAGGTATTGACAACGGAGCCAGTGCCGACGATGACGGTTGGGCGCAGGGACAGCCTTCTGTAACAATTCTTGGAAGAGACATTTGCGTTTTAAAGAGATTTGATGGTTCTAACGGTGAGGATGTTGGGTGCAACAGCACGCAGGCGTCTTTCGAAGTATCTCCACCGCTATGGGGATTAGATGTAGAGGCTCTACGGAAAGCCAACAACCGTTCGCCGTCACTTCCGATTTTCAGACCAGAATCCCCTCGTGCTTATCTACTTAAATCTTTCAATTTAGACGAACAAGAACAAGAACCTAACAAGACAAAGAGAAAGAAGAAAGCGAATAGACTCGAAATAGACACAAACCAAGAAAGGTGCCTGGGGCTTGTTCTCGGAGCCATCGACATAGCGTGTCGCTCATGGGCACCTATTCTTAGCAGGCAGGAATTGGATAGACGGGTGATGACATGGTATCTACAAGTGAGACCCGACGTAGAACCGGGCCCTTTGGGATGGGGCCAGAAGGGGAAGGTCCATTTATCTAATCTTCTTGCTTTGCGAAAATAATATTGCCTGTGATAATCGGCTGTTGTTTTTTATATGTACAATAACTTCATAATCCTTACATACCTTCCCATAGGACTCGATAACACATATTGTCACTGGCAAGCATTCTTCTTACCTCAACGCAAAGACCGGGCTCAATGATACCAAACTTGCCGCCAGCTACGTCACAGCACGTCATAGCTCCAAACCCATCACAACACACATTCCCTGCTTCAGCCATAGCTTGTTTCTGATAGAACATTGAAATTCTCGTATATCTACTTGAATGTGTTCCTGCTGTCTAAACTTCTGGAATTTAACGACCCTTCCTTGATAATTACAGCATTCTTAGATTTTCCTACTTCCATCTCTCAATTCGCGTCATTAGGCAGTAAGGCTTCGATATGAGGTTTTTTACGACAGGCTTAATCTTAGCCCTGGCCACCGCTGAAGCCGTGGGATCAAGCAATTGGTTTAGTAAAGCCGGTACGTATGGCATCTACAACATATATAAGCTTGGGGCTGGGTAGTAGCTCTATTTTTATTTTCTCTGGTGCTGACCAAAACCTAAAGTTTACAACAGGTGGCATGAAACTGAGCTTGAACGATGGCTCTCTGATCACGGTATGATTAGGATTGCAATTCTGACTACCACACATTTCATTTAACTAGTTGATATAGACATTCCGTATCCAACCCCTGCAGACCGAAAGGATCTCGAAAATCTCATTAAAAACAACTGGGACAAATATGTGCAGATTCCCATCAGCCACACCAACGAAGCAGTGGGTGACTCATATGAAAATGCTAAGGGTTGGATTTTTGACTCGTACGTACTCTAAACCACACACCCGAGCCAACAGGTGGAACGCTGATGAGATGCGATAGATGGAGCGAATCCCACTTAAAGACGTTCCTGGACAAACATGGCATTCCCAATCCCCAACCAAGGAAGCGAGATACCCTTTTGGCTACAGCACGAGAGAGCTATGAGTCCATTGCACAAAAATTGGGGCAAACAACGCTCTATCCTGGGAACTGGTTATATGAGCACTGGTCCGAATCCGATTTAAAGGAGTATCTTGATAGCCATGGATTCAACGTCCCACAACCAACAAGCCGTGATAAACTAATTGCTGCTGTTCGACGAAATTCTAGACGTGCTGGCATAGAGGCTCAGAAAGCTGCATCAGTAGCTTCTTCGTCAGCAGCCGCAGCCCAGGAGAGTTTGACCGAAGCTCTTTTCAGTGCATGGTCTGAATCTGATTTCAAGAAATTTTTCGATAAACACGGAATCAAAGTCCCACAGGGCTCTCGACGTAACGAACTCGTCGCATTGGCACGAAAGCATAGCAAATCACTGCTTGAAGAACCCACTGCTTCGGTCAAGTCTGTATATGGCGCAGCAACCACCAAGGCAGGAAATGAGTATGCTCGAGCAACAGAAGATGCACAGATGAAAATGGATGACCTTTTCAATTCTGCCATAAATATGTGGTCTGATTCCCGCCTAAAAGCTTATCTCGATACACGCGGGGTCCCTGTTCCTCAAGGATCAAAACGCGATGAGCTCTTAGCTACCGTGAGATTGCATAGACATAAGGCAGCTGCTGGTTATTCTGCGTGGACATTTGATACCTGGAATAGGGAAAACCTTGGGTAAGAGCTTGATGTTCCCATGCCCTTTTATGCTAAATTGCTAATGCTAACATTTCGCAGAAAATATCTTTCTTCTCAACATAAACAGGCCCTCGAGAAACTCGGTGAAAACAGGGCTGAACTGTTGAAGCAAGCCCAAGATGCATACACCAGTGCCTCTAAAGCTGGTGGTAGCAACTACGCCTCAGTGACTTCTTATCTGGCTTCTGCAACAGAGGCTGCAAAGGATCATAGCTTCAATAGTTGGTCGAAGGAGGATCTTGAAAAGTACCTGGAATCCTACGGAATGAAAGGTCAGCATGATGCTAGCATTGATCGACTCCGTGAGGAAGCAAGGCGCAATGCCGATTATTTCATGTATGGTACAGTCAAGCAGGAAGCCGGTATTCTTGACCGAGCTTGGGGTGCTGGGCAATGGGTCTGGGATCAGTTGAAAATCGGGGCTTTAAGCGGAAGGGCTGAAGGACAAAAAGCGGCAGATGCCGCCAAAGCGAAGGTTTCAGAAGCAAAGGAAAAGTCCGAATTGTAAGATCTCTTGACGGGCTGCGATATCTTGATTAAACCAGCGTTTACCTCCTGATTGGTTACCTAATCTTCCATGTTTCTGTGTTCGACTTATGTATTCCCAATGAGTGATGACTGGCATGTTTGATCAATATTGAATGCAAGAATTGTTTTTTCAAACGCTCAATGCCTTATTGTCTGTATCTATTGCTTGTTCGGTTTAGTTCCTGATTTGCTACTCCATATATAATGTTTGCATCTGAAGTTTAGAGGAAACTCTCGACAAAAAAAGCAAGGCTGTTAGCCAAGAGAGAACAACTGAGTTGACTGCCAGCCAAAAAAGCCCATCTTCTCTAATAAGGTGGTCTTGGATATCTTCTCATGGGAGTTTGCTTAGAGAGTGCCCAAAGGGACAGGGGGGAAGAATGATAGCAAGCACGCATGTATATATCCTTGGGTTTATATTGTCCAGCTGTTTCCGGTTGACAAATGGCAGCTAATAGTCCTTCACAGGGCAAAGCTTATCGAATCAATGCTTACTTACCAAAAGAATATCCTGGTTCCACCTAAGCAAGATATTTGCTTTTTGTTGCATGGTATGAGTGCGGATAACCGAATACTGAGCATCAGTGTTCTCCTAGCCTGGTATAACAGCTAAATCAAGAAAGACATACTGCCTTCTTCGATATACTGCCACACACTAATTTTGCGCATATAGTCTACTTTATATAGTAGTGACATATACGGAGTCTATGTCTACTATTTCCAGTAGACTATTTCAACAAATCCAAAAGGCGGAGAGATGCAGCCAGACTATCTCTAACAGGGCAGGTAGTTGCGAGTCTCATTTACTTATGGACTATGGCCTATCAAAAACCGAAGTACCTGTTAGGTCTCTACCACATACATGAATTTCCAAAGCCTTTTAGCCCCTTCTCATAACCTAGCACGGATGGCATCTCCGCCGCGTCTTTCTGGTATTAATTATTGATTCCATGAGCGCCAAGTAGCTGTTTGTAAATTTGAGAATCAACCCTGAAAAAGAATGTAACAAGTTGTATTGTCACCAGCGGACAAGAGTCGCGCACATCGACAAGACTGACGAATCCCGGTTGTGCCGTAAATCTGCCAATACTGGCATCGGCGCCTAACGGTAGTGTGGCCTAAATGCTTAATTGCCAGAGATTGGAAGGTGGAAAGGACATGCGCTGCGAACCATTATTATTTTCTCCGGTAGTTGTGATAGAATAGAGGCTAACGGAGGCCCTCTCCGTCTTGTGTGAGGATGGAAATTACCAAAAGGATTGCTTTGCTGCGGGAACAGTGGGGATCATCGAGCCGTGGTAGCTATTATTACTGCCCAGCCCTGCAAGTTTGGCGAAGCAACTTGATTCCAGTAGTTTTATTGCTAGTCGATGAGGCAAACGGCCTGTGGAAAAGTAAGCAAGGAGTTCAAATGCATGTGATCTGTGGCTTGTGTAGGTTGAAAAGCTGTCCCGTACGGAGTACAGAAGTGCCAGAGGACGGTGGGCAAGATGCTCATGTTCACGTTGTCCAATCCAGGATGTTGATATCTCCGTCGGTCTCGAAAGGATTTGGCCTAAACTCAAGGTAAAGAAATCCTTACACCGACCTTCTAGGTCTCCAGTAAAGCTCTACAGCGTGGTAGGGCTGCACTTAAAGTCATGGGAACTTGCGCTAATACCCGGAAAAACCAGGTGATCGTGGGCTTGGGATCCCAGGTTCATGCTGGTTGTCGATGGACACGATCGGTTCAGCACGAACAAGGCAATAATACAGAGTACTCCGTACTGACATCTCGGTTCAAAAGCGCAACCCTACGAGGCTGCAGGGTTTACGGAGTATACAGAAACAAAATGCACTTCAGCTGAAGGGTTCCCGACCAAGGTCCTTCAGTCGGACAGAATGTCTGTCGCTGGCGCCCGGAAAGCCCATCCGTTGAATACACCAGGGTTTTCTTTCGAAAATGGCTACAGAAATTCCACCTTTAAGAAAAAGAAAAATACGGTTGCTTGATAGTTGAAGAGGATCGTTCATCAGAGCATCAAGGAGGTTTGGAGTGAATTTGGAGTACTCCGTACTCCGTACATGCATCGTAACATACTTCACTCTATGTTTCATAACTGTTTTGCTTCCTGGGAAAAATACCTTCCCCTTGACCCGGAGAACACCGACTCTGGCGCTTTCAGGTGAAAAACCCAAATTAATTACTAGCATTCTCCTGTTATTGGGCTCCCTGTCCAAGACCAAGACTGGGCCCGGTTTTCGAGAGGGCCATCTCCGTCTGCACTAAGGTTGTAGTTAGTTAGTCGGTCGGAAAAGGCAAGATAAGGGCAGACATACTCCGTACTCCGTACTCCATACTGCCGGCAACAAGGTGCTCTTCTTCCAAGACACCATCGGGGACTAAAAATATAAAAATACACAGGTAAAGCCATGGTATCGAAATGTCTTGGCTAGGGTAACTATCTCAGGTGTATGTCCACAAGGCGGCGCGGGAGGACGAAGGGACCGTTTTTATTTTTTGAAAATGTAACCAAGAGTGCATACCACTGACCGTAACTATGCCCGTCATAAGAAGATAGAAGTTAGAGGAAATAAAAATATCTTCTCACACCGTATTCTCTAAAAATGGTTTCATTGAAGAAACGTTGCATTGGGAAATAGGAATTCCAGCCAATGAATATCCAGCTCAGAATCTGGAATGCACCCCCCTCTTGGTTTTCATTTTGTGATAAATAGAGGACTTTGAACGACGCATGTTCCACGTGTAGTAGTGGTAGCAATCAACTTTCCCCAGAAGCCAAACCTGGTCAATATTGATAACTATGATATTAGAAGGTCGTTTTTATAATAGACCGAGGTGAGTAAATAATAGTCTTAGAGCTTTGGTGGAAGGGGGGCTAGAAAATATTTTATATAATACTCGTCCGATTCTATATGACGGTAGATCGGTGGAACCAGGTAACGTGCGCAAGAAAACTAATATGAAACCATATTCCCCCCTAGCACCATGAACAATGCAAATATTTGAGAGCAAAAAGGCTAGAATTAGAAAAGACAGGGTCCAAAATGGTATCGAAAATGCAATTGGTTTTCCGTAAACCAAATGAGATGAGTCAAGTGAGAGATGAAAAGCATGTTGAGCATAAAAACATAAGAAGTTCAACGGCTCTCTCTCTGAGCCTTGCCAAAATCATCAAAAAGGGTAAATCCAGGGGCGCCAATAGCGCCATACCCATATAACAGAGGTAGAGAAAATCAAACATAAAAGTATTGACAGAAGCAGCCTACTTCGTCAAAATTGTTGCGTCGAGCCAAAGATTTGCTATTTTCCGACGGGAAGGGCGCGTCTGTAGAGGTGTAAGCCTCCAGTATAGGAATCTGATCCTGAGATACTCGGTAAAGGGATCTATCGTCCATTACCAGCATCTGCTCGCAGTATGCAGGTTGTCCGTGGGACGCATACCGCATCTCTTCAATTTTTATAGCACGTGGATAGTATGAATATTCAGGAATAACGATATCGTTGCGAGTCCCGAATGTGCGTTTTGCTCGGGGGACAGAAGTTGGGGTAGGCATTGCACCGGTTGAGAGCTTTGACGACGCAGCCGCGGAACTTGTCTCATTGACGTAGATGAATGCTTCCAAAAGCGTGCTATTCCACCAGCAGAACCAAGGTCTATCGCCAGGCGAGGCCGCTACTTTTTGACGGAGTCCCGGCCAATACCTTGACGACAGTGAGGCGCCATCGATCCCTCTCTTTGATGGAGACTTTGGAAATTCATCCTCCGGGATAATCATAAGTTTATCGAGTTGGGTATAGAAAAAGAACGCAGGCCCAAGGGATATGTTTGTTTTATCAAGCATTAGTGAAAGTGTGTGGTCCGGGTCTCTGAAAATGGGCGGTTGGGCACCGTAGAAAAAGCTACCAGTCACATTATGGGAACTGAGAATGATCGTTGCCTTATCATCCTTGTCGACGTCAATCTGACAATCAAACTGACCTGTAGTCCGGCATTGCCAAGAGCTGTCGTAAACACCATTGGATAGGCACTTGCTTGAATAGTTTTGAAGTGTGTTGGCTGGAACAACGAATTTACCCGTTGGAAGCGGGGGTAGCACACCCAGATCCGTGGGCCCCGGAATGGCATCTAGAGTCCCGGCGGTGACGGTGACGGTAGCGGTTCTATCACTTGACTCAGCATAAAGTCTAAGATCAACTGGGACTGTGAGGACTTACGGTGAGGTTGTGGTCGGCGGATTACGCTTTGTAGTCTGCTGGGAACCTAGAAGACCACCAATTACACCTCCAATGATCGTGCCTAAAAGCAGCACAGCTGCAACAAGGAAAAACATCCAAAGCGGAATGCCACAGCAAACCTTCCTCTGTCCTTTCTGAGACAGCTTTTCTTTGACGCTGTCAGAAGAATGATCGCTTGAATCTGTTTCCGTACTAGCGGTGTTGTCTGTTATACTGACTTCTGATGTCAGTCGACGAGGTGTAGGTGATTCTTCCGGCACAGGTGGTTGGGGTACAGCGTCATTCTGATCGTCAGCTAACAGTTCTTGTTTTGAGGGTGGGCTAGCTGGATATCGGGAGTATGGAGGCAACTGTTCAGTGTGGCCATCCGGACCAACGATATCCCCGACTTCGTTGGGAGTGTGAGATGTTGGGAGTTGATAGCCCCGGCTTTGGCTCGAAAACCCAATTGGTATGACCGGATTTTGGGGTTCATCCACGGCTTCTTCAGGGACCGTATTTTGGGAATACATGGCATATGGATGCTGTGGTGGGGCAGCAGCAATGAAAGAGCGTTCTGGAGGGCGGAAGGTAGAGACAGTAGAGGTAGATAACGTTCGTGTAACCCCAATCCCTTGAGGATACATTGCATAGGGCTGACTGGGCCCTGTTTGACCCCGATATGGGCTCATGGGACGGGGCATGGAGAAGCGAGACGACGTACTGATGCTTCGGCGCGCAGAATACGGGTCAACAGAGTTTCCAGATGAAGTAGATAGAGGACGTGCTATAGAATTCCTTTCGCGTGGGCCGTGTCTGATTTTATCGGAATTTGAGGGGACGTCTGGCACAGGTATCATCTCCGTTAACAATATATCTGCGTTGTCGCCGAAGGGGCTGACAATAGGAGGGGCCGTTTCTTCGCTTGAAGGCATCGGTGGAATGTTACGGGGCGTAGTTTCGCTGAGCGAACTCCTAGTACTATTAAACCCATCCAGAGGTTCCACTGAGAACTCATCACTGAATACGTTTTGAATCGGCGTTTCTTCTGAAATTTCTTCAGGGTTCGACCAGAGATCCAGCGAGCGCGTACGTGTTGCAGGTGTTGTGTTCAGCGAGTCGTCGCGGATGTCAGGTGTTTGTTGTGAGGATGGGGGTTTAGCCATGGCGAATGGCCTTCGCTGCCCGCCCGGGAATTGTAGATAGCGACAACGCGACAAGTATTTGAAGGAGATAGATTCGGAGGAAAGATGCTAGCGAATACAGGGAACAAATATAAAGAGCTGATATAATGATATTAATGAACGACGGCAAACAATAGACTTGGAGTTGGTAGCGATGGGCGGATTGTGAGATGGAAAGGGTTGTTGGTCTGTGGTCAGTGGCCGGTGACTAATAGGGTTTGGCGGTGGGGATTGACAGTGTAATACAGAAACCCACTTGTAAATTACGGGTGTCTTGGGAGGTATCGTCCACATACGGCCTAACCAGTATTGGTTAGTTAGCCAACTGTGGCTGCGAGCAAACCCTCAGCTTCCCATTGGGCCTGTTTTCTCTGGGAATAAGCATTTAGCCCGAAAGACTGCACAGACTTTGCAGAATCCGCTCCATCAAGGTTCTATTTCCATGATTAGCCAAAGCTATGCGATGCCTGGCCTGCCTCGTCTTTCTTTCGTTGGGCAGATAGCATCTTCGGCTTCACTACTTTACAACTACGGAGTAGGAATTCACCCGGCGCCTCAGTGCTGTGTTTTAACTAGGATAGTCAGTTCGGCTAAGTCGTGGGGCGCAGGGCTGCGCCCCTACACCAGACAGAACATACATATACCAAGACAAGAGGAAAGCCCAAAGAACACTATACTCTATATTATCCTGCGCTGTGAAGGAATAACACCCCACCAACAAGAATTTAGAGCTAACGAGTATGGCTTATGCCTCCCAAATAGTAATTGTAGTGCCCCTTTCCAGTATTTACGTATTTGACTGGGAGGAAATAGAATCCAAATATTCCAATCTCACTCGACAGAAGCGGTATTTTGAACATTATGCTACAACACGATAAAAAGAGACATGGGTAGGTTCATCTTTCGATTCTAAAGGAACACTGTAGGATTATCCTTTTTGGCTGAAAAGACACATGTGGATAAGGATATATATATGGGTTTTAATGGCCGCTACCTCTTTGATGAGTTGCACACACTTGTACATACGTATAAGCACACAAGTCTAATGTGATTGATAACAACATACTTTTAATTGTGTACGGAGCACGGAGTACTGGTAGAGGTGATCATATACCAGATCCTCCTTACCTCCAGCAAGATTAAGAGCCTTGGCTCTAAAATATGATACTGTCTTTGTTGAAGCAGGAAGGTGCTTGTGTTAGTCCTTAGAGGTTGTTATAGGGCTGAGCACAAATGTCAAACACTCTATATGTAAGGATGAGACCCAAAACATATATATTGTTGATATTTTGCAAAACTGCAAGTGGTAGCTACCTGGGCTAGACGGCTTGTTTTCAGCTGTTTGTCTGTGTGGAGGCTTGGCAAGGTCACGGGTAGTTAACGGGTAACCACCACATAACAGGTAACTACTCCATTCAGAGTAGTCAACAGCCATTGACCTAGGTTAGGTGATTAACGAACTACTTCCACAGTTGGTTTAGTTATCCAACTCTGGACTTCAGCCGCTGGGCCAAACCCTGATATTTATGAGATCAAGGGTGATATCTCGTGTCGTCCTTCATAAAGCCAAGCACATATTAATGTGTCTATCTTACATTTCCATATAACTACCCACTACCTTCTCTTGATTTGGACTTATTACCCAATAACTCAGACCATCTTGACCAACTATAAATATTTGCGATTTAATTCTAAGAAACAACTATCAATGAACCATACTGAGCTCACCACTCCATCCAAAACTGATTTCCAACCTTCCTTTGGTGCAGTAAAGTGGTGTAAAACTACTTGTAAAGGAAAGGAATCATGGACCCACACTGCAAACAACTATCTTCTCCTAGTATATTCAACTTTGGTCTTTCAATGTGAGTCTCCAAAATCCACCTCAAGAACCCCACTAATCCACTGGCGCCCATAGATTGATTCTCATTGGAATCCTTCTATCCTATATCCCACAACATCACCGCATCATTTCGCGCCGCTCATCTTTCGGTATCTCTCCATATTTCATCCTATTAGGAACCACCTCAGGAACTTCGGGGCTAGCAAATATTCTTCTACTGCCTCGAAGTGGGCATGATATTGCTTGTTGTAAGGAAATTAGTGGGTTTTCCTGTTTCGCAGGCTTGCTTGGAATCTTGCAAGTTGCTACGCAGGCAACATGTTTCGCGATCATGTAAGAAATCAAGCGTGTATTCCGCAGTCTCTCTGGATCTGCCAGCCTGGAATGTGGGTACTCCCAAGTGGGACGCAGCTAACAAGCAAATTGTAGCCTTACACTATTTGTTCTATTTTTCTCCCCGCCTGACACGCTACCTACTTCAAAATATCCCGAATCTTCATCGTTCCGTACTGCTCTTCTAGTGGCCGCAGCTTGTGTCATCCATGGAGTAGCTGCGACAACCTTTAGTTTCGTCATAGCATTCATGTACCCGTCCTCTCGCCAACTCTGGGCTAATATTTTCGGCATCATGGCTACCCTTCTGTCCTCAGTTCAATATTTCCCTCAGATATATACCACCTTCTTCCTAGGGCGTGTGGGCAGCTTGAGTATTCCTATGATGTGTATCCAAACCCCTGGAAGTCTAGTATGGGCAGCCTCCCTTGCAGCACGTCTGGGAGCAGAAGGATGGAGTACATGGGGGGTTTACGTTGTCACGTCTCTACTCCAAGGCACCTTGCTTGTGATGGGTATCTATTTTGAATACCTTAACCCAAGGGGGAAAGACGAGAACCCTAGTATCGATGACATTTCTTCGTCACCACATGAAGATGCCGTTGAAGGAGCCAACTCGGGAAACGATACGTGCCAAGCGTCCGAGCAAACTCCATTGCTTACAGAATAACGAGGGTTCACCCAATCTTAGGTTGTATTCAGTGTATTGATCAAGCGTCGACTTGACAATTTTCTTTTAGTTGTATATGTTCTAGAAGCGGCGGCGTTTTCCTAGGATCCGATATGTTCTTGGATATGATATGGTTACAATATTTAATGTATACATACATTTAGTTTCGGGTATCGGGGCGTTTATCCCACTGCGTCGATCATCAGGCCAGACTCTCAATTTATGGTCGATAGCATAGTTACGTGATGTTCAAATACTTCAAACGCTTCTGCTGCTCTTAAAATAATTATTCTCCCCTAGCACTGTTATCGCCCGCTTTTTCATACAACGGCCCACCCTCTTTTTTATTGGACACCTGGTTGATAGCTCTATCATATCGATTTTCGACCTCCTCATTGTGTTTCCTAACATCTTCCTCCTGTTGCTTTATTTTATGCGCATCATCCGCGCTTAGTTCTTCCTTTGCTGGTCTTTTAGGATGCTGAGCATCGACTCCACTGTGTTGATATGCCTCGCTGAGAGTTGCTCGGGCTTTGTTTGAGGGAATACGTTCTTCAAACTCCTTTGAAAAAGATGAAGCTTCGGTGCAATGTGGTTCTCGGTCACCCCGGTCGTTATACTCTATTGTCAATTAGAAACTGTGATTTTGGCACGCACGTTAGGACGCATTGATCTCATAGCACATACTATTGCTTCCAGAATTCTCAGAATGGGCGAATCGAATTGCATTTATTCTGTAAAATGGCCGACCGTAAGCCTGAGTGCAAGTATGCCTCACAGGCCAGAGCGCTTGGATCCTCCTATTCATCTCCCTCGGTTGCTGGAAGGATCGTTGGATATCTCAGTCACGATTAAGAAGCTCTATGCTCAGAATTATATTGGTTCTCTTGATCGAATTTTCCTAATCAAAGTAATCGGAGTCTTCCAGCAATACACATATTCTCCTTCAACAGATACTTTTGAAGGATGTGGTTTCATGATGTCATCGCTCAGCAGGGCGCCACCCGCCAAGGCTATTGACCCATGTCGCATGCCAGCAGAGCTGGTTTATCCCAATGATTACAGTAGTGATTAATCAGTGCCCTTTTCTTTAGGCAAGTTTCATGACCGGTGCTAGCAGGGAATGGGAGTCGACATTCTATTTACTAGGGAGTATGGAGTACTCCATCGAATTGGTTAGTATAGTAGTTAACTACCCCGTACTCCATACAACGATCGCTCCGGAGTACCATCTTCAAAGGTTCTAAAGGACATCGATTACGCTGTATAGAATAAAGCATTAACCATGGTTGGCAACCCCACAGTTAAGTAAACAAGCTTTCTTCCCCGCTATCGAACCACTACCCGTTCATACTGGTACGCTTTTAGGAGAGCTCAGCCTATCTCAGGGAATAAATAGCAATGACATGAAGCAAGCTGCGGAGCTAGGTCACAAACCCGGCGATTCATACCAGCGAAAAGCATTCAATGGCTATTAGAAAGCTTAGTGAATAGGGGTGACACTGGAAGCTGGCCTTCTTACTGACAAGTGTGTATACTCCGTACTCCGTACTCCGTAGTTATACCACCCATAAATGTCTCCACACACGGCTGGACTTGCTGGAGCTTGAGAGAGAACGTTTCACTCCGTAAGCTTCTTGCTGTTCTGATCACATTGAGCACTAACTAAGTATGGTCTAAGGCAGAGTGTGGGGAATTCGGGAAATCACATGATCATCGGATCCAGACAACGCGCTAGCCGTATTAGGCAAACAATGAGAACAGATGCTGGCGTTGCGCGCAGATCGAGTTCCCTCGAACAGACAAAGCAACAGATGGCCATCACCCCGCTACGCATTGATGTCGTGGCGTAGCCGTTGCGCCCGCTCTTTATGGGGAAAAGCAGCTGCAAAAAGAAAGAAAGAGTGAATGTCGCGCACTTCTGTGGTTTCCATATAATCATGCTCAGGATATTCGGAATGGTAGTTAATTCCTCAAAAGAATCCCAATAACTCGTGGCCTTTGCTAGGGTGCGTCTCAGTGTCGGCGGTGAGCACAATGCCATGCCGCACTTATGCGATTTCACTCACAACATTGGGTCTCGGAGAAGACAATCCTTGTTCCGTTCAGGGAAGCAAGATTTCATTCGACAACGGCGGTTTTTGACTTTCAACCTTCGTACCAAATAATATCTTGCATGGCTGAGATTCTTAGTTGGTGATTTGTTGGGCCAACGGCGCTTATAACGCTGCGCTGACCCACAGCTACTTAATGCTTCCAAATATTCTTTGGAATCAATCCTCAGTATATTATTTACGTTTGCAAATAATTCCTAGCTTGGAACCCAAGCATTACTTATTCTTTTTCAATATAGCCATATCATGAGCGGAGACCAAAGATTGGAGATCGATCCATTGGTAAGCCCTTTCAGCCATATATACTCTGTACATACATACCGAGTATGGTGTGCAATAGTTATGCATACAACGTTTGCTAGCGAAATTTTGGATCTTGAAACGACGCTATTAACTGTTATATCCCAGATCAATGATACAGACTCTACATATGGGGATGAATTGTGAGCAAATATGCCCCAGTTTTTGAATATTGCTTCTCAAGACAAATCGCGGCATTATTTACCAATTTTCTCAAGGACAGGTCCTCTTACACATCTTCGATAACCTCAAGTGTTGTCGATTATCCGGAAGAAAATGGCAGGCGATACCATGCTTTTCGCGAAGGCCGTAAGTCCTCGGACTTCAAGCAGTAGCATGATTGCGACACTTACGTAAATTTAAGGATATCTTATCCCGAATGATGACAAGGAGAGTGACCGGCTTGACCTTTTGCATGCAATGTTTCACAAACTGCTTGAAGGAAAGCTCTTTCTTGCGCCTATTGGGAATTCCCCCGTAAGAGTAATTGATATTTGCACTGGAACTGGAGTATGGGCTATGGAGTTTGGTCTGTGATTAAAACCTCTCACAAAGCCCAGTGCTAATAAAATAAACAGCTGACCGTTTTCCTTCGGCCGAGGTAACTGCACATTTCCTTGTCTGACATGTAAACTCAGGCTGCTAAGTCAGACTCAGGTAATTGGGAACGACCTGAGTCCTATTCAACCATCGTTGTGAGCTTACCTACATTTTTTGAGTACTGAGGTCCAAGTTTCTCTAATCTTCGTCCAGCGTTCCTCCAAACGTCAAGTTTGTGGTTGACGATGTCGAAGCCGAATGGGCGTATGAAACATCTCCATTTGACTATATTCATGCCCGGTTCCTTGAGGTATCAATCAAGGATATGCCGAGACTTATCAGTCAAGCTTATAGGTATGCTGGTCTTATCATCCATACATAGTGTCTATGTAGGCCTTTACCTCGTCTGACACATCTTCAGTTCGTTATCGTCTGGGGGATGGTTCGAGTATCAAGGTTGGGACACAAGGCTATACTCCGCGGATGGCACCACGAAAGGCACCTCCGTCGAACGTTATAATAGTATAGTCCTAGATACCTTCGCCAAGGGTGGGTATTATATTCGCGTTGAACCAGAAAAAATGGAGAAATGGTTCCGAGATGCCGGGTTTCAAAATTTTCACATCAAAAAGTTCCTTCTTCCTCTCGGCACCTGGCCCAAGGATAAGAGATATGTTTGTGCTCCCAGATATATGATATTACGATCTAAATGTTTTCTGACTGCAGCTGGATTAGAAAACTATTGGCGCTTATAATCTTCTCCAAGCTGAAGAGGGTCTCGAATCAATGGGGCTGGCGGTACTGACTAGACTTGCGGGCTGGACACCGGAGGAAGTTCAAATTTTAATCAGTCAATCAAGGTCGGACATGAGAAGCCCAAGAGTTCATTCCACTTTTGACTTGTATGCCCTCCCACATTTTCCTCAATTCTAAGATTATACTAACGAAAAGCACTTTCGATAGCTACGTTTGTTATGCTCAGCGGTTGGAATAGCATATCGTTGAGCTAACCTACCGTGTATCGGTCTATCGGTGTATAAGCAACATTGAGAGAACAAGATTTATTGAAGTATATCTGCAACGGCCACGAAAAGTATGGAGCAGGCATGTGACGAAGTACTCGTACTGTAGTGTAACTAGTCATCAAGAGCGTTCTCGAATGAAGTAATTTAACCGAATTCCAAGGGCCAACGCTATGTAGTTATTATTTATTTGTCGCTTGATAACAATGAATTTATTGAGGTGTTTTTGGGGCTAAATACTCCGTACATATTAAGATTTCAAAGCAAAATAAAGCTGTGCTAGTGATCTTCAACCGGAACCAATGACAGACGCGCCGAAACTAGTTGGCTAGTTAGTCGATTGCTTCGAGGCTGAAGTGCCGAAGCTCAACAACTCCTTGACTACGAGCATCTCCATCATTATTAAGCTCCATCGAATACCACAGTTTGTGCCTTGTTTAGAGTGGAGGGCTCTTCGGCACGTATAATGGCGTCTGGTATTATCTCCTCGTCCATTTGGCAAACCATAAGAGCTAACTAACAGTTCCGTAGATGCTTCCCAAGTTGCTGAGGTGTACGGTAACACCTAAATTTGATGTCATCGCTTTGGGCTTTACTGATCCTAATCTACAGGGCATCTATTGCCTCCCCAATAAACTTCATCCTCCTCTCTCTTTTCGTTGTGGTTGTATACATGCAATTCCGGCCGAAGTCTGCGGTAGCTCTACCCGAAGAGCCAGCTCCGGTTGTATTCCGCACCTTTACACCAACGACTTTACTGGAATTTGATGGGAGGAATAACAAGCCTGTCTACCTTGCGGTTCGCGGCAGGGTTTTCGACGTTAGCGCTGGGAGGAATTTCTACGGACCGGTATTTCTGGGCCCCACGCTCTCGAACTAGAGTTCATCCATAACAATCTCTCCCTCTAGGGCGGACCGTACGAGAACTTTGCCGGCCGCGATGCATCCCGCGGACTTGCCTGTCAGAGCTTTGACGAGGAAATGCTCACGAAAGACCTTAACGGACCGCTGGATGATCTCCAGGGACTGGACGAAGAACAGCTGGAGAACCTAACGGGTTGGGAAGAAAGATTTCTCGAAAAGTATTTGATTGTAGGAAAATTGGTTGCAGAAGGTGATACAGATACCGCTAAATGATCGTCGCGACGGCTTGCCTTTGAAATTCGTATAGGCGGGATGCAATTTGCAACCATGAAAACATAAGCCACAGGCATAACTGACCAGTCGGATGAGCAAAAAGTGTTTTTGAGGGTCTCATATCCGCTATATCTTGATATCATTGATAGATTTAGGCTAGAATCTCCAACTCCAATGGTCAGTCAAGCGTCTGATAGGTGGCCAGGTACAGGAAGTGATAGGAGTATGCATGCGGATTAGCGGAGCTTTTGTATCTAATAACCTTGGACTTTTGCTTCCAGCACAGCTCGTGAGGCAGTCACCAGGTGTCAAGGATTGCTCTTATTGTATCAAAGCTCTGGGCTCCCACCCTACTATTTATTCTCGCCCTCTCTTGAAAGCTGGACATTTCCTGTCCCTCCTTCACATATACACACACAAAATATTGCTCAGACACCTCAAATATCTCAAACAGGACAAAACAGTTAAACATGTAACATGTCGTACTTTATCAGTAATAGTAGATGCATAGTAG
Source organism: Ophidiomyces ophidiicola (assembly GCF_022830035.1). Classification (NCBI taxonomy): domain Eukaryota; kingdom Fungi; phylum Ascomycota; class Eurotiomycetes; order Onygenales; family Onygenaceae; genus Ophidiomyces; species Ophidiomyces ophidiicola. Next base: position 630,119 of record NW_026054649.1, read on the forward strand.
AGTAGTATTATAGGATGCTTAATATGGGGTTTCATGAAAGAACTTCTCTGCAACGTTTGATATAACCCTCGGGAAAATGCAGCCTCAGACAGGGTGTGTATACTCCGTATTCTGTATGTAACTACGAAGATAGTATTCCGGGGTAGCTATAATTGGGCAAAGGAGCAATACTTTGCCGTCAAGCGCTCCGTAGCCCTTGACTCATCAAACAATTTCAAAGGACCAGTTAACTAAGTAACTAACTACTCCGTACGTGAGGAACTTCAATTATTTGCAACATATCCCGTAGTTAGTTACTTTTCTAGGTCCTCGGCGGGGTATTTGACATGAACGTTCAGCCTGGAAAAGATGCCACCAACCGTTGAGTCACCAGGATTTTGGTAGGGTCACCTGATGGCGCCAACGCCCTGTCAGGTGAGCCGACAGGGGCCCGGCGCGGTGTTTGGAATGGCGTGGGCGTTGTACCAAGGAGTGGCCGCCAGACCATCCAACCTGCGAGTCTACGAAGATCGCTGCGGGCTTGTCATTCTTTTATCATTGGTCGCGACCACGCTGATGTCACTCTTTTATTTTATTGTCACTCCTTTACTTCAGTGTACATATGCTTGTGGAATTAGGAAGATCATGACTGCGTCGGTTCTCTTCTGTGCTTCTCTCGTGACAACTTAACAGGGGCTATTTCACGCACGGCCTCTCCAGAGCACTTACATTCTTTTCATTTCTTTGTTTTTTGATTCTAATCTTTTGAGCTCACGCTTATCCTGTCTTTGTTGGACCTTGGTCTAGGAACTTTACCTAAACTCTTGAACTCATTCCATCAATATGTATGTGACTTCATCTTCATGACAAGCTTCCCACTGCATTCTCACTGACTTAAGCAAGGAGTGTTAGAGGGTACGAGATGTGGAAGGCGAGCCACCCTCCCAATATGGCTGCTTCCGGGTCTCCGCAATACGCGCGCCACATGGCGGGACCTCGAGGAATAGCCCCGCGATCGCTAGAAGCAAACAATACTCACACTTCGTATAGGCCGCCATTTCATGAAAAGTGAGTCACATCTGTTTCCGCTCTGAATTTTGCTCACTTTTTCTCTTAAGTGTTGGATCTCCAGTTCCGATTCGTGAAGACCGCGTTGCCTCCTCAATATATTCAACTCAAGACTATACACGGGAAAGTCGCCTTACTTATTCGAGTGTGCGTCTTGGTCCCTATTCGCAGTACCGCGATAGCCAGTATACGGATGCATCGCCGCCTATATCTCCTGTACCCGTTCAATATCGTTCTGCTGCAGGCGCCGACAGCCCTGATATATCCCCTATTGACGAGACATTCTCGCCCGCTGTCCCCCTGCCAAAAAAAGACGACAAGCATACCAGTTCATTCCAAGGCATCCACCCCGAATCCCAAGCCGCTTTTGTAGAAGCAACTGGCAGTAAGACTGCTATTCACAAACCAGACCCAATTCGGGAAACAAGGTGGGACGAATTTTCTGGCGAACCAACTAATAGTGAGCGTGGAAAATTCGCCCAAGCTTCTCCCGGGGACCTCCTGAATATCAAGTCTGCGCAGAAGCATCCATTTGCCTTCTTTACTCGAGGTAAAGATGGAAAAGAAGGGCGTAAACAAACGCCAAGAATAGACGTGGAAGCTTCACCGTTACCCATGCGGGTTCCTTGGAAAGGCGCAAGTGGCAGGTCCACCATTCTGAACCCAATCTCATCAAGAAAACCTTCAGCCGAAAAACCATTCATACCACCACCGCGAAAGGATAGCCGTAACCCTTTCGTGCAAACTTCATCTGCCACAAATAGGACCCACCCAACAACCCCGTCTGCGAAGCCAGAAAATGCCCATTTTCAGATCGACTCGTTCGATTTTGAAACGTTAAAAAAGGCAAACAAGACACATACTCAAAAAGATTTGCCACCGTTAAACAAGGAATTACCGAGCCAGCCTTACGCTTCGCGTAGTGAGGCTCGTATTCAAGATGTCCAGCAAGAACCAGACTACTCCAATGCCAGAATCCTACATTTTGACGAGGAAACGAGGAGCCAGCGCAGTTTCCCGGGATCAATGACTGCCGGAGCAGGCAGTCCGCCACGGATTCCACGACGCAGTGATGAGACTATACAGCCAGAACCTTCATCTTATATGACCGCGAAGTCGACCAAAGTGACAGCTCTTAAACCTACACCATCCCAACAATCAGCATCTACTTCAAAGTCATTGCCACGAAGCCCTCCTGAGATGGAGGCAAATAGCCGTATTGAGTTAATGGAGGCCAAGCTTCGTGATCTCTCTCGAAGACGGGTGAATATTGACACAATTATTAGCGAATTGAACCAAGTTATACAGCCAAGTTCAATTACGTACGATATGGCAACTAGAGCTGAGGTTACACGATCTGTTAAGAGCCTAAACGCCGAACTTGATGATATCAAGAAAGAAGAGCACGATGTTGGATTGAAACTTCATCGGGCATATAAGAAGAAGGACGAGGGTGATTACTACTGCGAACCCTCTGGGCTGTGGATCAGGAGGGTCACCGGCTGATGTGCTGACTCTTCGTACCTTCTGTGGTTCTCTCCAATTTGCGTCGTTTACCCGGCTATGTCATGAAATGTATCATGATTCACTTTCTTGTACACCAACTTTGGGCCATTCTTGAGACTCTTTTTCCTGTAAATTACAGTTTTTTCTTTTCTTTCACATATCGTTCCGAATCGGCTGGAAGATTCTTCTTTGACCTGTTTCTTAAGTATCTGAAATCTTGTACATATTTTCTTCATTTCGAGATAGGCCATTTATTATTTATGTCAAGAAAAAGAAACACAATGTGCACTGAAATGCCCATTTCTAAGTAAATAACTAAACGCTCTGCTCACGCTCATAGAGTAGATCGCCGTCCGCCGCACTAGGGTATTCAAGACATAAAATAAGGAACGGCCTTAGCGACTTTAGCGAGGCCGGGTACAGTTTATGATAACGTTATATCGACAGTTCGATAAGTCAACAATAGTCACTTTATTTCTTGCCTGACTTCTTAATCCCCTGCTGGCCAGTGTTCATGGGGCCTTTGCCCTTCGCCTTGTCGGCCAGGTCCTTTCTGGCTTTCGCATCTGATGAACGGCGGTCAGGTTCAAAACAGCAACAGTAATGGTGCTAAATAAGCCTAAATAACACATGAAGTAGAACCAGGCCATACCTGCTTTCTGTTTCTCTTTAAAGGCAATTTCGTCGTCATCCATTTCCTTCTTCTCCTTCTTGGGAGCCTTGAGGGGTTTGACTTTGCCGCCTTTAGGTATTTGATCCGTTAGCTTGTCATCCCAAATAAAAAGGGGTTTTTTTCAAAAATCCCACCTTCTCGGGATTGACCACCCATCTTTGCCTGTAGATAGCGCTATTGAAAAGGTATCTATTCGGTGGATGATACAGGCGGTCAGACTTTTGCACTGTGAAGTTTGCCCCTCTCCGCCTGTGATGAGATGGCGGGCGCTTATCCGTATTCAGCTAACAGGTTAGGTAGCCAGGCTAGCGGCTTCACTCCTAAAACGAAGCATCAACTCCCAACTTGGCACGCAACATTGCTGTCACCGCAGAATTCAAAGCTGCCATCGCCCTATCGACACGCCTTTTTTATCGGCACGACTCCCACTTCCTATATGGTGGTCTCTGGAATCAGCGCGTGGGAGGGGTATTTTTAGCCGGGTTGGATATTTCACCATCACCCAAGCCATCATCGCCTTTGACTGAGAGCCCTTGCTAATTAACGCATCCCACATAATCAGCTCCGCTCGATACATTTGGCGGTGTCCCTTCGCCGACACTACGACGGAGATCTATGGCATCGAGACTGTCGAGGGCCTCGTCGACTCCTTCGGAGGGTGAGATTATCGAGTCGGGCTCAGATACGAAGGCAACTACGTCGCAGACTTCTCTTAATGGCATAATCGTTGACCGTAACACCAGAAACGATGCGCATTCTCCGAAATCTTCTGGCTCCGTGGGAAAGTCCAGCCGTCGTGAGGTATCGAGATCTCGCTCACCGTATCGCTCGTCGAGAGGCGAAAAGCGACGGCGGGATGATTATGAATACGACAGAGGTAGCCGCCGGACCACCCTAGCTTCTAGATACGATGATAAGTACCACAGTAAAAGTGATTCACGCCGAAATCGTCGTTCGTACTATGATCATGACCGGAGCGATTCATACGATAGGCATCGACTCTCCTACAATGATGATTACGATAGGCGCTCTGAGAAACGTCCCAGAACACGGAGTCGGTCGCCATACTATGAGTCGAGGAAACAAAAGCGATACGCGGACGACCACGACCGAAGAATCGAGGGACAAGGGCCCCCTTCTGGGCCAGCGGAGGGTCGTTTAAACCGTGAAGGGAGACGGTTATCTTCAGAACAGTCAGTGAGCGAACGAGGAAAACCCTCTATTAGCGCTCAAACATCCAGGCAAGAAACTGAACATCGAGGAACCCAGATGCAGCAAACTTCCGCGGCCCAGCCAAGTGCCTCGAATGGGTGAGTCGTTTCTCATGTGTCCTCCACGAATAGGCTGCTAACCATCATATAGCATTAAGGCTTGCGGAGACAATACTACGCGAGATGAGGCTGCTCACGAGCCCATTGATGACACCGCATTGATTGAACAACGGCGAAAGCGCCGTGAAGCCATCAAAGCTAAGTATCGTGGTCAAGCGACGCCTCTCCTTGTCCAAGCCCTTCAAATTGGAACTGAGACAGGATTTACTGCGACAAATGCCTCTGGTAGTAATTCTACAGATGAGATTGCAGGTATTATAACGTCTATTGCATATTTCTTTTGAAGGTCAATGCTAACATTTTGCTAAGCGGTTCGTCAACAGTCGCCTATCGTAACCCCGGATGATACCTCTACTGCCCTTTCTCCCACAGATCTCCATGTTTCTCAAGATGAAGATCTTGCCAACACTGATTTGCAAAATAGAAGTGAAATGGAAAGGGAAGAGCCTTCTGCAGCTGACTACGACCCAACGGCAGACATGAGACAAGAAAAGATGAAGCACGATAAACGCCATTTTGGCGAGGATATGTCTGCTAGCGCTTATGATGAAACTAAGGTAACAAGACAAGAAATTCTCATTCCAGAGCCAACGATAGACCAGCCCAACCAAATGAGGGCCAAAGATCCGTTTGATATGTTTGCTGAGGATGATGACGATGACATGTTTGCGGAAGAGTCATCAGCAACCACGAACCAGGGTGATCATGCCGTGACCAACATTAAACCGAGCATCGCTCAACCACAAGAACTCGACATGAGTATGATGGATAACTGGGATGACCCTGAAGGTTACTATAACGTCATGCTGGGTGAGTTGATTAATGGGCGGTATCATGTCCAGCAAAACCTGGGTAGGGGGATGTTTTCTTCGGTTGTTCGTGCTACGGATTCCAAGACTGGAAGACTCGTTGCTGTTAAGATCATTCGTAACAACGATACTATGCGCAAAGCAGGGTTCAAGGAAATTGAGATTCTACAACTTCTGCGAACTGCGGATCAAGAGGACAGGAAGCACATTATCCGGTTTGACCGACAGTTTGAGCATAAGGGGCATCTATGCATGGTATTTGAAAATCTCAGCATGAATCTCCGAGAGGTTTTGAAGAAGTTTGGTCGAGATGTTGGCATTAATCTTCGCGCTATTCGGGCGTATGCTCAGCAGATGTTTCTTGGACTGAGTCTCCTTCGCAAATGCAACATCTTACACGCCGATCTGAAACCAGACAACCTGCTTGTAAACGAGAACAGGAATCTTCTCAAACTCTGTGATCTCGGCTCGGCATCACCGATCACCGAAAATGAGATCACTCCCTACCTTGTCAGTCGCTTTTATCGGGCCCCTGAGATCATCCTTGGTATTCCGTATGACTATGCAATAGATGTTTGGTCTATTGGGTGCACCCTCTTTGAGCTTTACTCGGGAAAGATCCTTTTTACAGGTCGCAGCAACAATCAAATGCTACGCTCCATGATGGAATGCCGGGGCAAATTCCCCCCCAAATTCCTGCGCCGCGGATCACTTACACAACTGCATTTTGACGAATTGCTGAACTTTCGCAGCGTCGAAGAGGACAAGATAACGGGGCGCATGGTTACGAAAATATTAGATTTCAAGAAACCAACCCGAGACTTGAAGTCGCGGCTTATGGGTAAAGGGGCAAGATTCAGTGATACAGAAATAAAGGAGATCAATATGTTTATTGATCTGCTGGATCGCTGTTTAAGCGTAAATCCAGAAAAGAGATGCACTCCTTCAGAAGCTCTCAGACACCCATTCATCGCTAGGAGTAAGTCATGATATGGAGTGCTATAGAGTTCATGGTTTATGTACGGAGTATGCATTTTACATACATTGCGGAGGGGAAAATATTGCTGGGGATTTGAGACTAATCTTTTTTTTTTTTCTGGGGGGGGAACTTTGCATTTGTTAACGCAGCATCAATAAAAGGATTGAATATCATTTAGCTCGATATTTTCATGTAGTGTAGTTAGTACTCCCGTACTCCATACGCGTTATGTTCCCCGAGCAATATCAGTACAAACACCAACTTCAATCCGGAGAAATATTCTGCGGTTGAGCCACGACCAGCTCAACGCCAATCGAGTATGCCTTGCAGGCCGGTTTGGAGCTTGTGGCCAGCGATAGGTGGCCAGGGTGGTTATCGTACCGCTGACAGGTAATAGTTTGAGGTGGCACGACATCGCACATCAGGGGAGAAGTGATTATCCGCTGGTTTCAACTCCGTTGCAGGACGCTCGGCACCGGCGGCTCAAAGATGGGAACTGCGGGTGGCCTTTGCACCATTTCGTGAGGCGCCGTCCACATTGACAACAGGAAATCAGATTTATTTGTGACGATCTGCATAGGGGTACATATTACATACTCCGTACATGAGAGTAATCCTTACTCCGTACTCTACATAGAACTACGCAAGAGGTTGCACGTTGCACACGCAAGGGCAATGCATCAAACAGAAGACAGCGCGGCCGATTCTAGGGGAGCCTGCAGCTGATTATTGCATGATGATAAGAGAAGAGCAAAACCCCCTCTCCCCCTATCTCCTGAGACAGTAGCGGGCGCACAGCTGACGGATATTCCGTAGGAACTTGATAATGCTTATGCAACGGACGGAACTGGAGGCGCTTCCTGTGTGCTATGGGCGATCGCTGTCGAAGTTGTGCAGCTACGGCTATATTTAGAAGAAAAGTATGACACACGGCATATCTTGTCCAAGCCGAACGGCTGTATCAAAACCGCGCATTAGACTCCACTGCACAGAGTCTGGAGGGGGCTTTGGCGTCGGTGATCCCGCCCCCGCCACAAAGCAAGGGAAGAATAATAATAATGATGATGATGCACATAATGACAAAATAGCAGCTGTGTGGGTGCGTGCGTGCGGCAGGCAACAACGCTTTCCAAGAAGAGGCATCAGACTCTCAGTGGTCGAAATCTAGCCGTTCGAGCCTTTTTCGTAACCATCTGATAGAGGCGACTCTTCAAGGTTTGCTGCTTTCTTTGTCTGATATTACCGTCCAGAGGATAAAAAAAGACTAAAAAAAAATTCCCTAAAAAAAAGGTCTTGAGAGAATTTTGGTTGACCACTCATTCATCCCCAGCTTTATTCTTGTTCAGGCTAGCTTGAGATGGAAACGCGGAACCGATGGTGCTAGATTCCAGACCCAGAGCTATATTGCTCGATTTATTTCTCGTGCCTCAGACAAGTGCAAAAATTTGCTGGGTCATTCGGCGGTGAGCGGCGTCTGGCGCTGCCATAAACTTCCTCCGCTATGGAATCGGCCTTCAAATATTTAACTAGTTGCGGTAGGATGGCGCGCCGCCGCACCAACTAGATGGGCTTCCTCCCGCTCCTTTTTGCTGCTGCTGGGAGCCAATCACTAGCAGTCAGAAGCAAGACTCAGGCTGAGCTCGAACAATAGTTCACCGCTCGACAGAAACATATTGCTCGATTATTGCCGCCTCAGGTCGAAGCGAGAAACCAGCGCCAGGATACACCCCGTTCCATACATATTATTTCACTCAGGTTGATCTGTAAATGGGTCCGCCGCTCCGCGAAATTGGCGCCGTGGTATCCCAGTCGCCTGCTACTGATCTTTTTGCAAATCTGCCCGTCAGTACTCCGTTGAATCGTGGAAGCGACCTTCAATCACTATAATGGAGGTGATTTCAGGAAGCGAAAGGATATAATATGATCAACAGATGTTCTCAAGTAAGTTTCAACGTTAATGAAATTTCCAGGGATCTCCATGCCTTTCGTGCGGATGTTTCGCCTACATTCCTCCGTGCTATGACGTTCTTGCCTTGAAACACACCTGCGGACTCCATAATCCCGGGAGACTGACGGAGGATACGGAACGCCAGAACCAAGCTCCCTAATCCTGGTACCTCGTTCTCCGAAGATGGCTTGCTCGGAATGGCAGATCTCCGTTTCATGGAGCATGATCTACACACAAATACATGTCATTCGATCAAGGATCCCAAAAGAAGGATGATCTCGAGTATTATTGTGAATGGATGGGCTCAAGCAACATCAAAAACTCTCAAGCCTTGCAGGCCCTATTTACTACTGCATGTGATAAGTACCGCCCAAGAAACGTGGATTCGTTTCTGTGGCCCCTGGGGGGTCAGCCAAATATTACATCTATTGGAACGAAGTGGCTTTCCATTTCGTAGTCGATCGCTGTGACACAAGGAGCGAAAGAACAAGGTCTCAGCATCCTGCAACCCGCCCGCTATAGGTCTATGCACACATCAGGGGTAAGAGCTCTGATATCGTCTGGATTCCTGGCGGGTGGAGGATGAACCCCAGAAAGCTCAAAATTGGCATACCAATAACACCACACTTCGTTCGCCGAATCATCCCAACATAGGCTTGGCCAAAGATATCTTTTCAGACAGTTGCATTTCAACCATCGATACTTCGTGCTCCGTATAATATATTTCATTTCCAGCATCAATAAGTGCCCCCATGTGCCCCGTACATACATGTAATGTAGGTTTGATTGTTGCCCGTCTGTGGAGTAATGCGAAAAATCTCAGGTAGCGGTGAGAAGGAAAAGGGGCCAAGGGCGCCAGATGACGCTGAATGCGTAGATGAATCGGCAGAACAAGCGAGACAAGGCGCCTAGCAGGACGGCCTCGCACGAAGCGCCATCGGCGGAAAAGACGAGGTTTGATGTCGCTCACGAAGGGCAGTTGGCTGGAAGCTGCGTACGGAGTACTCCGTATCACAGCGCTATTCCTTGGTGGCTTGTAGCTAAAAAGACCAGAAACACGCTGGGTTGCTCACCACAATTTGCTTTTTTCCCTCGTCACAGGGACGACGATTCGGGAAGAAGGCTCCGAGCCAGCAGGCCTGGACGATTGTCCAGGAGGGGGGGTGACAGGGGGCGCTGAGCTGCATGGAATGCCCGGCACGCGCACACGCAACGGCTCAGCCAGGTCGAATCAGCACCGGGGCCCAGGCGAGTCACGGCGGGCACGGCAGGGCAGGGCGTTCAGCCCGCGGGCGTCGTGGGTGAGACTCGGAGATCGCAGGCTTGGCAGTGAGTCACGTGCGGGCGCCGTTTCTGGCCGGAAGCGAACTGACCCGCGAAGGCTTCTGGAAAACACACGAACGGGCCGCTCCACGGCAATCCTGGCTGCCAACGCGCTTTATCCTTTTTGCGCAGCCCGGTCGCTGCGATGCACCTCGCTCTCACTGCCGGCTTCGCGCCGCTGCGGGTCTCGCCGGCCATTGGACGCTTGCCCAGCCACGCTCCCAGCCTCTCTCTGGTCTTGGAGTCATTCTGATGCCGCCCTGGCGCCCGGATGGGCCTCCCCCAGTTCTGCCCCGTGAGTGACGTGGGACGTCGAGGGACGACATGCTCAGACGATGCTGATTGTTATTTGATTATTGCGTAGTAGTGTGGAGTAGTGGCAGCTGCGACGCGGTACAGTGCCTCCGCCCAAATGGCAATGGTCAGTCTGTGCACTAGGCTCGAGCTTCGTCCGGCATCTTCTGGAGCAAAGGGACTTTCGCGTCATCAGGCGGAAGAGTGCAGAACAAATGCTAATAGACCGAATATTCTGTACTCAGTACCGGAAACAGATTGCGCAGAAATGGCATCTGGTCTTGGGGGCCGACAACGTCACGGAGGGCTCTGGCCCGATGGCGCAGAGGAGTGGCTTGGATGTTTTGGGGATAGCATCCTTCGACACCATCCAATCGTGCAGTCAGCCTCGGGCTGGATCGTCTCCATGCTCCACAGCGGGTACGGTGAATCGGGAGCTGCGTTGTCCACGGTTGAGATCTCGGTTGTGAGGGACAAGCCAGGCGCTCATCGAAAGCTTGCCGGCTTGGGCAAGCCGCAGAGCCCTAACTAGGCTCTGATTCACAGTATAATACGAAGTCGCAGAGGAGGTTGAAGGAAGTATGATGTTGTGTGGGCTGACAATGGCTCACCACCACTGTTGCTAGTGACCACGTACTCCGTACTCCGTCGGCCAAATGGCCGCCCGGCCGGCATGACCTCTCGCCACCATCAGCACCGCAAAACTGTTCTGGCGCCATCGCCTGCTAGGCTCACCATCACCATACCACTATTATTCATCTTCTAAAGGCGCTTGCACCCGAACACGCGCCGTAATTATTGGCCCCACCACCACCCGGAGAAAACCCCCAGCAGGCAGCGCAAATACAGAAACCAGCTAGTGGGCAGTTGGGGGGTGGCACGAGCCCACGCAGAGGGCCGCGCGTGAAGATCGCCAATCTCCAGTAAGATTCAGCCCGAGCGCAGCAGCAGGGGACAGGGATGACGTGCATAATGAGGCAGTGTGCTGAGAATTACGCCTGACACAGCGGTGCGGTGCCGGCCGAGCTGACCAGAAGCACGACTTGTTCCCTTCTCCGGCAGTTTCTATGGTTAGCCGGAGGACGGGGGACGGCGGTTGGGTTGAAGGGACGATCACGAACGCGCCCGGTCGCAAGAGGGTTCCAGCAGGAAGACTCCTTCGACATGGATCTGTGAATCACGACCAAATTCTCTTTTTTTTTTATGTTAGCGTCATGCGTCGCCCGGCCACGACTGGCGTCCGCTCAGCCATTGGTGGGTGGCCGGGGGCGATGGAGCTCCTCCAGCGTAATTACGATTATTCTCCCGCACACGCACGCTTTGGCCACAGCGCCAACCGACGCGCTGCCACCCACTAGCTAGCTAGTCCTTCGCCTCCAAAATCCCAAGCACCAGAGGCGGCCGGGACGCGAGGGTATCGCCCACTCTTTTTTTAGCTCTGACACCTCTGTCCACACTTGCCCATGCCCTCCCACCCCCCGCCTCTGGGCCTGTCATACACCCAACAACAAGATTAGCCAGGAGCTGTGCAAGGCCAGATTTCGCCATCGTTGAGGGAAAATTTCCACAAACCACCCTTGTTGCTGGCTGTTATCAGGCTTCCCTGTCCAATCAATGTCACCTCGCCCCAGGCTTCTCAGGAGGACTCACAGGAAAAAAACTGGTGCCTGATTGGATGCCCTCCTAAACTCTGAGTGTTTTGGTCAGCGCTCAGCCCTCACATCCAACCACTGAAGCTAGTTAGCGACCTGCTTGGTTTGGCTGCCTTACAAAGCAGATCGGATGGCGACGCTTTGCAAATCATGGGTTTCCTGATTCATGAGTAATCAAAATTGTGCCCCTTGGCCATCAGGGTCTCGTACGTATTTTGGCTTTGGTTTAGCGCTGGCGAAAGACGGACACGTTGGCCTGTGTGTTTCGTCACAACAATAACAATATTACGCCGGCTTTTTTTATTTGGGTGGAGACGTCGATGACAATCTTCGAATACGGAGTAACGACGGGAGGACGGAGTAGTCTCAGTGGTACGCCCGAACTATGCCGGCGGGTCTGTGAATACTCCTGTGCGCACGCATCGCCTCTGCTCCGTCCTACCGCTGCTGCTGCTGCTGCTACGACGTCAACTCTTCCTGCTGTGCTCCATACCAGCCTGCAAGGCTTCTCAATGCGCCATTCCGCCGGCTGTTTGACCCACGCCCCAGTTGGGTCTCGAAGGGGGGGAGGGGCCGCTAGTTATGCTCTCTTCCGTCCAGACCAGGTTCATCCACAAGCCTCAAACTGATTGGCTCTAAGCGAAAAAAACCCTGCATAACAAGAACAGAGGATCCGGTTATGTAACGAAAAGAATAGCAAAATAATGTTTCTTGATGGAGACCTTTGCCGTCTGGAAAGACCAGTAGCAAGGCGCGACAAATTACTTTTTTTCGACTGTAAGCCAGTGCTTAGACACAACAGGGTTTCACGGGTTCCACTGCTGGGGAAGGTCTCTGCCCTTGATTATTATTGATTCCTTTCTGAGTTGCCTGGTTCCGCCTTGTTATCAGCAATGCAGAAGAATAAGTAATAATAACTGCGATCATAATTAGATTCGGCAGGCAAATTCCGTCTTATAGTTGTGCCCTTATTTGGTTCAACCTTCGGCTTGCCCCATTCTCCTCCCATGTTCCGTGACTTTATCCTGAGACCTTCGGGCTATACCGCTTGCGGCTCTTGACGGCATCTTTTCTCCATATCGCCTCGCCGTTCTCCGGGCCACCTAAGGACCACGAAGGACCAACGGAGGAACGACGAGTAAGGCAAACAAAGTTCAAGCGAACCTGTTCACCCCTAAAACTCGCCTCCACCTCCTCAACGACATACCTTAGCGTCCAATACTTTTCGTCACCACCATTCCAGCTGTTGCGTGGTAGCATGCAAGTCACGCCGTTTTATATTCTACCTATTCTCCCTTGCCCTGCTCGTCCGATCTATCACCGGGCCATTCTTCAACATTAGACACCACCTCCCAATATTACGCGCCGGCCTCTCATTATTATTCTACTCCTCTCTCCCTATTAATACATTCTTCCTTTATTACCAGTGGAGCATTAAAAGAACATTTTCAATCCCAACAACCCTAGCAGCTGGACTTTCTCTCTTGGGCAACTTCCCGGTTTCCATTCATTCATAGAACATTCTCGACGGCAGAATTCCTGCAATACTTTTTCCATACCCTTCTTTCGAGGATCAGGATCCTTATTTTATTTCTTCTGTCTGGACCTCTTCAACAACTTGCACTCACAATCTACTGGAGGCGTTCCTTGGACCTTTTTTGTTTTCGGCATTTTACCACGTCCCATCAACATCTGATCCTGCTTCCATTCCCTTTCTGGCCACTTTACCATGCTCCCAACACCACCACAATCACCACCTCCAGTCTCCTTTTGTGAAACACCAGAGGATAGAGTGGGCCTACTACTTGCGAATCGGCTGGAGCTCACTGGTGTACTTGGTGTCGGTGCATATGGAGTGGTATACTCCGCCATCGACATCCAAACGCAAGTACCCTACGCTGTCAAAGCATTGGATAAATCCAACCTGGACCCACGACAGCGAAAGTTTCAGCAAAGGGAGATCAAGCTGCACCACCTTGCCAGCCACCATCCCAACGTGGTTTCTCTAGTACGAATCCTCGATTCATCTGATTGCACCTTTGTTGTTCTTGAATTTTGCCCCGAAGGCGACCTGTTTTCCAATATCACGGAGCGAGGCCAGTTTGTGGGCAATGATTACCTTGCCAAACGGGCTTTCCTGCAGATACTGGATGCCGTGGAATTCTGCCACTCTATTGGGATCTACCATCGGGACCTGAAGCCTGAAAATATTCTAGTGACTGACAATGGGATGACCGTGAAGCTTGCCGACTTTGGACTAGCCACAACTGAATCCTATACTTCTGATTTTGGCTGTGGATCTACATTTTACATGTCGCCAGGTATGTTGTTTGCTGCTGTATGGAAAAAGGAACTCGCTGATAAGAACTACAGAATGCCAACAATCAAACTTTCTTCCATATGCTTCTGCTCCAAATGATGTATGGAGCCTCGGTGTCATTCTTATTAACCTCAGCTGTGGTCGAAATCCGTGGAAGAAGGCATCTCCTGAAGATTCAACGTTCCATGCTTTCCTCAAAAATCGGGATTTCCTTCGGACCATTCTGCCTCTGTCTCCTGAGCTCAATGCGATCGCGCAACGCACGTTTGAATGCGACCCTCAAAAACGGATTACTCTGCCAGAGCTCCGCGAGTTGGTCGTCGAATGCCAGCGACTCACTGTTCGCCCTATCTCAGGAGTCTCTCATCTGCCACCATCCCCGTGTGTCAGCTATGGATATGCCAAGGCCCCTTTCGGTTACATGCATTTCGACACTTATTCTCCGGCAGCCGCACAGCCAATCGAAGTACAGTACTCCAGCTCTGCAGTGTCCGACAGCTCGTTGACGGATGACGACTCATCCGTGTCCTCGTCCTCGTCTTCGGAATACGCCCCTCCTGGTCAGCTGGCGCAATTCAAGTTCGCTGCGCCAATCATTATGCCCAACTACTGGTATTCTTTGTTTCCTTTGGTTGATAAGCCTGCGGTTCGCCAGTGCCCTCCCGAGGTGGCTGTGTGCTAAGCCCCCTCTTTATCTCAATGAACGAATTTCTTTTCTTGCTCAGCCATGGAACGGAGTTGGAATAGCCTTGGATTTTCTTATTTGAAAACTAGCGAAAAGATTTGATTTTGATTGTTTTTTTTTTCGTTTGTATACCCTTGGAGGACACCTATGCTCGATTATCACGGTAACAGCATGCCACCCTCACTGAACATATTTTCTGTTGCTTGCGTCTATTATTTGTAATATCTTTCGTCTATGTCGTTTATTACCTTTGGGGTGGTCAGTTTCCCCTTTGTTATTCTGATCTGCGTGCTTGGGAGTTGATTTTCGGTTGACGTCTTGCATTGGGCCGGGTGGATGGATTGACTGATTAATGAAGTTCGGATGCATACTGGAGTTTTGCCTACATGTTCTGGGTTTTCCTGCTAGACGGATTCGGCGTGTTTTGCCTTAAGCTGTTCGAGTTCTATATCTGTTATTACTACTTTGATACCCAAAAGATTAGCCACTTCGCCAACACTGAAGCCACCCATTCTGTCTCTCCCCTTCTTTTGCCTCGTTTCCTCCATCTAGCTGATCCTGTGTCCGCCGAAGTGATCTCATAAGCCTGAGTCAAGTAGATTCCACCCAAACTTAGTAGTTAGTTCGTCACGACAAATTCGCCATCGCCGATCCTCCGACAGCTAACCTTCGGGCGGTCTCCTCCGCGTCAGCCACCCAGCAAGTAACACGTTGTTACCTGGGGTGTGAGTTACGTGCGAACCGTGACCCGGCGATCGAACCTGCGACCTTCCGCAAGGAGTTGTGATGCTGCGCGCCGGGAGTACCGCTAGAAGTCTCCCCTCACTCGGCGCAGGCGGAGAAAACGACGACTATCCTGGAACGACGTGGTCTTCGAGCTACTTGAAACAAGCCTGGCCTGTTTGGCTGGAAGTCCGAGACTACGAGCGCAACTCCGGTCGGATATTGGCTTTAGCTTTCGATGTAACTATGTGTACACGCGCTGGTGGAGGAACGAACGGTGGATTTGGCGCAGCACGGCCGCCTTTCTCTGTCTCTCTTATCTCCCGTCCCGCACACCTCTCCATCAACGGCAGTTTCATCGGCCGGGCAAACAAGAAATCCACACCGGAAAACGCCAAACCAGAGTGCTGGCCTGTGAGCTCGCCTCGTTTCCGTGCTGCTAATGCACGTCTCCGAAGATTGACATGTCCTGCTGCCCATCCGTCCCGCCTCGACGTCCACCCTGCCACCACCGCATACGTGCGTCCTCCCATGCGGGCCCTCCCCGGTGTCCAGATCCCAAGGGCGTCGAAAGCTCGCGCCTTGGCTAGCAAAGACGGAATAAACCAGGCAAGATTTGGCGATCTGCACCTCCTTGAAACGCCCAACTTGGTTCCTGTTGCGGATGCGAGCATGCATCGTCGTTTCTGGCGATGTGGATGGGACGTGAGAGAAATGTCCCCCATTTCCTTCCCCCTTGCCAGCCTTTCTGCATCTTTGTCCGCTGTCGGGGGAGGCTCGAGCCGCCTGCTCCTCTCTGCTGGGATCTAGAGCTGGCGCAGCCGAGTGTTCTTAGCGGTGAACGTGAGAGTTTGCCCCGTCAACATTGGTGCTTTCTCGTCTGCATGGGTTAACTGGCGTGGCTCCGGCCAGAAGTTCATTTGAGATCGTATTCCCGGCCCTCCATGGCGGACCAAGAACGACGGGACGCGATACGGGAGATTCTTCCCAAGCGCATGGGAACGCAGACACCCAGGCTCGATGGATGACTCCCCGCTTGACACATCACCCGGCTCCCTGTTCGGGAGCGAGGCACGATGTGAATGAATCCTTGCCTTAAATTCCGCTTGCGTCCGGCTGGCGGGATCGTGGCCATGCAGCTTTCTCATTCTCAGTGGACTCATGCGGCTGGTCAAGTGATGGTATCAATTGACCGACAATCCTTGATCGAGTCTGGAAGCATGGAGAGTTGCTACACGACATAGTCACCCGCCTGCTAAGCAGGAGCAGCAGCCGTGCTCTCTGAGCTCCAACCAAGAACACCTCAATCGTGCTCATATGATATCCCAACCCCTGTCCACCGGGTATGAAATTACGAGTTAATGAAAATCTACTCAAGACAATTATGAAATCCTTGCTAACCCTCATTTTTTTTCTAGGCTGTTGATGTTATGATGGGTATACTTCCTTGACGTTTTCTTCATTCTATAGATACTTGGCATTTTTAATATACCTGCATAGTATTTTTCGGTACGCTTGATTTCTATTTCGGGCCTTTGTTGATTTTGAGAGCCCCCAGAACACTCTAAGGGGGTTCTTCGTCTTAATTTCTTTTCATGTTGAACCGTTACTATTATTCCAGTCCGAGGGTGCTCTTCCTCCAAGCCTGTTCACGCGTCTTATAAGATTATTACAGCTCGTCTTGTTCTGTGCAATATGATTTCGCATTAAGAGCTAACAAATAATGTATCTGCTAGCTCAAACACCTTTCTCACTCTGCAAACGGGCGAGCCGGTATGTCGATTCACTGCCAGGTAGGAGACCAACAATTACAAAACAATTAACAAGGACTGGATAGAACAGCACTATTTATCTGGCTATTTTTTCATGGAATCTGCAGTTGACAGAACTAATATACACTATATTGTACACTAAATTTTGCCCAAAGACAGAAGTACTACCGGGGAACAAAAGCAAACGAACCTTGGAAACTGGAGCCCGTGGTCATAAATGAACCGTCTGACTTTTAATCTCTTGTCTCGCCGCCGACTAGCTACATCAGAGACTAGTCGACTGATGCAGCGTCTGATAGCTGATGGAAGCAGACAGTTTCATCCCACAACAAGTTGTCTATTTTTTGGGGAACATCAAGGCTGTTCAACATATGGTATGTCCTATGTTTCTCAAAGCGGCCGCGTCAGCTACGCTGCCGCTGTACACAGAAGCCAAAGGACAAAATAAAGAGCAAGATAATGTATGTACCTACATACATTCATGCTCCATATAATGGCTGGCTTAAATGTGAGCCAAAAGACGTCATCCTGGGCTGAGCACAGTGTACAAACCAGGTGCTTTGCCATTGCCTCCTGCCTCCCTGCACTGCCTGCCATTGACAAGTATGCACATCAGTCAAACAGTCATCAGCTGTGGCAAAAGGGAATATGGATCTGTCTGTTGCACTACAGCTATGTCGCCATTTCCTCTGGCTATAGTTTTCCATTTATGGAATTTTTGCCAGGTTCACAAGGCCTCGCCTGGGTAACACTGGACTTTGACGAAGTGATCTGTGCAAGTTGAACCGTTGCCGATCGCACGAAACTGACAGACACCGGTTTTGTGGTGATTGTATCCCAGAAATGGTTCCCATTTTCTTCTCCTTGCCTTGCTCCTAGGCAAAATTTTCGACTTTTCGAGCCAAAGCGCAGTGTAACCATCTTTCCTTTGTCCTGGGAATGGAGGGAAATGCCTTTGTCTACCTGTATGTATGTACATACTATATGTAGTACATACATCCTGCCTTGTATATCTACCTCGTCCCGTTTTAAGAGATGCACGAGCCCATCTACCGCCTTTGACAGGTGTTGCGACGTGTATTATTCCTTATATTATGATCCAGACAGATACGGTCGTACTCACGGATGTTACTCCTCTTAAATGTGAACGTCAGAGTTCCTGTGCGAATGTATCTTGATCGACAGTAAATTTGTATAGAAAAGGCATCATGCTATAGGTATAGCGTCTAGAGTTGGTATTTTGACCACTATGCGGAAAGCGCATAGTTTGACATCAAGGTTTGACACCCCCAACTGGTATGGGCAGCTCCGTATTTCGAAGTGTGTACTCCGTACGGACATGCATATGCCGTGGGATCGTAACAAGACGTTTGGTGTTGCTTTGATTTCTCATACTCTCAACCTCGGCCTGAAACGAGGGTCTCGCCCGCATGATGCATAAACTATGTGCACATACTCTCGGGGTTGAATTTGCATAAATACCCTCACACTTAATCTAGATGCAGCCCTGTGCTCCGTTACATACTCCTTTTTCAGCCTTCAAAATGGCCCCCAACCCGAGATAACGTCATATCATTGTGTTACCACCCATCCCGATCAAGTAAAAGAGCCGCTGTAGCATGCTATCTCAAACTGACAAAGTTTTTCCCTACGCATGTGATGGAGAATCGATGATCTACTGTGTGATATTGGCGAACTCTTTGTGGTGATCCGTGGCACTTCGCTGAAGAAAGAGTCAGAAATATTCAAGGGACACTTTGCCTGAATTGGGCATAAGATATCGAATATTTGACTTCAAAACGGCGGGCTTAACAAGTGCTTTGATCGGCATACTCAGTTCGAATACTGGTTCTTCTACGGAGTATCTTTATACAAACCAGGATCGTCTTGGAAAAGAAGACTCAGGCACACGTTGACTCATTAACAGCGCAATCACGAAATCCAGTTTACATATTGCGTCCACCTGTAACCATGATAGTCTGACCATTAACATAGCTGAACAGCGGGCTCACAACCCCCAGAATCGATCTTGCGGCTTCTGCTGGACTAGCTGCCCGTCGGAGGGGAATATCGGCGTATTGGTCTTGTTCGTCGCCTTTCTTGGTGGAAAGTTGTTTTGTGGGAATACCAAGGGCAACTTTGTGCCCTTCTGGCGTGGTAATGAAAGCACCGGCTTCCTTTGCCTGGGTCAGACGGGTGAGAACGAAGCCAAAAGCAATAGTGTTAGCGCGCACGCCGAACTGCGGGCCCCATTCTTTTGCGATGGTCTTGGTGAGTCCGACCACGCCGGCTTTGGCGAGGGCATAGTTGGCTTGTCCTCTGGAAGGCAGATTAGCCTGGTAGTCTAGGGGCTTTAGCGGCAGCTTACGCATTTCCATGTATGCCACTAGTGCTGCTTATGTTGACAATCACTCTGGGCTCTCCATCTTTAACACGGAAGAATGGAGCTGCGAGTTGAACGAGCTTGAAGGGAGCCGTGGCATGGACAGCAAGCATTTTCTCCCATTGGGTATCAGACAGCTGTCGATGGTATCAGCTTTGTGCCTCTTACTTGAATGCAACTGGTAAACCTCCAGAGTAAAGAGGGGCAACCCGGACCTTGTGAATGACGCCGTCCCATGTATATCCTGCGTTGTTGACAATAATGTGTATCTTCCCGTTCCCAAACTCAGCGGCCTTCTGTACGAGTCTCTTCAAATACTCTGAATCGGTAACATCTCCCGCAACAGCGATGGCTCGCCTAGCGCTCGCATCGTTGATAGCCTTTGCGACTGCTTCACATTTCTCTATATTCCCCAAAAGAGTCAGGCATTTCATATCTCCTGTCTGCTTGATGGGAGGAACACGATACGTACGTGCATCAAGGTCTGCAACAACTACTTTAGCGCCCTCGTTTGCAAAGAGATGGGCAGCTTCTGCGCCGATTCCTTGACCAGCACCAGTGATGATTGCTACTTGGCCATGTAGCATGCCCTGAGGATAATTGAGGTGCGACGACACTTGGGCCAGGCGATCTTGAGGTGCCATCGCGTTTGTTTCGGGATTTCTGTGCTCTTAAAGTGCAGGGAATAGGTACCTTGAATATACAAGAACTGCAGAGGAAGACAGAAGAATGCTCTATGACGCTGAAAACAAAATATAGAAAAGCTCAGTGCGGTGCTGTTCAATATTTCTATCGCACGATATCATGCTTCTGTCGATGCGGTGAAGCTCCACGGCGTTTCACCCCGGCAAGCCTGATGCCGAGGCCCAGAATTGCCGGGCGGGCGCCCAATGACACGACACCGTTGGGCCCGGAAGCCCGAGGTTTGGCGCCAAGTTTCGAGGCCGAAAAGCTATAGAAGAAGAGAGGAGAGGATGTACAGCTGAAGTCGCTGTTAATGATACTAGTATTATGCCGTTCTAATGGTGCCTTGCAACGCCATATCTACCATTACACACACGCTGGTGCGAGTCCACTATGCCGATAATCAAATCCATGGAGTAATCCCCTGAAATGCGCGCATGCGGCCATCACCACCAGTACATGGAAGATCTGATGCGAATGCCCCACGATATCGAATTTTCCCGGCCGCAGCCTCTCCGGGACACGCGCTGCATATATCACCGCGCCAAGAATATACAAGGACCCTTGTAGCAGCAGCCATGACAGACCCTGCCTGCGCACCTCCGACAATCCAAAGATCACAATGCTGTGTATAACGGGGAAAACTGCCGACAACCCCATCGAGACAAACATAGCCGCGCGGAATGGCCGCCAGCTGGGGGATCGAAACCGCGGAATCGCCGCAACCGCGGCGCAGCCAACGCCTAACAAACTGATCATCGACCAGTAGAGAATTTGCAGACGCGGCCAACAGTAGAAGCCATAGTATATACTGGGAACAAAACTACCGACGATCAGGCCTACGATCCCGACGTAATCGCAGGCATTGCCGATGTAGGCGACGAACGGCGAGTGGTTCGAGATGGTATGATAGATCGCGCTCATGCCCAGACAAAAGGCAGCACCGGCGAAGAAGCAGCTGAAGACTGCGATATCGGCATAAGAGGCGGATTCGTAGCGCGAGGAGACGGCGGTGTAGATGGTGAAAAAGACGGGTAGGGATAGTAGGGAAGGGAGGAGGTGGGAGTATATATTGACGGTCTCGTTATGAACATAGGTAAGTGACTTGAAGCTGGCCACAAAGGACGCAGAGGCAGGCCTGTAGCCGGAGTGGATATGCGGGTTGTCGCGTAGCCAGTGTGGCAGGTCATCCCAGGTGATCGTGCGCACCGTGGTCTTCACAGCCTTGGTTGCGCGGAGCGTGCCATCAGTGGCATCCACCTCAGCGTGGAAGCTCACACGGCGCCGCTGGACAACCGCCATTTCAACTGCGGCAGGGATCACATCCAGAGGTGCACTCAGCTGTAGGATCGCAGGTGGAGAGAGAGAGAGAGTGTTGTGTGTGTGTGTGTGTGTGTGAGGTGACAGAGGTGGTGTGAGCTGTGTTGAAGCTACAAACACTGCAAACAAGAGGTACGTGCTCAACAGGCAGGAGGTTGTCTCTTCTCCATCTTCTACTCTGGCGATGCAGGACTGACGGACGGATGGCTGCCAGCAGGCGCAGCGAAAATGGCCCACCGACCTGCGCATGGCCGGACGAGCTCAGGATGGGGCCGTCAGAAGCGCTTCGAGCGGCCCGTAGATCCCCTGGAACGGGCTGGCTTCGTGTCGAAAGGCGACATCACGTATGCTGGGAAAAGCTAACTTATGGGAAGAATGCCTGCTGACGGCAAGTCTACTGTAGGCTTCTTGATATCCATGCCCAGGAGTCGTACTACCGCTGCATCATGGACCGCTATGCGCAGTTCTGCAAGGATAACTCTGGTGATCTCGATGCTGCATTTGCCTCTCTACCCAGAAATCCATCAGGCGATGCAACTAAGAATCCACCCGTGAATATGGCTCGGAAAACGGATACAAAAAGAACGCATGCTGCAAATGCTCCCCAGGAACTTTCAATTATCCTCGTTTCCCTCCGAAAGTTGAGAGAAGCCATGCTCGCCACAACCTCAAAAACGCCCCTGGACTTTTCCCAGGACGTCCATATCTTCTGTATCCGGACGGCTCTTCTTGCTGGCCATCCGCCTTCATATTACCCCCCACTGGAAAGGTTGCTAAGGCACCTCCATACAAAAGAACACCCCCTAGAGACATCGGCACTCCATGAATTCATCACTTACCTCATTCTTGACTACGCTTGTCGCCAGGGTGATATTGCTGCTGCCCTCCAACTACGTCGAAGGGCAGGAGAAACAATCGATTACCAGCATGAGGTAGTCGACCGTGTTATTTCCGCTCTAATACATGATAATTGGGTTCAATTCTGGAAAACCAGAGAGCATGGCGACGGGTACGTTAGAACCTTAATGGACTGGGCGGCGGATAGCATGCAGCGTCGTGCACTCAAAGCGATTGGAAAATCGTACTTGACAGTAGACCTGGCGTATCTGATTGAGTCTTGCACTGGCCAAAGGGATGGCTGCACGTGGGAAAAGCTTGCTGAGAAACATAACCTCGGATGGAAAAGAGAGGGCAATAAAGTGGTTATAAGGGCCCGGAAAGTGCCAACTAGCTAGGCAGACCAAATTGCAGCATGAAGTGAGCTTCGGATTTTGTCTCTTTGCAGAGATGCACATGAACAGGCATACAACCAATTTCAGTTTGTTATCTTAAATGTTGAACTTGGCCGCTCCCTACTGATAAGTCTCGATGGCTCTTGGTCCGCAACCCTTTGAGTTAAGTTGACTTTAAGGTGGTGAGGGTTCTCTAGGCAGAGCTCATAAATGGTCGCTAGGTTAAGCGTGAGACTCTGGAAGGAATTACTTCTTTCAACGAGGGTCTCAAGAATTTCCCGGGACTATACCCAGATACTGATTAGTAGGAGTATTTGAGAAATAAAGCTTAGCTGCATTACCTCACTTAGCTTTCCTACATAGAGCAGGCAAACCGCTAGATTTTGCATTAGCAAAACCTCATTATCCTTCCCACCAGGGCCGTTATAGAGATCTCTCCATTCAGTGACAGCATCGGTAAACCGGCCTTCAGCCATACTCAGTAGAGGGTACAATATGCCACCAGCTACCCTTGGCGAGGCTTCCAATAGAATCTTTGCTGCATCTAGATCTCCGATCCTTAGGTATAGCAACGCCATCCTCGCTATCCCTGTGCCATTATTCTGTGATGCTTGCATATTATTTAGTGACCGTCGTGCCGCGTCCAAATCGCCCATCTCTATGAGGGCGTTGACAACTCGAATTCCTAAGTCGCTTAACCGGCTCCGCCACATCTCCTTTTCTTCATGCCCAATTTCCGGGCGCGAAATTTGTCCCCTAGCTTCTAGCCCAAGCTCGTAAAGGCCAGTGATCCCTCTCCTTGCATCACCAAATCCGATACTCTGTAATCTTACGGCCAGTACACGGAGAGGCCACGGCACCAAGTGGTGAGAGCGATTCTCGGTATCACCGTCGACATAGTAGAAGGCAGAACTTAGATCTTCCATTGCCTTTACTTCCTGGGCTGCAAGCAACGTCTTTCCGGAGAGTTCCAGACATGCAAGACGAGTATAAAAAAGGGAGAATATGTTTACGTGATCATTTGGAGACACAGCAGACGATGTCAATATTAGTGCTGATATGTGCGCAGCCAGAAGAAAGTGCCCGCCATTTAGTAATTCATCCAGCGTCAGCAAGAGTGGTTGCAAAGAAGGACTTTCAGGTAGTTTGGGGAAATCTGAACGAAGCGCGGGCGGTATATCCAACTGTACTAGAGGATGATATATATCCGGACGAAGCAAGAAGGAAAGGTTCCTATGAACTGGCAACGAGAACGTCGACAGCACTGAACTCCTGGCAGAAGAAGTCGGCTGGCCTGCAGCAGTAGGTGTTTGATCTTGTGAGGTACGGGTCGGGGCTTCAGAATCCATACTACCAGGCTGTTAGATAAGTTGTTTACAAAGAAAGAATCACATACTCATTTGGCATATCGAGAGGACCTTTCGTACTGCTTCGGGGTCGTGTAGCTAGAGAATAGTTAGCTATACAGAGGCCCAGCTTGGTGAATAGTATCACACATGGCTTGGAAACGGACATCTTAGGGATGCATTGCGCCGATGCTTGGAGGACGTAGTCTCCATGGCGATTGTGCGTGTAGGTATTGTGCCTGTGCCTAAGGCGCCTTCTAACTTGCACCTTCACACAATCGATCACGCATCCTTCAGTCATGAAACCACACTCATTTGCCCCTAACAGTCACAGCAAGCAGCATGGCTGTTCCATTTCCTTACCCAAGATACTATGCAGCAGCACCAGCACGCGATACTGCCAGGCGGTGAGTGCACGGACCACCAGCCCTCTAGTTAGCGGCTTCTGACTAAGACAAACAACTCTCCTGAGCATCAACTCGAGAGGCCGATCTGTCTCTCTCTTGAGCTGCTTCGCGTTTGGTGCTTCGGTTGACGTGGACAATAGGCAGTTCCGCATGCCCAATCGTGGCCCTCGCTACCGGCCCTCGCTTGAAGCTCTCCCCCAAAACTCGGTTCTCGAAATCCCAGACACACGTCAACTCAGGTCGGCTACCATGGCACCCGCAGACAAGTACTCGATTATCCTGCCCACATACAACGAACGCAAGAACTTGCCAATCATTTGCTGGTTGATTGAAAAGACGTGTCGCGAGAAGTAAGCAAATATTTATTTAACCAGTTCAATTGAATTTCTATTTCAGTAATCTAACGCGTTGCATTTCTTGCTAGTGAGCTCGATTGGGAGGTAATCATTGTGGACGACGCATCCCCCGATGGTACTCAAGAAGTAGCCAAGCAGCTACAGGAATTGTGGGGAGAAGACCATATTGTCCTAAAGCCGCGTGAAGGAAAGCTCGGTCTTGGAACTGCGTACGTTCACGGCTTGCAGTTTGTCACTGGAAACTTCGTGATTATTATGGACGCCGATTTTAGCCACCATCCCAAATTCATCCCAGAAATGATTAAAATCCAAAAGGAGACTAGCTGTGACATTGTCACCGGAACGAGATATGCGAATCGAGGCAACCTATGTGGTGGTGTTTTTGGGTGGGATCTGTTTCGCAAGCTGACATCGCGCGGGGCAAATTTGATCGCGGATGTCATGTTGATGCCAGGAGTTAGCGATCTCACCGGCAGTTTCCGACTCTATAAAAAACCTGTACTAGAAAGAGTCATCAAAATCACTGAGAGCAAGGGGTACACATTCCAGATGGAAATGATGGTCCGCGCCAAAGCAATGGGTTACAAAGTTGAGGAGTGCCCTATTACCTTTGTCGACCGCCTTTACGGAGAGAGCAAGCTTGGTGGCGAAGAAATCGTGGAATACCTGAAGGGTGTGTTCACACTCTGGCTCCGGGTCTGATGGCTTACGTGTCGAACGAAACCGAATACCCTTTCTTCTTTGCATTTCTGTATGGCGAACTGGTGCAATTGGTTTAGGGAAATGGAAATGTACAATACAAGGGTTTCATGTTTTCTTAGTAGATATTACATGCCTACATCTTAACGATGGTTTCTGATGGTTAGACACTAATGAAGATGTAATTATTTACAAATTACTCTGTAAATTCTCAGAAATATTCGTGTTTAATAAACTTCAATGGTGAAAGTAACAGCTATCGATCAAGGCTTCTCAATACTGTTCAAGTATGTCTCAACCCTTGAGACAAGATCTCTTTGCGGACAGTTATCATCTCCGTCGGGCGGCGAATGAAGAGCCCCAGGGATAATACCACTGATTGAGCTCCATATATCTCGAGATACATCGCCTTGTTTTGTGGCATTCTCCCATCTTGCGAGTAACGTGCCCTTGTCGACCGAGTCGGGAACGAATTCATCTGCTCCACTGAACAACACCATCAGTGATCCTTTGAGTAGATCCCGATGTCTAATCATTCCAAAAGTTTTGTTTAATCGCTCATCGGTTAAATCAGAGCTAAAGAGGTCGTCATCTTGGGGAGAGTCGGGACTGTCTGGGCTAAAAAGACTCAAGAATCGATAGCTAGATATAGGGATAGATATTCCCACTTTAATAGTAGAATCTAGCGGTAGAATGGTATTATTGCTACCAGAAGCAACATTTTTCTTTGCTAGATTAACCAATTCATTAAAAATCGGCATTGACGTCGTGTCACCATCTTTCAGGAGTTGTAAAAAGTGTTCTCTATCGGAGACAGGAGCTTGAAGAATTGCTCCATCGACGTTTGGTCGCTTCGACTCCCCTGTTGAATCTAGGGAATATAAATAGTGCAGGACATCCTGACTTCCGGTTGAATGTCCCATCAAAACAACGAGCCCGGGCATGTTTTTGCACTGTCTGTCTTTATACCGTCGTACATAGTTCACACACTGCCCGATTTCTTTCACGTCCTGGTCCAAGCTGCTCATGCCCCAGCCATTGTAAGAAGATGACAGGAGGAGGAAAAAGACGGACCATTTAGTTGACTTAAGGGCGTTTGCTATGGTGCTGACATATGGAACGGTGCCGAGCCCATCATAGAGACCACCAACAAAGAGCAGGGAGTGGGGTTTAGGAAT
Source organism: Ophidiomyces ophidiicola (assembly GCF_022830035.1). Classification (NCBI taxonomy): domain Eukaryota; kingdom Fungi; phylum Ascomycota; class Eurotiomycetes; order Onygenales; family Onygenaceae; genus Ophidiomyces; species Ophidiomyces ophidiicola. The sequence goes on from NW_026054649.1 coordinate 656,786, forward strand.
TTCATTTCCACTGCCGTATTCAAATGCAGAAAGTTGTCCTGACTGTTACATAGTATTAGTTCCAATTAGCAGTCCCGTAGCAATCACAGACCAATTGACGACTTACATAACTGTGCAAGATTCCAGGGCAAGGCGACGACATAGTAATATCATTAATAGAAGCCATTTTTATAATTGATAAAACCTTGTAAAAAATTTATAAAATTTTTGAAAATGATCGCTTTTTAGGGGGTGCGTATATGTTATAAAGGAACACCGAGGGGCCTAGAGCACATGAGCCACTATAAATAGTTAGAAGAGATCCATTCCTGCTTGCTCGTGCATGTACGGCTCCTTGGGGCTCGTCTCTCTTTTGTGCCGGGTAATTTTCGGACCAGCTGAACACTTGTAAAAAGTGCAAATGTGAATCGGCTAGGAATATATCAAGGAGGTTGCATTGATGACCGGATCAAGCGATTTGGAAATTCAGCTTTAGGCAATGGCAAACTAATCCATTACTGTAACTTACTCAGATGAGTCTGGGTTAACCACTTAAACATGTGGTGCAGTGATTTATTTTTGCAAGTCAATAATGGGTGTGCAAATCAATCAGGCTGACACTGAAAGCTTTGATACATGATTCTTAAAAAAATGACGTTTTTGGTGAGATTGAAAAAGTTTAGATTAGATGGCATTTCAAGGTGGCACTCAAATGCAACAAGGTCCATCGTAGGTATTTCCGAGGTTGCAAAGGAACAAGTTTCCACTACTACTTAAACGATTATCCACCGCCAGCTACTCCATAGTAGTAGTACATTATTCCCTGGAATACCGAACTAAACGGGTGGGTTACATAGTTAATCTCCATAGCTAGTGGTTCTTCCGGTGAGCATTTCCCATTATTATTTACACCATTGTGGGCACTCGTATGGTAGGTTGAGTTTGTCTTTTTACGCTTCTTACGCCCGGCTTCTTTACTACTAGTACTGTTGCAAGAGGATTTGATGCCTCAAACCTCTTAAGGAGTACTTCCGAGAGAAGCCGAAAAGCGGCCCGTGACCCACTGGTTGTTACTAAGCATCAGCTCCACCAAAGGAAGTTACAGTTTTTGGTACTCCGGCCGGTGTTGATATCAACAATTGAAGGAGGGCGTTTGCCTCATAACCTCAGACCTTCACCGTATGTTGAAGAGCCGTCTCCTACTAACTAGGGTGGGGCTATGCCAAGATACACTAGGCTGAATTGAGACTTCTCTTCAACATCCGTTGAAGGTCTGAGCC